>NW_026652281.1:71219327-71261498 GCF_009828535.3 Hylobates moloch | reverse complement strand
CGGGCAGAGGCGCTCCTCACCTCCCAGACGATGGGTGGCCGGGCAGAAGCGCTCCTCACTTCCCAGATGGGGAGGCCGGGCAGAGGGGCGGCCAGGCAGAGACGCTCCCTACCTCCCAGACGGGGCGGCGGCCGGGCAGGGGCTGCAATCCCATCACCCTGGTAGGCCAAGGCAGGCGGCTGGGAGGCAGAGGCTGCCGCGAGCCCAGACCATGCCACCGCACTCCAGCCCGGGCAACACCGAGCACCGGGTGAGCGAGACTCCGTCTGTAGTCCCAGCACCCCGGGAGGCCGAGGCGGGCAGAGCGTTCGGGGTCAGGAGCTGGTGACTAGCGTGGCCAAGATGGTGAACGCGCGCCGGCAGGCAAAGGAGAAAAAACAGGCAGCGGTGGCGCGCGCCGGCAGTCCCAGGCAGTCCGCGGCGCGGGGCAGCAGCGAGACGAGGAGATTGCTGCCCGGGCCACAGAGGGAAAGAGAAGAAAGAAAGAAAGAAAGAAAGAGAGAAAGAGAGAAGGAGAGAAAGAGAGAAAAGAAAGAAAGCTGAATGTACTTTCATTTGAACAAACCAGTGTTGCTGCTGAAACATTTATTTCTGTAATGACCCTAGTCTTCCTTTCTTGTACAGGAACCAATAGATCCTCTAAAGGAAGAAGTCTTATTGGTAGGGTTGATGGCACATCTCACGTCACTGGAAAAGGAGTTACAGTTGAAACAGTCTTCTCTGTGGATGAGTTTTCTGCATCTGTCCTCACTGGAAAACTGACCACTGTCTTCCTTCCAATCGTCTACACGATTGTGTTTGTGGTGGGTTTGCCAAGTAATGGCATGGCCTTGTGGGTCTTTCTTTTCCGAACTAAGAAGAAGCACCCTGCTGTGATTTACATGGCCAATCTGGCCTTGGCTGACCTCCTCTCTGTCATCTGGTTCCCCTTGAAGATTGCCTATCACATACATGGCAACAACTGGATTTATGGGGAAGCTCTTTGTAATGTGCTTATTGGCTTTTTCTATGGCAATATGTACTGTTCCATTCTCTTCATGACCTGCCTCAGTGTGCAAAGGTATTGGGTCATCGTGAACCCCATGGGGCACTCCAGGAAGAAGGCAAACATTGCCATTGGCATCTCCCTGGCAATATGGCTGCTGATTCTGCTGGTCACCATCCCCTTGTATGTCGTGAAGCAGACCATCTTCATTCCAGCCCTGAACATCACGACCTGTCATGATGTTTTGCCTGAGCAGCTCTTGGTGGGAGACATGTTCAATTACTTCCTCTCTCTGGCCATTGGGGTCTTTCTGTTCCCAGCCTTCCTCACAGCCTCTGCCTATGTGCTGATGATCAGAATGCTGCGATCTTCTGCCATGGATGAAAACTCAGAGAAGAAAAGGAAGAGGGCCATCAAACTCATTGTCACTGTCCTGGCCATGTACCTGATCTGCTTCACTCCTAGTAACCTTTTGCTTGTGGTGCATTATTTTCTGATTAAGAGCCGGGGCCAGAGCCGTGTCTATGCCCTGTACATTGTAGCCCTCTGCCTCTCTACCCTCAACAGCTGCATCGACCCCTTTGTCTATTACTTTGTTTCACATGATTTCAGGGATCATGCAAAGAACGCTCTCCTTTGCCGAAGTGTCCGCACTGTAAAGCAGATGCAAGTATCCCTCACTTCAAAGAAACCCTCCAGGACATCCAGCTCTTACTCTTCAAGTTCAACCACTGTTAAGACCTCCTATTGAGTTTTCCAGGTCCTCAGATGGGAATTGCACAGTAGGATGTGGAACCTGTTTAATGTTATGGGGACGTGTCTGTTATTTCCTAACCAAAAAAGTCTCACCACATACCATGTGGATGCAGCACCTCTTAGGATTGCTAGGAGCTTGCCTGTTTGCATGAGAAAAGTAGTCCCCCAAATTAGCATCAGTGTCTGTTTCAGAATTTCTGTACTCAGATGACCCCAGAAATTGAACCAATAGAAGCAGACTTTTCAGAAGATGATGAAGACAGAAACCCAGTAACTTGCCAAAAGTAGACTTGGTGTGAAGACTCACTTCTCAGCTGAAATTATATATATATACACATATATATATGTTTTACGTCTGGGATCGTGATAGACTTGTTAGGGCTTCAAGGCCCTCAGAGATGATCAGTCCAATTGAACGACCTTACAGATGAGGAAACCAAGATAAATGAGCTGCCAGAATCAGGTTTCCAATCAACAGCAGTGAGTTGGGATTGGACAGTAGAATTTCAATGTCCAGTGAGTGAGGTTCTTGTACCACTTCATCAAAATCGTGGATCTTGGCTGGGTGCAGTGCCTCACGCCTGTAATCCCAGCACTTTGGGAGGCCAAGGCAGGCAGATCACTTGAGGTCAGGAGTTCAAGACCAGCCTGGCCATCATGGCGAAACCTCGTCTGTACTAAAAATACAAAAGTTAACCAGGTGTGTGGTGCACGTCTGTAATCCCAGTTACTCAGGAGGCTGAGGCACAATAATTGAGTATCACTTTAACTCAGGAGGCAGAGGTTGCAGTGAGCCGAGATCGCACCACTGCACTCCAGCTTGGGTGATAAAATAAAATACTCGTGGATCTTGTTCAAAATGCAGATTCCTCAGATTGAATAATGAGAGCTCAGACTGGGAACAGGGCCCAGGAATCTGTGTGGTACAAACCTGCATGATGTTAATGCACACAGAGATTTGAGAACCATTGTTCTGAATGCTGCTTCCATTTGACAAAGTGCTGTGATAATTTTTGAAAAGAGAAGCAAACAATGGTGTCTCTTTTATGTTCAGCTTATAATGAAATCTGTTTGTTGACGTATTAGGACTTTGAATTATTTCTTTATTAACCCTCTGAGTTTTTGTATGTATTATTATTCAAGAAAAACACAATCATGATTTTAAACGTGTAAATACAAATTTTATGACTTCAGTGAAATTTTCGGGTAGTCTGAGTAATAGATTGTTTTGCCACTTAGAATAGCATTTACCACTTAGTATTTTAAAAAATAATTGTTGGAGTATTTATTGTCAGTTTTGTTCACTTGTTATCTAATACAAAATTATAAAGCCTTCAGAGGGTTTGGACCACATCTCTTTGGAAAGTAGTTTACAACATATTTAAGAGATACTTGATGCCAAAATGACTTTATACAACGATTGTATTTGTGACTTTTAAAAATAATTATTTTATTGTGTAATTGATTTATAAATAACAAAATTTTTTTTACAACTTATTTCTGAGTTGTGCGTTTGTTTTGAGGGAGGGAGTGAGAGAAGGCATGCAACAGCTTCACCCCTCTAAAAGTAAATGACGGACACTCACACCAAACTCTGTGACAACTGTTTTTCATTTAAAAATGTTTTAGAGGCTGGGCGCAGTGGCTTACGCGTGTAATCCCAGCACTTTTGGGAGGCCGAGGTGGGTAGATCACCCGAGGTCAGGAGTTCAAGACCAGCCTGGCCAACATGGCAAGACCCTGTCTCTACTAAAAATACGAAAATTAGCTGGGCGTGGTGGTGGACGCCTGTAATCCCAGCTACTCGGGAGGCTGAGGCAGGAGAATCGCTTGAACCCGGGAGGCTGAGGTTGCGGCAAGCCAAGATCATGGCATTGCACTCCAGCCTGGGCAACAAGAGCGAAACTCCATCTCAAAAAAAAGAAAACAAAGTTTTAGAATTCTTTCTACACCTGCATCTGTAGGTTGACCACTTTTCAAGGATACAGGCTGTTTAACATTTTGGGTATATTGTGATGTATTTAATTATTTCCCTACCAACGGCTCCTTAGGTTGTCATCCCCCCCACCCTTCTTTTTTTGACTATTAAAACAGTGCTGCATCCAGAAGTCCAGACCAGAGTCGCTGACAGGTCATCTGTTATCCAGGTGTTCCCTTCAAGATTCCATTTGGTCATGCAGCCTTGGAGAAATAGGAATGGGATGGAACTTGCCATGTTTATATTTAATCTCTTACCTTATGTGCGTGGTGTTTCTTTTGAGTTGTGAATAAATATTCCATTTCAAACATGTTGTACAAAAACGAATGCAGACATCTGTGTTTATTTTGAGGATAATTTTAGGAATAGAATGCCACTCAAAATTAGATCTCATTACAAGTGTGAGCCACCGCGCCCGGCCTCATTTTAGGTTTTGATAAGTCTTGCCAAATTGTCTTCAGTAATGTATATTTCTACCAAAATGGTATATTTGAGCCGGGCGCGGTGGCTCACGCTTGTAATCCCAGCACTTTGGGAGGCCGAGGCGGGCGGATCACGAGGTCAGGAGATCGAGACCATGGTGAAACCCCGTCTCTACTGAAAATACAAAAAAATTAGCCGGGCGTGGTGGCGGGCGCCTGTAGTCCCAGCTACTCGGAGAGGCTGAGGCAGGAGAATGGCGTGAACCCGGGAGGCGGAGCTTGCAGTGAGCAGAGATCGCGCCACCGCACTCCAGCCTGGGTGAAAGAGCGAGACTCCGTCTCAAAAAAAAAAAAAGGTATATTTGCACCTGTTTCCTGAAATGCTCATCCACATTCCATGCTATCAATCTTTGGTTTCCCAATCTGATTGAGAAAAAAAAAAGTCATTGTTGTTTTACTGAAGAAGCAGCACAGCCTGGTGGCTAAGAGTGCAGGTCCTGGGCTGGGCTGAACTCTGACTCCATCATTGTCTACATTAGGGATGTTTTTATTACCTCAAGAAGTAAGAACATAAAATGCGACTCATTTGTCAAATGGGGACAGTAGTATCTCAGTTTCCTCATTTATAAAATTAGGGGCCGGGTGCGGTGGCTCACGCTTGTAATCCCAGCACTTTGGGAGGCCGAGGCGGGCGGATCACGAGGTCAGGAGATCGAGACCACGGTGAAACCCCGTCTCTACTAAAAATACAAAAAAAAATTAGCCGGGCGTGGTGGCGGGCGCCTGTAGTCCCAGCTACTCGGAGAGGCTGAGGCAGGAGAATGGCGTGAACCCGGGAGGCGGAGCTTGCAGTGAGCCGAGATTGTGCCACTGCACTCCAGCCTGGGCGACAGAGCGAGACTCCGTCTCAAAAAAAAAAAAAAAAAAAAAAATTAGGATAATAGTATCTTCCTCATAAAGTGATGAGAATAAAAATATTTGGCACGTTTATGTGGTCATAAATATTAAATAATATTATTACTATGCTCTGTGGACGAGACCTGTTTTCTGCTCTGCCCCCTTCCACTTCAGTGTCACTGCTTTCTTTGCCTGTTCTGTTTTGAGTCTGATTGCAGGCCTGTGAAGTTGTCCCCGTTTGTCAGGTGAGAAATGGGAAAATGGTGGGAACAGGATAAAAGGGAGCAGGAACAAAAGGCTCACAGAGCCCTGAAGGCCATCTGTAGCTGACTTAGTGGAGAACTTTTTTTTGGTGTTTGTCATTTCTTGTTTTTTTTTTTTTTTGGTGGGGGGTGGACAGGGTGTCACTCTTACCCAGGCTGGAGTGCAGTGGCTATTTCCACGTGTGATTCCACTACTGATCACTATGGGAGTTTTTCCTGCTGCATTTCTCGCCTGGGCTGGTTCACCCCTTCTTAGGCAAACTGGTGGTCCCCTTCTCCCTGGAGGTTACCATATTAATGCTGAACTTAGTGCAGACAATGATCAGCATAGCCCACTACAGCCTCACACTCCTGGATTCAAGCCGTCCTCCTGCTTCAGCCTCCGTATTAGCTAGGGCCTACAGGAACATGCCAACACTCCTGGCTATAGTCTTTTTTTTTTCTTTTTGCAACTATGCAAATCTCACTACAGTGTGGCTATACTTTAAGAATAAATATGTATGAATATGTGTACATAAATATATACTTTAACTTCTAAATCAGTTTATATAAATTGTCCTCATAATTTTTTTAACTCATTCACTGTTTCTCATTAATTTATTTTTATTTTATTTTTAGTAGAGACAGAGTCTTGCTATGTTACCCAGGCTGGTCTCAAACTGTTGACCTCCAGAGATCCTCCCTCCTCAGCCTCTCAAAGTGCTGTGATTACAGGCATGAGTCACTGTGTCCTGCCTGTTTCTCATTATTTTTAGTGACCAGGTAGTATTTCATGTATGAATGACCCAACATTTAGTCAGAAGTACCTATTAAAGAACAGATATTTTTCTTGGTTTGTTTTCACCAAGCCTTTGAATCTACATTAAAATGTATAAAAGAACCAGGCGCGATAGCTCACGCCTGTAATCCCAGCACTTTGGGAGGCCGAGGCGGGCGGATCACGAGGTCAGGAGATGGAGACCATCTTGGCTAACATGGTGAAACCCTGTATCTACTAAAAATACAAAAAATTAGCCGGGCGTGATGGTGGGCGCCTGTAGTCCCAGCTACTCAGGAGGCTGAGGCGGGAGAATGGCATGAACCTGGGAAGTGGAGCTTGTAGTGAGCCGAGATCGGGCCACTGCACTCCAGCCTGGGCGATAGAGCAAGACTCTGTCTAAAAAAAAAAAAACAAGTATAAAAGAAATGATTTGAGAAATTAAAATTATTTGCTAAAGCAAAAGCTTATTTTTTTTTTGAGATGGAGTCTCACTCTGTCATCAGGCTGGAAGTTCAGTGGCACAGTCTCAGCTCATCGCAACCTCCACCTTCCAGGTTCAAGTGATTCTCCTGCCTCAGCCTCCTGAGTAGCTGGGATTACAGGCGCCCGCCACCATGCCTGGCTAATTTTTTGTATTTTTAGTAGAGACGGGGTTTCACCAGGTTGGCCAGGCTGGTCTCGATCTCCTAACTTCAGGTGATCCACCCACCTTGGCCTCCCAAAGTACAGGGATTACAGGTGAGAGCCACCGCACCTGGCCCAGCAAAAGCTTTTCAAATCGTTTTGTTCTGCCTTTGAAAAGTGGCTTAGAAAACCCCCTGGTCTATCTGAATTAGGCCCCTGATTGGAAGCGTGAGGAACTCTGGCCCTAGCGGAGTAGTACCTTGGATGTTGTTGTCTTTGCTCTTGTGTTATATGTGGTATTGTGGTCTAATTTCTCTAAACTGAGTCCTAAAATGTCTGAAAACGTAAATCCTTTGAACTCCACAGGCTTATTTACTAACACTGAGGCCTCTTAATTTGAAAGTGAACGAAGATTTGCAGTCCTGATGCTCAGGACAAAGGTCAGTGCTAAACTGACTCGGCTGGAGTTGTTTTATGGGCTTTTTCCTAGCGTGTCACCTCAGTGGTTTGCAGCAGGAGTTTCAAACTTGTAATTAATTTCCTGGTTATCAAGATTTCATAAACTTTAGGGCTGTAATCTCATCAGTCTGCATAGTTTAGTGATTACAACTTTGTTTCTGAAACATTAACCCTTTGGAGGCTCCTGAGAGGACTATAATTTATTGCAGAATCAAAGGTAATACTTGCTGTCCTCCGGATCTTGATTAAAATGATGAGTTTTTGCTTGGGTGTTTAGATGTCTTCTCAAAAAGAAGTTTCTGATGTGGCCAGTCCTTTCCTGACCCCCAGTTCTGAAGACAAAAACCAAACTCTTAGTGATCAGGGATCTAGCCCTACATTTTATTCAAGGCTTGGAACTTCACTGAGATGGTTGTCCCACTTAAATGTCAACAATTAGAGTGACTCAGACCAACCTTGGAATGCCTCTCTGGAGGGACAGTTTGAAATATTCCATGATTTGAGTATGAGTTGCTTTTGCCTCTACCAGCTTTTGTCTTTATTTGTTAGAAATTAAGCCTGACCAGAGTTACAGACCACCTCCTGTAGAAACCACAGCCCAAGCCTGCGGGTCCATCAAGAACCCAGCAGCAGTGTGAGTGGTTCATTCCTTTATCCTGTGAAAGGAAAATAAATCCTGGGAACCACTTAGGGCAAACCTGCCTCTCCTATTCAAAGTTACCCCTCTGCTCACTGAGACAAAAGCATTATCTGGGCTGGGTGCAGCGGCTCATACCTGTAATCCCAGCATTTTGGGAGGCCAAGGTGGGTGGATCACAAGGTCAAGAGATCGAGACCATCCTGGTCAGGAGTTCGAGATCAGCCTGGCCAACAAGGTGAAACCCTGTCTCTACTAAAAATACAAAAAAATTAGCCAGGCAAGCTGCTGGGTGACTGTAGTCCCAGCTACTGGGGAGGCTGAGGCAGGAACATCGCTTGAACCCGGGAGGCAGAGGTTGCAGTGAGCTGAGATTGCGCCACTGCACTCCAGCCTGGGTGGACAGAGCGAGACTCCATCTCAAAAAAAAAAAAAAAAAAAAAAGGCATATCTGATTGCCTCCTTTGGAGAGGCTAATCAGAAACCCGAAAGAATGCAACCATTTGTGTCTCATCTACCTATCACCTGGAAGCCCCCTCCCCACTTCAAGTTGTCCTGCCTTTCCAGACCGAACCAATGTTCATCTTACATACGTTGCTTGATGTCTCGTCTCCCTAAAATGTATAAAACCAAATTGCGCTTTTCCTCAGCTGCCGCCAAGGTGCTCGGTCCTTCCGAGGAAGCTAAGGCCGCGTTGGGGTGACGCCCTCACTTCATCCGGCGACTAGCACCGCGTCCGGCAGCGCCAGCCCTACACTTGCCCGCGCCATGGCGTCCGTCTCCGAGCTCGCCTGCATCTACTCGGCCCTCATTCTGCACGACGATAAGGGGACAGTCACGGAGGATAAGATCAATGCCCTCATTAAAGCAGCCGGTGTAAATGTTGAACCTTTTTGGCCTGGCTTGTTTGCAAAGGCCCTGGCCAACGTCAACATTGGGAGCCTCATCTGCAATGTAGGGGCCAGTGGACCTGCTCCAGCAGCTGGTGCTGCACCAGCAGGAGGTCCTGCCCCCTCCACTGCTGCTGCTCCAGCTGAGGAGAAGAAAGTGGAAGCAAAGAAAGAAGAATCCGAGGAGTCTGATGATGAAATGGGCTTTGGTCTTTTTGACTAAACCTCTTTTATAACGTGTTCAATACAAAGCTGAACTTAAAAAAAAAAAAAAAAACCAAACTGCTCTGACCACTGTGAACCCTAAACATTTGAGACAGTTCTCAGCTAATTTAGAAAGTTTATTTTGCCAAGGTTGAGAACGCACGCCTATGACACAGCCTCAGGAAATTCTGACGACATGTGCCCAAGGTGGTCAGGGCACAGCTTGGTTTTATACATTTTAGGGAGACATGAAACATCAATATATGTAAAATGTACATTGGTTTGGTCTGGAGAGGCGGGATAACTTGAAGCAAAGGCCAGAAAAGCGGGGAGGGGACTTCCAGGTCACAGATAGGTGAGAGACAAACTTTCTTGCATTATTTTGAGTTTCTTCCTTTCCAAAGAAAGCAATCAGATACGCATTTATCTCAGTGAGCAGAGGGGTGACTTTGAATAGAACGGGAGGCAGGTTTGCCCTGTGCAGTTTCCAGTTTGACTTTTCCTTTTAGCGCAGTGATTTTGGGGGCCCAAGATATTTTCCTTTCACACCACCTTGGCCACATGTCAGGACCTCCAGAGGCTGTGTCACGGGCACGTGTCCTCAACCTTAGCAAAGTAAACTCTAAATTAACTGAGACTGTCTCAAATATTCAGGGTTCACAATCCTACAAACATTCATTGCAACATTACTGCATTATTAAATGCAAATAATTAAATTAGGATTTCCACCTTAACCACTGTCCAGTTGAGGGGTTGATGTTCTCAGTGGAATACATCAATATTTAAAAAAACAAAACAAACCCCAGAAACCTAACCCTCCAGTATATGGGCTTCTCAAAAGCCTTTAAAACATAGCCTATTCCAGAGCTAGATCTTGAGACTGGCAGAAAGTCAAAGTAAACATGAAGGACAAGAAGGTTCCAGAAGGGCCACTACTATGGCTTACCCCTCTAACCACTGCTTTGTTTACACCATTGCTTGAGTCCAGCAGTTCAAGGCTGCAGTGAGCCATGAAGCCATGATCACACTAGTGAGTAGCTACTACACTCCATCCTGCGGAACATAGTGAGAGCCCATCTCTAAAAAATGAAAAATAAATAAAAAGAAGAACTGAATAGAATAGATGGCAAATAGGCATATTGAAGCATAAAAGATGCTCAGCCGGGCGCGGTGGCTCACGCTTGTAATCCCAACAATTCGGGAGGCCGAGGCGGGCGGATCACGAGGTCAGGAGATCGAGACCACGGTGAAACCCCGTCTCTACTAAAAACACAAAAAATTAGCCGGACGTGGTGGTGGGTGCCTGTAGTCCCAGCTACTTGGAGAGGCTGAGGCAGGAGAATGGCGTGAACCCAGGAGGTGGAGCTTGCAGTGAGCCGAGATAGCGCCACTGCACTCCAGCCTGGGTGACAGAGCCAGACTCCGCCTCAAAAAAAAAAAAAAAAAAAGATGCTCAGCATTAGTCATTAGAAAAATGCAAATTAAAAAACCCACACCTATTGAGTAGGTAAAATAAATAAATAAATCTGAGAGTATAAGTATATAATGAGAAATGAACACCCTCCCTACCCCCCACATGGGAGCCCGTTTATACGCCCTCTGTATATTCTTTGAGATGTTTTTATGCATGTATAAACATGTATACATGCTTTTTAAAAATAAAAGGAGTTACACCATGTATTAGTTAAATTATACATAAATTACCTCAAAATTTAGTGTCTTAAGACAGTCATAAACATTTACTAACTCTCACAGTTTCTGTGGGTTATGAATTCAGGAGCAGTTTAGCCCAATGGTTCTAGCTTAGGATCTCATGAGGTGCCAGGTAAGATACTGGCTGGAGCTGCTGCTAGCTGAAGATATGATGGGGGCTGGAGGACCCTCCACAGGGCTGGCATGTTGGTGGCAGGAAGCCTCAGTTCCCCTCCACGTGGGCCTCTTCACAGGGCTGTTGGATTGAACTCATAACATGAAGATTGGTGTTCCCCAAAATGAGTGATCCATGAGAACAAGGGGAAAGCCACAATGCCTTTCATTACTTAGCTTCAGAAGTCACACACCATCACCTCCACCATACTAGTTCCAATTGCTTGGTCAGACAAGCTAGCTCCACTTCAATCTGGGAGAAGGCTACCTAAAAGCATAAATGTCAGGAGGCGAGGATCACTGGGACTACATGGGAGGCTGGCTACCGCATTATATACATGGACACATCTTGGATATGATTGCCATGTTAGTATTTACAGATCGACCTCATTATTTTAAATGGCTATCTCCATGTGCACATATACCATAATTTATGGAATCCAGCTTATGCTATACTTATATTGCTATATAAATAATATTTGAGTGGAAATCCGTACATACTTGTTAATTCAATATTCTTCCACCATGCACTGTGTGCCAAGTCATCTTCTAGGCGGTAAGGAATATTGTGGAGAACAAAATAGACAAGAACTCTGTTCTCATGGAGTTTACTTTCTGATTGGAGAAAGACTGAAAACAAGACAAAATATCCAATAGTAGTAAATGCTAAGAGTATTTTATATTGGGAGATCAGGAAAGGTTTCTAAGGAGGTGAAATTTAAATGGCAATGTAAAGGGCAGGAGAGCAAGCCATGGGAGGATCCCAAGCAAGGGCTTTATGGGAATGAGTAAGGGAAGGAAGAATATGAGCAAGTAGGCTGGAGAGAGGCAAGAGCTTGATAACTGAAGGGAACTGTAAGGGAGTAGGGAGCTTGATTTTCTTTCTACATGGGATGCCATAGGTTTGTTTTACTGCCCATTTAAAAAATCACTGGTGGCCGGGCGCGGTGGCTCACGCCTTTAATCCCAGCACTTTGGGAGGCCAAGGCAGGCAGATCACAAGGTCAGGAGTTCGAGACCTGCCTGACCAACATGGTGAAAGCCCGTCTCTACTAAAAATTAGCTGGGCATGGTGGCATGCACCTGTAATCCCAGCTACTCAAGAGGCTGAGGCAGGGGAATCACTTGAACCCAGGAGGTGGAGGTTGCAGTAAGCTGAGATTGTGCCACTGCACTCCAGCCTGGGTGACAGAGTGAGACTCCCTCTCAAAAAAAGAAAAAAAAAAATCACTGGCTACAATAGGGATTATAGAAAGACAAGAAGAGAAAGCAAGAACAATTTGGAGTAATCCGAGCAAGAGGTGATGCTGGCTTGAATTAGGGTGATGCTAACAGAGATGGAGAGAAGGAGCCTAAAGTCAACAGGTGTGAAAAACAGAGGAATCAAAGCTCATGCCTAGAGTTTCTGCTTGATGGATAATGGTGAAATAATTAGGAGTGAGCATGTTTGGAGGCTGAAAGTTAAGAGTTCTGTTTGGACCATGGCATCTTGAGATTGAGATGCCTGTTAGACATTGAAGCAGAACTGTTGAGTAGGAGGCTGGGCGCAGTGGCTCACACCTGCAATCCTAGCACTTTGGGAGGTGGAGGTGGGAGGATCATGTGAGCTCAAGAGTTTGAGATCAGCCTGGGCTACATGGCAAAACCCTATCTCTACAAAAGATTTAAAAAATTAGTCCAGTGTGGTGGCATGCGCTTGTGGTCCCAGTGTTACTCAGGAGGCTGAGGTGGGAGGATTGCTTGAACCCAGGAGGCAGAGGTTTCAGTGAGCTGAGATCGTGCCACTGCACTCCAGCCTGGGCAACAGCACGAGAACAACAACAACAAAAAAAGAACTTGGTGAGGTTACCTATGTTACTAGAAAGGGGTCCAGATCGAGACCCCAAGAGAGGGTTCTTGGATCTCACTCAAGAAAGAATTCAGGGCGAGTCGATAAAGTGAAAGCAAGTTGATTAGGAAAGCGAAGGAATAAAAGAATGGCTACTCCGCAGACAGAGCAGCCCCCAGAGCTGCTGGTTGCCCATTTTTATGGTTATTTCTTGATGATATGTTCAACAAGGGGTGGATTGTTCATGCTTCCCCATTTTAGATCATGTAGGGTAACTTCCTGATGTTGCCATGGCATTGGTAAACTGTCATGGCGCTGGTGGGTGTGTAGCAGTGAGGACAACCAGAGGTCACTCTCGTGGCCATCTGGTTTTGGTGGGTTTTAGCTGGCTTCTTCACTGCAATCTGTTTTATCAGCAAGGTGTTTATGACCTGTATCTTTTTTTTTTTTTTTTTTTTTGAGATGGAGTTTCGCTCTTTTTGCCCAGGCTGGAGTGCAGTGGCGCGATCTCGGCTCACTGCAACCTCCGCCTCGTGGTTCAATACATCCTCCTGCCTCAGCCTCCCAAGTAGCTGGGATTACAGGCATGAATCACCACACCCGGCAATTTTTTTGTATTTTTAGTAGAGACGGGGTTTTGCCACATTGGTCAGGCTGGTCTTGAACTCCTGACCTCAGGTGATCCACCCGCCTTGGCCTCCCAAAGTGCTGGGATTACAGGTATGAGCCACCACGCCCGGCCATGACCTGTATCTTGTGCTGACCTCCTGTCTCATCTTGTGACTTAGAGTGCCTGTCTGGGAATGCAGCCCAGTAGGGTTCAGCCTCATTTTACCCAGCTCCTATTCAAGGGTTGCTCTGGTTCAAACGTCTCTGAACCTAGTGGAGAGAATATAGATGAAGAAAAGGGGGCTCTGGACAGAGGCCTTCAGCATGTAGACTCTTTTGAGCAGAGGAAGTGCCAGTAAGAGACACTGAGAAGTACTGGCCACTATGGCAAGAAGAAAGTCCAGCAAATATGCTGTCAGGAAAGCCAAGGGCATAAAAGACAGAGTAATCAATCAAGGTGAAAATTACTAAGAAGCCAAGCAAGATATGAACAGAGGAGTGACTACTGGAGCTTGCCCTTGGAGAACGTTGGTGACCTTGGCAAGACCACCCTCTCAGTCATGTGATGGGGAAAGGAAGCCAGAATGGAGTGTGTTCAAGAAAGAATGAGAAGGAAGGAAGTCCACACAATGACAGTGACAATCCCTTACAGCAATTTTAATTGTGAAAGGGAGCAGGGGAATGCAGAGGCAAGAAAGGCAATGAGAGTCATTCAGCAGAGAGGGAGATGGGTGTGTCTTTGCATGTATTGTATTTCTATAAGTGAAGGTGGAAGGATCTCTTGAGCCCAGGAGTTCAAGACCAGCCTGGGCAATGTAGCAAGACCCCATCGCTACAATAACAACAACAAAAGTAGCCAGGGGAGGTGCTGTAAACGTATTGTCTCAGCTACTTGGGAGGCTGAGGCAGGACGATCGCTTGAGCCCAGGAGTTCAAGGCTGTAGTGAGCTGTGATTGCACCACTGCACTCCAGCCTGGGCAACAGAGATAGACTCTGTCCAAAAATAAAAAAAAATATGAGAAGTGGAACTTCTGGGTCAAAGGATACATGTAATTTTGATTGTGGTAAGTTGCCCTCCTAAGGTGTTGCACCAATTACGCACTTGCCAAAAATGTGTGTCTGTTTATCTACAGTGTTGTAAACACCACATTTTCATGGTCTTTTATTTGCCAGTCTGAACCTCACAAACTTTGAGTGTAATGATAATGCAGGACCATAAGCATCTAGGAAGAAATAGAGCTTTGCTTTCTTCCTTTATTTACTGTTGGGAACAGGCCCCCCAAAATCTGGCCATAAACTGGCTCCAAAACTGGCCATAAACAAAATCTCTGCAGCACTGTGACATGTTCATGCTGGCCATAACGCCCACGCTAGAAGGTTGTGAGTTTACCGGAATGAGGGTAAGGAACACCCGTCCCGCCCAGGGCGGAAAACTGCTTAAAGGCGTTCTTAAACCACAAACAATAGCCTGAGCGATCTGTGCCTTAGGGACATGCTTCTGCTGCAGATAACCAGCCAGACCCACCCCTTTATTTCCGCCCATCCCTTCGTGTCCCATAAGGGATACTTTTAGTTAATCCCGTTTCCCATAAGGGATACTTTTAGTTAATCGAATATCTGTAGAAACAATGCTAATGACTGGCTTGCTGTTAATAAATACGTGGGTAAATCTCTGCTCGGGGCTCTCAGCTCTGAAGGCTGTGAGACCCCTGATTTCCCACTCCACACCTCTATATTTCTGTGTGTGTGTCTTTAATTCCTCTAGCGCCACTGGGTTAGGGTCTCCTCGACCGACCGAGCTGGTCTCGGCAATTTATTTTGTATTTTAGTCGTATTTTCCCCCTGCCATTCCTCGCCACCAAGGCAGTGACCCTCAAAAGGTATGGCCTTGCGGGAAGTTGGTCCCATTTCTCTTTGTATTAGCTCTGAGAGGAAACCTAAGCTATTCTTCTGGGTGGGCTGCAGAAAACTTCAGTGCCATGTGGAACATCCTTTGCTCTGATGAGTTTTCTATCATTCTTTTGTGGAGAACATGAGGGCACGGCAGCAGCCACTACAGCAGGAGCCTGGAGACCCCGCTCTGGGCCCTAGCCAGCTCACCTGCAGATGAGGGATTAACTCTCAACACTGCTGGATCTGGCTCAGGTCCGAGTTCCTCACCTCAGCTCCACCATGTAGCCTGGGGTGAATGACAAGCCCATGGAAAGCGTTTAATTATAGCTTCTATGTACCATCGGGTAGACTCAATTACCTAATCCCGAGAAAGCAGTTTTAGCCAAGTCTTATGTTCTGAGATCTTTCAGAGGCCACCTGGGCTCTTGCAGGGGAACTGTGTCTAGTTCTTACTGGTGAAAGTCAGACTTTTTTCTTTAACCAGAGATTTGTGTAAATGGGAGACTTTGTTAAAAATATAACAGATTTATCAGAATTTATGGCTTAAAAAATTGCAGCACAGGGAGGGAAATGATGGTGTTTATTCTAGTGACCATTTCTGTCCATTAAAACTGAAATTCTTTTTTTAAAAATCTTTTTAAAAACTTTTTTTTTTTTTCAGACATATCTCGCTCTGTCACCTAGGCTGGAGTGCAGTGGTGTGATCTTGGCTCACTGCAGCCTCTGCCTCCTGAGTTCAAGTAATTCTCCTGCCTCAGCTTCCCTAGTAGCTGGGATTACAGGTTTCCGCCACTACACCTGGCTAATTTTTGTATTTTTAGTAGAAACGGGGTTTCACCATGTTGGCCAGGCTGGTCTTGAACTCCTGACCTCAAGTGATCCACCTACCTCGCTCTCCCAAAGTGCTGGGATTAGAGGCGTAGGCCATGGTGCCCAGCCTAAAAACTTTATGTTTGTTTGTTTATTTATTTATTTATTATTTTTGTTTTTTCTGAGACAGAATCTTGCTCTGTCGCCCAGGCTGGACTGCAGTGGTGCCATCTCAGCTCACTGCAACCTCTGCCTCCTGGGTTCAAGCGATTCTCCTGCCTTATCCTCCTGAGTAGCTGGGATTACAGGCGCCCACCACCATGCCTGGCTAATTTTTGTATTTTTAGTAAGGACTGGGTTTCACCATGTTGGCCAGTCTGCTCTTGAATTCCTGACCTCAAGTGATCCGTCCACCTTGGCCTCCCAAAGTGCTGGGATTACAGGTGTAAGCCACTGCGCCCAGCCCTAAAAACTTTATTATGGAGGATTTTATACCCATACAGAATTAGGATTGTATAGGGAAACTCTATGTCTCCATCACTCAGGCCCAATATCCATCAACCTTTGGTCAATTCTGCCCCATCCTCCTCCCCATCCCCTGTTTATTCTGAAGCAAATCTCAGGAATCATATTATTTCACTCGTAAATGTTTCAGTGTCTAAGACAAGAAATTTAAAAATCATACCTCAAAAAATTTCTTAATATCAGATATCCTGCCAGTGTTCAAATTTCTACTCATCTCAATTATAAGTGGTTTCTTTTTTAGTTTTATTTTTTAAAAAATCAGAATCTAAATAAAGCTCAGACATTGAAACTGGTTGATGATTTTTAAATCTCCTAATTTATCTCCACCCTCACCCCTTGCTACTTACTTGTTGAAGAAACCAGGTTGTTTGTAGATTTTCCCTATAGTCTGGATTTTGCTGATTGCATCCAGAACGGGAAAGTGTGAAAGCATATTAGAGGAAATGAAAAGGCTCTGCCGATTCAGAACTCTGGTTATACAACTGTTCACCGAGCACTTAGCAGGAACAACGAGGAATGCTAAAATTCTTATCACTGTGCCCTCTTATGTGGTGCCTGCCTCATGGTGATCTTAATGTTCTCCTAAAGATAGGGAAGAACAGGACCCTAGGTCACAGTCTTGTGCCTGGGAGCTACACTTGGACAGGAATCACCACCCAAAACTGGCAATGCAGAAAGATTACATGTGTTTTCTTCCGCAGATTCGTTCTGATCTCCCCAGACATCCATCATTCTATAATCCCACAGTTTGGACCTTCTTAGTTTTCACTTTCAGGTGGGAAAGACTAGTAATTAATTAATTAATTAATGCTTTTATTGAGACAGGGTCTGGCTCTGTCACCTAGGCTGGAGAGTAGTGGTGCAATCACAGCTCACTGCAGCCTCAAACTTCTGGGCTGAAGTGACACTCTCAACCCCAGCCTCCTGAGTAGCTGGAACCACAGGTGTGCACCACCATGCTCACCTAATTTTTTAAAAAATATTTGTAGAGATGGGGTCTCCCTATGTTGCCCAGGCTGTCTTGAACTCTTGGGCTCAAGTGATCCTCCCACCTCTGCCTCCCAAAGTGCTGGGATTACAGGCTTGAGGCACAGCACCCAGTCAAGAGGCTTTTGGGTTTTGTTTGTTTTTTGAGACGGAGTCTCACTCTCACCCAGGCTGGAGTGCAGTGGAACAATCCTGGCTCACTGCAACCTCTGCCTCCCAGATTCAAACAATTCTCCTGCCTCAGCCTCCCGAGTAGCTGAGATTACAGGCGTGCACCACCATACCTGGCCAAGGGTAGTTATTTTGGAAAGAGAGACGTTTCAATCTTCAGAACATATCTTTGGCCAGATGCAGTGGCTGGTGCCTGTACTCCCAGCACTCTCGGAAGCCAAGTTGGGAGGATCACTTGAGCCCAGGAGTTCAAGACCAGACTGGGCAAGCAACATGGTGAAACCCCATCTCTACAAAAAAATACAAATATTACCCAGGTTGTGGTGGCATGCCCTGTAGTTCTAGCTATTTGGGAGGCTGAGGTGGGAGGATCACTTGAGCCTGGGAGATTGAGGTTGCAGAGAGCTGTGATTGTGTCTCTGCACTCTATCCTAGAAAATGGAGCAAGACTCGTCTCCAAAAACAAACAAACAAAATTTATCTTTGAATTCTTTCTTCCAATATATTGTTATCTGCATTTCTGTACTGAGTGCTGTGCTTCTTGACCTGTCTCTGCCCTTTTCTCTGTATTTATTTATTTGACAAGTAAAAATTGTATATATTATGGTATACAAATACAGCTTGATGTTTTTATTTATGTATACATTGTGGAATGATTAAGTCAAGCTATTTGACTTAATTGCCCCATATACTTGCCATTTTTTGGGGGGGGATAAAAACACTTAACATCTACTGTCTTAGCAATTTTCGATATACAATATATTGTTACTAACTATAGATAGCATGCTGTACAATAGGAGCTCTTAAACTTATTCCTCCTGGGCCAGGCGCGGTGTCTCACGCCTATAATCTCAGCACATTGGGAGGCCGAGGTGGGCGGATCACTTGAGGTCAGGAATTCAAGACCAGCCTCACCAACATCGTGAAACCCCATCTCTACTGAAAATACAAAAATTAGCCAGGCGTGGCCGAGCGCGGTGGCTCACGCCTGTAATCCCAGCACTTTGGGAGGCCGAGGTGGGTGGATCACAAGGTCAGGAGTTCGAGACCAGCCTGGCCAACATAGTGAAACCCCGTCTCTACTAAAAATACAAAAATTACCCGGGTGTGGTGGCATGTGCCTGTAGTCCCAGCTACTAGGGAGGCTGAAGCGGGAGAATCGCTTGAACCCGGGAGGTGGAGGTTGCAGTGAGCTGAGACCGTGCCATTTGTACTCTAGCCCCTGGGTGACAGTGAGACTTTAAAAAAACAAAAAGCCAGGTATAGTGGTGGGCGCCTGTAATCTCAGCTACTTGGGAGGTTGAGGCAGAAGCTTGAACCAGGGAAGTGGAGGTTGCAGTGAGCTGAGATGATGCCACTGCACTCCAGCCTGGGTGACAGAGCAAGACTCCGTCCCCCCAAAAAAAAAAAGAAGAAAAAGAAAAAAAGAAATACTATGAGGAATGATTAGCCATGAAGCTTGAGCAGGCAGGTTAGGTAGCTTTTCCAGTCACATACTGGTGAAGTGAGGATTTGAACCCCAAGACTCTGGTGCCAGAGTAATTGCTCTTCACCATGAGGAGGCACCAGTGGGGGAGTGTTGGATCACAAGCAGTTTCTTTTTTTTTTTTTTGAGACGGAATCTGGCCCTGTCACCTACTCTGGAGGGCAGTGGTGAGCTCAGCTCACTACAACCTCTGCCTCCTGGGTTCAAGCGTTCTCCTGCCTCAGCCTCACAAGTAGCTGGAATTACAGGCGCCCGCCACCATGCCTGGCTAATTTTTGTATTTTTAGTAGAGATGGGGTTTCGCCATGTTGACCAGGCTGGTCTCAAACTCCTGACCTCAAGTGATCCACCCACCTCAGCCTCTCAAAGTGCTGGGATTAGAGGCATGAGCCGCTGCACCTGGCACAATTTCGTTAGAGACTTGATGCCTTCCTATTTCTTTTACTCAGCGATAGCTTTAGGTCCTAAATTAAACCTCTTCCTGCTTTCCCACCTGATGAACAAACGTGCCTGCAGGGTGGTGAGTCTGGATCACGCAGCCTCAGAACAGCACTACTCACAGCAGGGCCTCTTGCTCGCTCTAGCTGCTGGGAGGAAAAAACCTTGCTAATCTCCACGCCCAGAAATTCAGACAAGAGCATTCTCCTTATCTCATCTCCACAGGAGGCAGCTCTAAGGTAAAAGATTATTTTTGTGGAAGATTCTTGCTTCTCAGTCTAGTGGTTGAAGTGTGAGCCTGGCAGGCGTTGGATTAGAGAGGGCAACAAGAGTGGAGGTTGTGAGGTGGGGGGTTGCCTTGGGGCTTCCACTCTAAAATGTGGCCTTGGCCGGGCGCGGTGGCTCACGCCTGTAATCCCAGCACTTTGGGAGGCTGAGGCGGGTGGATCACGAGGTCAGGAGATCGAGACCATCCTGGCTAACACGGTGAAACCCCGTCTCTACTAAAAATACAAAAAATTAGCTGGGCGTGGTGGCGGGCGCCTGTAGTCCCAGCTACTCGGGATGCTGAGGCAGGAGAATCGCTTGAACCCGGGAGGCGGAGCTTGCAGTGAGCCGAGATCGCGCCACTGCACTCCAGCCTGGGCGACAGAGCCAGACTCCATATCAAAAAAAAAAAAAAAAAAAAATGTGGCCTTACCTTGGCCACAAAGGGGTGGGGGGAAGAGAGAGAGAGAGAGGTAGAGAGCAGCCTGATCATAGCTCGGAGCCTAGAGGTTCTGGTAAGTTCCTTGCCCTAAAGAACACTTAGTTCATTCTGGCTCCTTTCCTGGTGACCATCCTGGCTTCCTGCTTGGCCTTCACCTCACCTTGAGAAATTCAAGTTTCATGTTCTTGTCCAGGCCAAAGACCCAGAAGAACCTTCAAGGTGAGGCTTGGCCCCTTAGATCCACGCCAGGGATTTCGCTTCTTTTTCCTCAAGCCTGCACAGATGCCAGTGTAAGCCCACTCCCAGGAAGTCACAGCAGCGGTCTATGCTCCTCCTCCTCACACTGGCCAGTGCTGGGCATGCCTGGACAATCAGCCCTGGGACTAATGGCTGCTCTCAGCCTACAGAAGAAGAGAGGGAAGAGGGATGGAGGGGCTGCGGAGAAGTTGGTGAGAGGACACAAAATTTGGGTTAGACAGAGAAATAAAGTGGGTTTTTTTTTGTTTTTTTTTTGTTTTTTCTGAGATGGAGTTTCACGCTGTCACCCAGGCTGGAGTGCAGTGGTGTGATCTCAGCTCACTGCAACCTCCACCTCCCACTTGGCCTCCCAAAGTGCTGGGATTACAGGCGTGAGCCACCGCTCCCCAGCCTCCTCATGGGATTTTTGAGGATGAGTTGAAGGAATACATTTAAACTGCCTAGAAGGGTGCTTGGCCCAGAGTATGTGCTAATTAATGTTGGCTACTATTATTTTCCTTCAACCCAGTGCCTGTGCAGGTCTAGAGGAAAGCATGAGGTGATACAGGGGCACCCAGAGGCTGAGTGCTCCCAGGAGCTGAGGGGCATCGAAGGCTTTCCTGGAGGACTGGCGCCTGAGCAGAGGAATGGGCAGCACAGCGGCAGTGCCACGTGTGCGGCACGATGGTGCAGAGGGAATGGGTGGGCGCACTGCGGGGAGTTTAGATTTAATCAGGGGATGGCAGGGCCTGTCCAGGAGGTTAAGGTAGTGAGGAGCTCAGGTGTGCATCCCAGCAGGCAGGGGAGACTGATTTTGAAGAAGAGCAAAGTAGATGTAGGAGGTAAGTCAGGATCTCATACAGTAATGCAGGCCAGAAGTGACAAGGGCCTGAGCTATGGCACTAGGGTTGAGGAGGAAGGAACAGAGACTGAGGAGATACATCCTGGCAACTGATTGCATGAGAGAGGGAGGGGCCAGGAATAGCATCACATTCAGGTTTCTGGCCATGCAGTTGGGTGAATGAGGGTATTGCTGTTGATTGGAGCAGCAAAAAAAGGGGTCCCCTCTAGCGTAGAGGAAGGAGGGAGCAAGGGATTGGAAAATGCCAAAATCAGTTTGCTGTGGTTTGGATTCTGAGACTCTGATGTGTTACCTAAGTGGAGATGTCCTGTGGTCAGTTTATACTCTGCTGGGTCCTAGGTAGGATTTAAAGTGACATATGAAGATAACATAAAGTAGAGTAAGATATTATAAATTAAGTAGGAGAGAAAGCAGACAGAAAAGAACGAGATGTAAACTAGAGGAAGGAATGAGGTTAAATATAAAGTACATAGCAGAAAGCAGAAGTCACAAGCTGGCCAGCATTCGCTGAATTTACTATTTGAGTTGTCCTGCAGTCTTATGTTTGTCTGTTGGGTTTTGGTGGGTTTTGTTTGTTTGTCTTGAGTTGCAGTCTTAAAATCCAGGAATTCTCAAAAATTAAAATTTCTAACTTTTTCTTTAAAAAAAATAAAAAATGAAGTTCTGGGAGCTCTGCGCCGTATCCCATCTGGCAACAATGATCCGGGTCTGAGAAGCAGTCTCACCTTCTTGGGAGGGCGTGGGCTCTCCAATTTCCCACTGGCCTCCACTCCACTTGGTTCCCCAGCACTGAAGCAGTGTCTGTCCTCTTATCAGCATGGACTATTTCTCTGAACTCACCCTTCTATCAAATGTAATAAAAAAAATTAGTCAAGAGATTTTTTTTTCTTATTCTCAATGTTGCCTGTTTACACTAGCAGCCTGGCCGTGGAAGCAGGCTGATGCTCCCTGTTCACAACTGTTTTTCATTCTGCTTAGTGCCTGTGTTGTACCTGTTGTTAAATAGTTTGGGCTGGGTGTAATGGCTCACACCTGTAACCCCAGTACTTTGGGAAGCTGAGGTGGGTGGATTGCTTGAGGCCAAAGTTTGAGAACAGCCTGGCCAACATGGCGAAAACCCATCTCTCCTAAAATACAAAAAAATAGTCAGGCATGGTGGTGCACACCTGTAATCCCAGCTACTCAGGAGGCTGAGGCACAAGAATTGCTTGAATCCAAGAGGCGGAGGTTGCAGTGAGCTGAGATCCCGCTACTGCACTGCATTCCAGCCTGGGCGACAGGGCGAGACTGTCTCAAAAAAAAAAACAAATAAACAAACAAAAAACAACAAAGTTTGAACACGACCTAGCTGTAGGTATTTGAGTTTGCAACATGTGGTAAAATCATGTATTCGGCATAGGTGGCTCATGAACTTGACTCTAGGCTTTCTAGCAGCCAAAGAAAAAGAGGATACGTTATCTATCTTATCAGCTGGGCTATTCATAGTATTCATGGGATGACTGCTTAGGCAAGTCAGGACTCTTCTCAACACGAAAACTAGAGCAACATTTCTCCTCTGAGAGTCTTCATAGAGAGGGAATGATAAGTTCAAACAACAGTCATCCCAGAGTCCATTCAAGCCTAACGCCGATGATTCTAGCAGCTTCAAGCAGCATTTCCCTTGAAGCACAGCTGTTTAAACAATTCTAGGAGGGGCCAATGTGATACAGTTCAGACACCTAATTTTCTACTGATCTGGCTATATTAATTTTAGAAAATTGAGAGAAATCTGGAGAAATGCCTGGACTCCCCCCAAATAATCCTCCATAGATGGTCTGAGGATTTGATGCCTGGAATTGCAGCAGTCATCTTGTGACTGTGCGGGGACAAGTCAGAGATGAGAGCTGGCACACAGAAGATAGGGAAGAAGAAAGGTAGATCTTGGGTCCTTGATAGCATTGACAAAACACTGAAACAACCAACCTTTATAGTAAGAGATAGCAAATTACCTTATTAAGCTTGAACTACTTTTATTTGCTTATTCTATTACTTGCTAATACGGTTTGGATCTGTGTCCCTACCAAATCTCATGTCAAATTGTAATCCCCAGGCCGGACGTGGTGGCTCACGCCTGTAATCCCAACACTTTGTGAAGCCGAGGCAGGCAGATCATCTGAGGTCAGGAGTTCAAGATCAGCCTGGCCAACAAGGTGAAACCTTGTCTCTACTAAAAACACAAAAAATTAGCCAGGTGTGATGGTGCACACCTGTAGTTCCAGCTACTTGGGAGGCTGAGGCAGGATAATTGCTTGAACCCGGGAGGCGGAGATTGCAGTGAGCTGAGATAGTGCCACTGCACTCCAGCCTGGGTGACAGCGCAAGCCTCCATCTCGAAAAAAAAGAAATTGTAATCCCGTGTTGGAGTGGGGCTTGGTGGGAGGTAATTGGATTATGGAGGTGTAGTTCTCATGAATGGGTTAGCACCATCCCCTTGGTGCTGTTCTCATGATAGTGAGTAAGTGAGGTAGCGTGAGATCTGGTTGTTTGAAGGTGTGTGGCACCTTTCCCCTTTTTCTCTTCCTCCTGCTCTGGCCATGTAAGATGTGCCTGCTTCCCCTTTGCCTTCTGCCATGATTGAAAGTTTCCTGAGGCCTCCCCAGAAGCCAAGCAGATGCTGTTATGCTTCCTGTACAGCCTGTGGAACCGTGAGCCCATTAAACCTCTTTTCTTTTTTTTTTTTTGAGACAGAATCTTGCTCTGTTGCCAGGCTGGAGTGCAGTGGTGTGATCTTGGCTCACTGCAACCTCTGCCTCCTGGATCCTGGGTTCAAGCGATTCCACTGCCTCAGCCTCCTGAGTAGCTGGGACTACAGGCGTGCACCACCACGCCTGGCTAATTTTTTGTATTTTAGTAAAGACAGGGTTTCACCATGTTGGCCAGGATGCTCTCGATCTCCTGACCTTGTGATCCACCCACCTCGGCCTCCCAAAGTGCTGGGATTACAGGTGTGAGCCACCGCACCCGGCCAAACCGCTTTTCTTTATAAATTACCTAGTCTCAAGTATTTCTTTATAGTAGTATGAGAATGGACTAATACAGAAAAATGGTACCAAGGAGTGGGGCATTGCTGTAAAGAGACCCAAAAATGTGAAAGCGACTTTGGAACCGGGTAACGGGCACAGGTTGGAAGAGTCTGGAGGACTCAGAAGACAACAGAAAATTGAGGGAAAGTTTGGAACTTCCTAGAGACTTGTTAAATGGTAGTGACCAAAATGCTGATTGTAATATGGACAGGGAAGGCCAGGCTGATAAAAAGTCTCAGATGGAGATGAGGAACTTATTGGGAACTGGAGCAAAGGTCACTTTTGTTGTGCATTTAACAAAGAAGTTGGAGGCATTGTACCCCTGCCCTAGAGATCTGTGGAGCTTTGAACTTGAGAGTGATGATTTAGGGTATCTGACAGAAGAAATTTCTAAGCAGCAAAGCATTCAAGATATGGACTGGCTGCTTCTAACAGCCTATGCCCATTGCATGAACAAGAAATGACCAGAATCTGGAACTTATATTTAAAAGGGACACAGAGTGTAAAAGTTTGGAAAATTTGCAGCCTAGCCATGTGTTAAAAAAGAAAAGCCCTTTTTCAGGGGAAGGATTCAAGCAGGCTGCAGAAATTTGCATAACAGGGAGGCAAATGCTGATAGCCAAGACAATGGGAAAAAAGGCCTCAAAGGTATTTCAGAGATCTTCCAGGCAGCCCCTCCAATCACAGGCCCAAAGGCCTAGGAGGGAAGAATGGTTTCATGGGCCAGGCCCCAGGGCCCCATCACCCTACCCTGTGTAAGCAGGCTTGGGACACTGTTTCCTGCATCTCAGCCATTCCAGCTCCAGCTCCAGTTCCAGCCATGGCTCAAAGGTCCTGCCGCTTCAATGGTTGCAAGCTGTAAGCCTTGGTGGTTTCCACATGGTGTTAAGTCTGTGAGTGCACAGAATGCAAAAGTTGAGGCTTGGAAGCCTCTTTACAGATTTCAGAGGATGTATGGCAAAGCCTGCGTGTCCAGGCAGAAGACCGCCCCAGGAACGGAGCCTTCATAGAGAACATCTACAAGGGCAGTGTGGAGGGGAAATGTGGGGTTGTAGCCCCCACACAGAGTCCCCATTGGGGCATTGCCTAGTAGAGCTATGAGAAGAGTGCCATTGTCCTCCAGACCCCAGAATGGTAAATACAAGTACAGCTTGTTCCTTGTGCTTGGAAAAGCTGCAGGCACTCAATGCCAGCCTGTAAAAACAGATGCCAGCCTGTGAACACAGATGCTGTACCCTGCAAAGTCTCAGAGGCCAAGCTGCCTAAGGCCTTCGGAGTCCACCCCTTGCAGCAGTGTGCCCTGAGACTTCATGTGAGACATGGAGTCAAAAGAGATTATTTTGAAGCTTTAAAATGTAATGGCTGCCCTGCAGGGTTTCAGACTTGTGTGGGGCCTATAGCCTCCTTTTGGGGGCTGATTTCTCCCTTTTGGAACAGGAGTATTTACCTAATGCCTATACCCCCAATTGTATCTTGGAAGTAACTAACTTGTTTTGATTTTACAGGCTTATTGGTGGAAGGGAGTTGCCTTGTCTCAGATGAGACTTTGGACTTTGGACTTCTGAGTTAATGCTGGAATGAGTTAAGACTTTGGGGGACTGTTGAGAAGGGATGATTGTATTTTGCAGTGTGAGAAGGACATGAGATTTGGAGTAGCCAGAATGATATGGTTTGGATCTGTGTCCCCATCAAATCTCATGTTGAATTGTAATCCCCACTGTTGGAGGTGGGGCCTGGTGGAAGGTGATTGGATCATGGGGGTGGAGTTCTCATGAATGGGTTAACATCATCCCCAAGGTGCTGTTCTCATGAAAGTGAGTGAATGAGGTAGCATGAGATCTGGTTGTTCAAAGGTGTGTGGCACCTCTCCCCTCTCTCTCTTCCTCCTCCTCCGGCCACATAAGATGTGTCTGTTTCCCCTTTGCCTTCTGCCATGACTGAGCGTTTCCTGAGGCCTTCCGAGAAGCAGAAGCTGCTTGCTTCCTGTACAGCCTGTGAAACTGTGAGCCAATTAACCTTATTTACTTTTTTTTTTTTGAGATGGAGTCTTGCTCTTTCACCCAGGCTGGAGTGCAGTGGCATGATCTTGGCTCACTGCAACCTCTGCACCCCCCACCTCCGAGTTCAAGCGATTCTCCAGCGTCAGCTTCTTGAGTAGCTGGGACTACAGGTGCATGGCACCACGTCTGGCCAATGTTTGTATTTTTAGTAGAGATGGGGTTTTGCCATGTTGGCCAGGCTGGTCTCAAACTCCTGACCTCAGGTGATCCACCTGCCTCAGCCTCCCAAATTGCTGGGATTAAAGGCATGAGCCACCACACCCTACCTAACCTTCTTTTCTTACAAATTACTGAGTCTCAGGTATTTCTTTATAGTGGTGTAAGAACAGACTAATATGCTTGCTGACAAAAGCATTGTAACTAGTATAGCCATAACCAATTCAAGTCCAAAGAAAGAGAACCGGAAGCCACAAACAATTTAATTTTTTCAGAAGAGTTTAAGTATAAAAGCAAGATAGGCAATAGCTGTCTATGAAAAACAGTGGCATGTTGCAAGAAGTTGTAAGTCTATGTTCCAGGTGAGTGGAAATAAAATTGTACTGATATGACTCTCAGGGGCCTTGGGTTAGGATTGGGGAAGTAGAGTTGAAAATGGAAATAATCTAATTTATAGGTAAAACGATCACAGTAGATGAAATTGCCTAGGTTGACCATGTAGAGCTCTGGAGAATGCTCACATCCAAAGGGCAGTTCTTAAAAGACTATGGCTTAGTAAAGAACATGAAGGAAGAAGAATTAGAGAAGTTGGAGGAAATCCAGCATAGTGAAAGGTCACAGAGGCTGGGCATGGTGGCTCATGCCTTTCCAGCACTTTGGGAGGCCGAGGCGGGCAGATCACAAGGTCAGGAGTTCAAGACCAGCGTGGCCAACATGGTGAAACCCCGTCTCTACTAAGAATACAAAAATTAGCCGAGCGTGGTGGCAGGTGCCTGTAATCCCAGCTACTCGGGAGGCTGAGGCAGGAGAATCGCTTGACCCTGGGAGGTGGAGGTTGCAGTGAGCCGAGATTGCGCCGCTGCACTCCAGCCTGGGCAACAGGGCAAGACTCCGTCTCAAGAAAAAGAAGACAGAAAACTCACAGAAACCAAGTGAATAGAGGCTTTCAGAAAGGTAGGAATAGGGAACAGTATAAAATACAGCCCAGTAATATGAGGATGCACATATCAAGTGATACCTGTGCTTCCATATATATATACTCTCTGAGATGGCATTTTGTTAGAACTGTCTTGGGTAGGATTTGCCCCCACCTCCTGTCCTGCCCCCCTCCACCCTTTTTTTTTTTTTTTTGAGGGAGTCTTGCTCTGCCACCCAGGCTGGGTGCAGTGATGAGATCTTAGCTCACTGCAACCTCCACCTCCCGGTTCAAGCAATTCTCATGCCTCAGCCACCTGAGTAGTTGGAACTACAGGCATGTGCCACCATCCCCAGCTAATTTTTGTATTTTTTTAGGAGAGACGGGGTTTTGCCACGTTAGCCAAGCTGATCTTGAACTCCTGACCTCTAGTGATCTGCCTGCCTTGGCCTCCCAAAGTGCTGGGATTACATGTGTGAGCCACTGTACCCGGCCCTATTCTTGTTTTAATAACCAAACCTGCGGTCTTCTACAGGAAATTTCTTACCCAAGAGTTTTTAGAAGTAATTAATAAGTTTATAATAAAATGTAACTCCATGAGCTCCTAGGAACTTCTTTCTTATTTGGTATTAACTACTGTTTTCCTTAGCTAACTTAAAAAGTGGCTTCCTGGAAGTTTTTATTTAACCAGAAGTGCTAAAGCCTGTACTTGCTAAAAGATGGGACTGCCAAGACCAGTTTTGCTTTATCAGTTATCTTTTGATATAAGGTATAAGGCATGGAGCCCCTCTCCTGAGGCTATCAAAATGAGGTTCCAGAATGTGTGAGAGTACAAGGGATTCCACTGCACTCATTCCTTTTAAGCTTCTGCCATCTTCTCTTACCAGTCCAGTCATGGCACCAACTGGCTCAGGGAACATGTCAAGAATGAGATGACGGGCCGAGTGCGGTGGCTCACACCTGTAATCCCAGCACTTTGGGAGGCCGAGGTAGGTGGATCACCTGAGATCAGGAGTTTGAGTCCAGCCTGGCCAAAATGGTGAAACCCCACCTCTATTAAAAATACAAAAATTAGCTGGGTGTGGTGGCACATGCCTGTAGTCCCAGCTACTAGGGAGGCTGAGGCGGGAGGATTGCTTGAACCCGGGAGGCAGAGACTGCAGTGAGCTGAGATCATGCCACTACACTCCAGCCTGGGCAGCAGAGTGAGACCCCGTCTCAAAAAAAAAAAAAAAAAACACAAAAAAGGGGGTGATGGGAAATGGCTGATCCAACTTAGGTCCAACGTGCCCATCATCCATTGTCCTGCCTGGACAATGACAAGTAGGGTGGGGGCTAATTGTTACAAAGTCTAAAACACAAAGTCTTCACAATTAGCTTCTAAACTTTTATTTCACAATGATAAATTATGTTTATAAATGATTAAGATTGGGAGTTTTTCAATTCACATCCTTATAGAGAGATGATACAAAAGAAACATTGTAACTTCCAAAGAGAAATATCTCAACTTGGTGGACACATAGACTATAAAATAATTTGAGGCCCTGCTGGGTGTCTCAGGCCTGTAATCCCAGCACTTTGGGAGGCCCAGGCAGGCAGATCATTTGAGGTCAGGAGTTTGAGACCAGCTTGGCCAACATGGTGAAGCCCCATCTCTACTAAAAATACAAAAAAAATTAGCCAGGCATGATAGTGCATGCCTGTAATCCCAGCTACTCAGGAGGCTGAGGCACGAGAATCGCTTGAACCCAGTAGGTGGAGGTTCCAGTAAGCTGAGATCGCACCCTGCCCTCCAGCCTGGGTGAAAGAGCGAGACAGTGTCTCAAAATAATAATAATGATGATGATAATAATCTGAAAGATTATTAAATTATAGCCAGAGAGTTTGCATTGGCTGGAGAAATCTAAATATTAGAGCATATGATGCTTATATAATTAGGAGTGAAATTAAGATAGGAGGAATATATCCATATTACAGGAACTTTGGAACCCAGTGTTGACTAAGATTAGGATTTGGAGCTGCTTTTAGTACCACACAACGATGTCAGAACTGCTGAGAAAAGAAGGAGTTAACACATTGAAAACAAGAGAATGCTCTTTCTAGAATCGAGGGCTTTTGGAGACAGGTAGTATTAAAGCTCCCGAGAAAAGCAAATAATGCAGGATCTTTACCCCCAGGACTGCATCCAGCTCTGTTTGAAAGTGAGAAGCCTCAGCCAGGGACAGTGGCTCACGTCTGTAATCCCAGCACTTTGGGAGGCTGAGGTGGGCAGATCACTTGAGGTCAGGAGTTTGAGACCAGCCAGGCCAACATGGTGAAATCCTGTCTCTACTCAAAATATAAAAAATTAGCTGGGTATGGCGGCGGGTACCTGTAATCCCAGCTACTTGGAAGGCTGAGGCAGGAGAATTGCTTGAACCTGGGAAGTGGAGGTTGTAGTGGGCCGAGATCGTGCCACTGCACTACAGCCAGGGCAACAGAGCCAAAAAAAAAAAAAAAAAAAAGTGAGAAGCCTTCATTACAGGGAGGCGAACTCCCAACTCCAGGAAAACTGTCTAGAATGCTGCAACCACAATTAGCCTCAGCAACTCTGGGACTTCGAGTAAATTGGGTTTGCAACCTAAACCGAAACTAGCAAATCCAGTCTTTTTTTTTTTTTTTTTTTGAGACGAAGTCTCGCTCTGTCGCCCAGGCTGGAGTGCAGTGGCGCGATCTCGGCTCACTGCAAGCTCTGCCTCCTGGGTTCACGCCATTCTCCTGCCTCAGCCTCTCCGAGTAGCTGGGACTACAGGCGCCCGCCACCACGCCCGGCTAATTTTTTGTATTTTTAGTAGAGACGGGGTTTCACCGTGGTCTCGATCTCCTGACCTCGTGATCCGCCCGCCTTGGCCTCACAAAGTGCTGGGATTACAAGCGTGAGCCACCACGCCCGGCCAAATCCAGTCTTTTAAGGCTAATTATTTGTGGAGAATCTGCTGGTTTTCTGGATCAAGGGCAGGGCACTCTGGAGATTCAACCAGCTTGGCAGAAATCAGTCTTGAATGAGGTATATCAGGCAGGGCTCTTAACTGCAGGTAATGAAAGTTGACTCTAGATGCTGAAGCAGAGAAAGAACTCTGGGTGGCTCACAGAACTCTTTTGAGAGCTTCAGGTGAATCTTCCAGGAATGATGTCTAAAACCACAGAACAGAATCGGCCAGATGAGAAGACCGCTCCCACTGTGGCCACCAAATACCGAGGCTCTGCTTGACTAGGCAGCCATTGCCACTGTAGCCAGTACAGATGCTACATCGACTCCAGCAACTTTCACCTCATCCGTGGCAGAAAACAGAGGGCAAATATGGGCTTGCATCACAGATCAAATTTCCAAGACAGAAAACTTTTAGAGTTGCCATTTATTGAAGGGAGCTATAGATAGAGCGAGGAGAAACTTTTCTCCTGGAGACTCTGAGATGGCCCGACCCTCTCAGCTGCTCAAGAGGGGCTAGCGGGAGGCTTTTGGAGTTCTATGTTGCATATCACAGAAACAGACTCATAACGAGTAAGCCTTAATTATTTTCAGTGAATTATGGAAATAATCAGATATGCTCCAAGCAGACATTGCTCAGCTGATGCTGAGGAGGGACAGGGTAACGCTTTGTGATGTGAGGTGATGCTTCGGAATCAGAAACAATGATTTTTGTTTAAACTGTGATAAATTAAAAGCCTATGATTAATTCTGTTAAGATATTCAAGGAGGTCCTTTGCAGAAAACTCATTGTTACTTCCCATACATTTTCATTTCCTTGGTTGTAATGAAAGGTGCCATAGAAAATAGGAAACAGCGCCCTCTCCTGTAAGAGCTTGGCATGTGTGCTCTTTGAGAGGCCACACATGATTTCATTACATATTAATTTCTGGAACATTCTAATAGAAGAAATGTATCTATTTACATTGCACTATTTTTCTGAAGTCACGTAAAAAGGATTCCAAACTTTTAATTAACAAGCTATATTAGTTATCTATTGTTTCATAACAATTTATCCCTAAATTTAGCATAAAACAACAACAAACATTTATTGTTTCATACAGCTGTGGGATAAGAATTCAGGAGTTGTTTGGTTATGGTTCTGGCTTTTGGTTCCCACAAGGTTGTGTTGCAGTCAGCTGAAGGCTTGACCCTGGCTGAGGATCCACTCCTAAGGTGGTTCATTGTGTGCCTGGTCAGTTGGTGCTGGTTGCCAGCAAGAGGCCTCAGTCCTTTGTCCTGTAGATCTCTCCGTAGGACTTCTTGGATATCCTCACAACGTGGCAGCTGATTGCCTCCAGAGTGAGTGATCCAAGAGGAAGCGAGGCAAAAGCCAGGATTTTTTTTTTTTTGAGACGGAGTCTTACTTCTTTTTTTTTTTTTTTTTTTTTGAGACAGAGTCTCGCTCTGTCGCCCAGGCTGGAGTGCAGTGGCGCAATCTCGGCTCACTGCAAGCTCCGCCTCCCGGGTTCACGCCATTCTCCTGCCTCAGCCTCTCCGAGTAGCTGGGACTACAGGCGCCCGCCACCGCGCCCGGCTAATTTTTTGTATTTTTTTAGTAGAGACGGGGTTTCACCGTGGTCTCGATCTCCTGACCTCGTGATCCGCCCGCCTCGGCCTCCCAAAGTGCTAGGATTACAAGCGTGAGCCACCGCGCCCGGCGGAGTCTTACTTCTTCGCCCAGGCTGGAGTAAAGTGGCGCGAACTCAGCTCACTGCAACTTCTGACCCCGGGTTCAAGTGATTCCCCTGCCTCAGTCTCCCGAGTAGCTGGGATTACAGGCACCTGTCACCATGCCAAGCTAATTTTTGTATTTTTAGTAGAGACGGGGTTTCACCATGTTGGCCAGGCTGGTCTCGAACTCCTGACCTCAGGTGATCTACCCACCTCAGCCTCCCAAAGTGCTGGGATTACAGGAGTGAGCCACTGCGCCCGGCCACAGCCAGGATGTCTTTTATGTCCCCGTCTCAGATGTCACTCACAATTTCCCACTGGGAACACATTCTATGTGTTTATTTTAGGCTTGGCCAATGTGACTGGCTGAGGTTCAGATCAAGATTCATCGACTTCATTTGGCTCAAGAATAAATTTGGGAAATAAATAAGCATTCACGTTATACTTCTTAGTCATCAGTATAAGTAACGCATTTTCACTCCCTGTTTTCAGAGAAAGAATCTTCTTAGCTATCTTCTCCAGTATCTTATTTCAATGTTTAACAGCCTTCATGGTTAGGGACTGTTTTTTTTTTCTTTAACATTGTGTAAGTTATTCACCTTCATCTGATTGCAGCAGTGACACAAAGAAGTTTCGTATTTCTCGTCTTTCATTAGTCCTCCATGTACTCAATCCCATGAAATTACTTCTCTTCTTCTGGTGAAATAATTCCAGTTTTGTTACCTTTTTTTCTTATGCTGGCAGGGATAAGGAGTGTGTGTGTGTGTGTAAACTTTTTATTTATTTATTTATTATTATTTTTTTTTCTTTTTTTTTTTTAAGACAGAGTCTCGCTGTCGCCCAGGCTGAGTGCAGTGGCACGATCTCGGCTCACTGCAGGCTCCACCCCCGGGGTTCACGCCATTCTCCTGCCTCAGCCTCCTGAGTAGCTGGGACTACAGGCGCCTGCCACCTCGCCCGGCTAATTTTTTGTATTTTTAGTAAAGATGGGGTTTCACCGTGTTAGCCAGGATGGTCTCGATCTCCTGACCTCGTGATCCGCCCGCCTCGGCCTCCCAAAGTGCTGGGATTACAGGCGTGAGCCACCGCGCCCGGCTGTAAACTTTTTATTAAGTAGGATTTCAAATATATAGAAAAGTAGAGTAGCCTAATGAACTCTTATGTACCCAGCTGAGGAAGGAGAATAGGGAATTAGGGTAACGAAGGGTTGGGGCATAAGCAAGGAATAGCAGGGGCAGCCAGATAGCATAAGCAAGAGAACAGAAGGTACAGCCAGTTCTAGGCAAGATTGGGTGGCATACAGGCCACACCCTCACTCCTGTGATAACAGGACAGAAGTCTCCACTTCAGCTGCTGATTGGTCACAGGCCAATCCTTCACAGGGTGTAGCCAATTGGAAGCCTCTGAAGAGCACCTAGGAGTGTTACTGAATTCTCTTGGCTTTATAAAAACCCTGAGGAGCCGCCAGGTGTGGTGGCTCATGCCTGTAATCCCAGCACTTTGGGAGGCCGAGGCAGGTGGATCACCTGAGGCCAGGAGTTCGAGACCAGCCTGGCCAACACGGTGAAACCATGTCTCTACTATAAATATAGAAAGAAATAGCTGGGCATGGTGGCGCATGCCTGTATTCCCAGCTACTCTGGAGGCTGAGGCACGAGAATCGCTTGAACCCGGGATTTGGAGGTTGCAGTGAGCTGAGATCAAGCCAATCCACTCCAGCCTGGGCGATAGAGTGAGACTTGTCACTCCATCACAAAACAACAACAACAAAAACCCCGAGGAGCATTGCAGTAAAGGGGCTCTAGAGCTGCTTGCTCAAGTTCACTCCTGCGCTGTGAATTGTACTTTCGCTTAAGAAATCTGTGCCTTCCTCACTCTGTTCTTTTGTTGTTTTGTCTTTCATTGCTTCCATTTTTGCTTTGTGTGTTTTGTTCAATTCTTTGTTCAACACACCATGAACCTGGACAACTCACAGTCAAGACCTTCTATGTGGTAACAATAGACGACACCATTTAAAGGAGAAAGAACACTTTCTGTAGTTCCTGGAGCAGAGACATCTGACTTTCCTGGAACCTGTTTTTCTGGACAGTAGGGGCCAGGAGGAAAAGAGTATAGTCAAGGCTCTCCTTGAACTTCCTCCAGGGACCTTTGACCTCTACTTCATTGTCTGAATTGTTTTGCTGGAGGAGGTAAAACATGCACACCAGTGTGCACACACACAAGCACTCACACACACAGTGGTCCTTAAACACATTTTAGAATCAAAAAATTGTTTAAAGGAAAGGGAACTTCAAGGTCATTTAGCCCAAGGTTGTCATTTTACGCTTGTGAAAAATGAGGCCCATTTATATCACATAACTTACAGTTGGTTAGCACTTAATAATAACCTGTAATGCATTTTTAGTAATATTTTGAGCATGTGTCCTCAATTATATTATCTTATTTAATTTAATTAATTTATTTTTTGTGGCGGAGTCTCACTCTGTCGCCCAGGCTGGAGTGCAGTGGCGCAATCTTGGCTCACTGCAAGCTCTGCCTCCCGGGTTCATGCCATTCTCCTGCCTCAGCCTCCTTTGTTGCTGGGACTACAGGCGCCCGCCACCACGCCCAGCGAAATTTTTGTAGTTTTAGTAGAGACGGGGTTTCACCATGTTAGCCAGGATGGTCTCGATCTCCTGACCTCGTGATCCGCCCACCTTGGCCTCCCAAAGTGCTGGGACTACAGGTGTGAGCCACCGCGCCTGACCAATTATATTATCTCTTGAAGGCTCCAGCACAGGGCAAATGGTTGCCCTAAGTATGTGAAAGAAGCCTTATAAACTGGAAACTTAAATCTAGAATTTTATATGCTAAATCTTTATTCAATATTATACCTTAAAAGACAGTGATTAATATGGAGATAGGTTACAATTTTAAATGCTGTATTATTACAATTAATGTTTTAACTGAAAATGCAATTTGTCAGCAGCATTAAAGAATTTCTAAATCATCCATAATTCTATTAAACAATGAATAAAACTACAGTCATGTGCCCATAATGATGTTTTGCTCAATGATGGACCAACCACATATATGACAATGGTCCCATAAGATTATAATAGAGCTGAAAAATTCTTGCTTAGTGAAGTCACACCCATCGCACTGTCATAACACAACACATGTTTGGGGCGATGCTGGTGTAAACAAACCTGCTGTGTTTCCAGTTGTATAAAAGTATAGAACATACAATTACACTACATGATACCTGATAATAAATAGCTATGTTACTGCTTAATGCATACTATACTTTTTTTTTTTTTTTTGAGATGGAGTCCCACTCTGTCACCCAGGCTGGAGTGCAGTGGCCCAATCTTGGCTAACTGTAACCTCTGCCTCCTGGGCTCAAGCAATCCTAACACCTCAGCCTCCCAAGCAGCTGGAACCACAGGCGCATGCCACCACATCCAACTAATCTTTGTATTTTTAGTAGAGTCAGGGTTTTGCCATGTTGCCTAGGCTGGTCTTAAACTCCTGAGCTCAAGCGAGCCACCTGCCTCAGCCTCCCAGAGTGCTGGGATTATAGGCGTGAGCCACTGGCCTGGCCTCATTTATTATACTTTTTTCTTTTTTTTTTTGAGACGGAGTCTTGCTCTGTCCCCCAGGCTGGAGTGCAGTGGCACGATCTCGGCTCACTGCAAGCTCCGCCTCCCGGGGTTCACGCCATTCTCCTGCCTCAGTCTCCTGAGTAGCTGGGACTACAGGCGCCCGCCACCACGCCCGGCTAATTTTTTATATTTTTAGTAGAGACGGGGTTTCACCGTGTTAGCCAGGATGGTCTCGATCTCCTGACCTCGTGATCCACCCGTCTCGGCCTCCCAAAGTGCTGGGATTACAGGCTTGAGCCACCGCGCCTGGCCGGCTATTATACTTTTTTCTTTTTGAAAGGGAATCTCGCTCTGTCACCCAGGTTGGAGTGCAGTGGCACGATCTCGGCTCACTGCAACCTCTGCCTCCCGGGTTCAAGTGATTCTTCTGCCTCAGCCTCCCTAGTAGCTGAGACTACAGGTGCACGCCACCATGCCTGGCTAATTTTTGTATTTTTAGTAGAGATGGCATTTCACCATATTGGCCAGGCTGGTCTCAAACTCCTGACCTCATGATCAGCCCACCTCGGCCTCCCAAGGTGCTGGGATTCCAGGCATGAACCACCACGCCGGGCCTACTATACTGTTAATTGTTAGTTTAGAGTGTACTCCCTCAATTTATAAAAAAAGCTAACTGTAAAGCAGCCTTGGGCAGGCCCTTCAGAAGGTATTTCAGAAGGCGTTGTTATCACAGATGCCAGCTCCACAGGTGTTATTGTCCCTGAGACCTTCCAGTGGGACAAGATGTAGAGATGGAACACAGCGATGATGATTCTGACCCTGTGTAGGCCTAGGCTAATGTGTGTGTTTGTGTCCTGGCTTTTTTTTTTTTTTTTTTTTGAGATGGAGTTTCACTCTTGTTACCCAGGCTGGAGTGCAGTGGTGCGATCTTGATTCACTGCAACTCCGCCTCCTGGCTTCAAGTGATTCTCCTGCCTTAGCCTCCCAAGTAGCTGGGATTACAGGTGCACACCACCAGGCCTGGCTATTTTTTTTGTATTTTTTGTAGAGACAGGATTTTACCACGTTGGTCAGGCTGGTCTCAAACTCTTGACCTCAGGTGATCCACCTGCCTCGGCCTCCTAATGTGCTGGGATTACAGGCGTGAGCCACTGCACCCGGCCCGTGTCCTAGTTTTTAATGAAAAAGTTTACAAAGTAAAAAAAAAAAAAAAAAAAAAATTAAAAATAGGAAAAACTTATAGAATAAAAATATAAAGAAAAGAATTTGTACAGCTGTACAATGTGTGTTTCAAGTGAAGTGTTATTACAAAAGCGTCAAAAAGTTTAAAAAATTTAAAAGCTTATAAAGCTAAAATGTTGGCTGGGCACAGTGGCTCATGCCTGTAATCCCAGCACTTTGGGCGGTTGAGGAGGGCAGATCACTTGAGGTCAGGAGTTCGAGACCAGCCTGACCAACATGGTGAAACCCCGTCTCTACTAAAAATAAAAAAAAATTAGCCAGGTGTGGTGGCGGGTGCCTGTAATCCCAGCTACTCAGGAGGCTGAGGCAGGAGAATCACTTGAACCCGGGAGGCAGAGGTTGCAGTGAGCTGAGATCACACCACTGCACTCCAGCCTGGGCGACAGAGTGAGGCTCCATCTCAAAGAAAAAAAGAAAAAAAAAGTTACAGTAAGGTAAGGTTAACTTATTTTGAAGAAAGAAACATTTTTGTTTGTTTGTTTGTTTGTTTTTGAGACATGGTGTTGCTCTGTCGCCCAGGCTGGAGTGCAGTGTAGTGATCTTGGCTCACTGCAACCTCCACCTCCCAGCCTCAAGTGGTCCTCCCACCTCAGCCTCCCAAGTAGCTGGGACTACAGGCATGCGCCACCCTACCCGGCTAATTTTTGTATTTTTAGCAGAGACAGGGTTTCACTATGTTGCCCATACTGGTCTCGAAATTCTGGGCTCAAATGATCTGCCTGTCTCAGCCTCCCCAGGTGCTAGGATTACAGATGTGAGCCACCACACCTGGCCATGAAAAGTATTATAAAATAAATTTTGTGTAGCCTAAATGTACAATGTTTATGAAGGCTATAGTAGTGTATAGTGGTGTCCTAGGCCTTCACATTCATTCACCATTTACTTACCAACTCACACAGAGCAACTTCTAGTCCTGCAGGCTCCACTCATGGTAAGTGTCCTATAAAGGTGTACTATTTTTTTAATCTTTTATACATATTTTTACTGTACCTTTTCTACGTTTAACTACACAAATACTATTGCATTACAGTTGCCTGCAGTATTCAGCACAGTTACATGTTGTACAGGTTTATAGCCTAGGAGCAATAGGCTATGCCATATGGCTTAGGTGTGTAGTGGGCTGTACCATCTCCGTGGGTGTAAGTATACTCTATGATGTTCACACAATGACAAAATCACCTAATGATGCATTTCTCAGAATATATTTCTGTCATTAAGTAACACAGGACTATTTCATTTTCTCTCTTTAGGTACACAAAATTTATCCATTACAGCATATGTATAATTTCTACTTTGCTAGTTTCACTTACCATTTTCCTGAAAATTTTTTTTGCATTTTTGTAGTCGTTATAATTCTAATTTTAAATGGCTGCATGATTTTATCTTTTTGTCAGACAAGCATGGGTTTGAGTCTCAGCTCTGCTACAACGTAGTTGTGCGATTCTAGGAAAGCTTCTTTCTTTCCTTTAAAAAATAGCTTTGAGTTATAATTGACACACAATAAACTGCACATATTTAAAATATACACTTTGGTAAGTTTGACTTCTGTATACACTAGTGACACCATCACCACAGTCAAGATAATAAACATACTCACCACCCTCAAAAGTGTCCTCACGCCCTTTTGAGGTCCGTCCCTCCCACTGAGATTCCTCATGCTGTTGCTAGGAAAATGATGGAACATTTGAATCCGGTTACATGAAAAGACAAAAACTGGAGAGTTCAGGAGGAAGCGATTTAGCCTCCTGTATGACTGTAGTCTTGGCCCCAGGGCAGGTCCTGGCTCAGACACTCTAGGGGTGTCCTCAGTCTAAGGAGGGTGTCTGCCTGTCCGGTTGACAGGATGCCTCTTCTTCACATACGTCTTGTCTTTCAGGCTCCATGACCAATGCCTCACTTACAAATATCTTTTCTCCTTTTGCTCCCACCTTTGTGGATTTGTACCAGTTTTTTTTTCTCTAAAATAGAAATCGTCCTTACTTTTTTTTTTTTCTTTTTTTTTTTTGAGACAGGGTCTCACTCTGTCTCCCAGGCTGGAGATAGTGTCGTGATCTCAGCTCACTGCAACCTCTGCCTCCCGAGTTCAAACGATCCTTCTGCCTCAGCCTCCCGAGTAGCTGGGATTACAGGCATGCATCACCACGCTCGACTAATTTTTGTATTTTTAGTAGAGATGGAGTTTCGCCATGTTGGCCAGGCTGGTCTCCAACTCCTGACCTCAGGTGATCCCCCACCTTGGCCTCCCAAAATGCTGGGATTACAGGCGTGAGCCACTGTGGCCGGCCACAGTCATTACTTTTAAGCTCCCCCAAATCTGATCATTTCTCCCATTCTTTGCACACTATCTCAGACCTTTATGCCTTAAGGGCTATGACTCATACCAAAATTGCAAAGTACAATGGAAATAATTAATAGAGCAAGCAAGGTGCACAGGGTAACCCTCTGTGCTTTAAACTGGTGTGTCTCCCGCTCCTGGGATTTCATGTCAACTGTAAATTTGTGTCTCTAGCCTGACAGATTCTTGTTGAGCCTTTGACATTGCCTTTGTTTCTGAAAGGCTCCTGGAGGGCAGGGGCTGAGGCTGGGTTATGTAAACATAAGCGCCTGAAGAAAGGGCTTTATAAATAGGATTTCAAGTGCATTCTGGGAATTAGAGGGCTGCCAGGTGCAGTCCTAGAGATTGACACTAAGGGGCAGCATGTACCAAAGGATATATTTAGCTCTGCCAAAGCCCAGCAGAAACAAAGAGAAAATCATCTTGCTTTTAAACCCCAAGAGCACAAGATGTAGAAGCCACATTTTCATCTCTTGAATCAAATTACAGCATTACAATTTTCAATATCTATTCTATTAGGAGTTTTACCTGCCAATTGAGTTCTCCGAGTAAATTATTTTATGGTTAAATATGATTTAAATATAATACTGTTGAGACCCATCCATATACTCTGTAAGATTTACTGATTTTAGTGCATCTATAACTTCAACAACTTAACCTGATAATATTTAATTCCAAATTTAAACCCTTTTTTTTTTTTTTTTTTTTTTTGAGACGGAGTCTCGCTCTGTCGCCCAGCTGGAGTGCAGTGGCGCAATCTCGGCTCACTGCAAGCTCCGCCTCCCGGGTTCACGCCATTCTCCTGCCTCAGCCTCTCCGAGTAGCTGGGACTACAGGCGCCCGCCACCACGCCCGGCTAATTTTTTTTGTATTTTTAGTAGAGACGGGGTTTCACCGTGGTCTCGATCTCCTGACCTCATGATCCGCCCGCCTCGGCCTCCCAAAGTGCTGGGATTACAAGTGTGAGCCACCGCGCCCGGCTTTTTTTTTTTTTTTTTGAGACAGAGTCTCGCTGCAATGCCCAGGCTGGAGTGCAATGGCATTATCTCGGCTCATGGTAACCTCCGTCTCCTGGGTTCAAGCGATTCTCCTGCGTCAGCCTCCCGAGTAGCTGGGACTACAGGCGCGTGCCACCATGTCTCGCTGATTTTTGTATTTTTAGTAGAGATGGGGTTTCACCATTTTGGTCAGGCTGGTCTCGAACTCCTGACCTCAAGTGATCTACCTGCCTCAGCCTCCCAAAGTGCTGGGATTACAGGCGTGAGCCACCACGTCCAGCTCAAACTCTTTGTATTCATTGACATGACTGTTGTCTGTCTGTCTGTTTCTCTTTCTCTTTCTCCCTTTGATGAAGCAAATTTTTATGTGGAATAAAGGCAATCAAATAATTATCTGGCAGTTAAACTAGACAAGGCTCAACTCTTGGGGAATCTTATGTTTCCCTCTCTGATTGATTTATTTATGAATCTATCCCTCAGTGAGGATTTCTGAGCACTTCCATATGCCTGTTCCTGTGCTAAATGCTGTGGAATGCATAGATGAACCAGATATCAACCCTGACGTCAAGGAACTCATTCAAAGTGTGGAGGGTGAGGAACATATGGCAGACAAGAAAAAAAAAACCGTGATGTTGGGAATATATGGTAAGTGCAATGATGAGAAAGACAAACATAAGGTATGAAATAGGAGAGGACAGAGAAGGCACCTATCAGAGATGGGGGGATGTGGGGTGGGTAGTTGGGAAGAGTGCAGGAAAATGTCCATGAGGAGATGACATCTGAACTGATCTTAAAGGAGTAGATGGAATTAGCTTTCCACACAGCGGGCTCAGAACCTGCAAAGGCATGGAAGAATGGGAGCTCCCAACACCGTGGTCAGTTTGCAGGCAGGGCCAGCCCTTCAAATGGCCAGGAGCGTGGGTGTTGATTTGCGTTTTAGATTAGCTTCTCTGACAGCAGAATAGAGGTGAAAATGGAGGGGGATGGTAGAAAGTAGAAAGAGCAGTAAGGAAGCCACTGCAGTAACAGAGACCAAAAATTAAAAGGCCCCGAAGGTGGTGAAGAATGGAGAGAAGTGGACCAGTTTAGTTGGTATTTAAGAATTGTGGCTGGGTGCAGTGACTCACACTTGTAATCCCAGCACTTTGGGAGGCTGAGGCAGGTGGATCACTTGAGGTCAGGAGTTCGGTGAACCCTGTCTGTATAAAAACACACAAAATAATTAGCCAGGTGGGGGACATTGTAATCCAGTATCAGAGGTGAGGCAGAGATTGCTGAGATCCTGTCACTGCACTTCAGCTTGGGTGACAGACAAAGACTCTGTCTCAAAAAAAAAAAAAAAAAAAAAAAAGAACTTAATAAATAGGCAAAATCGATACTTAAAAACAACGACAACAACGTAAGGCACTACTGGAAGACTCAAAGGAAGTCTTGACCAGAGGGAAGAGCTTGAATAGGAAATCACCAAATTAATCTACTAATTTTATAAAATCCCAAATAGTATAACAATATATTTTTACCAATAGATAAGCTATCTTAAAAATGGAAATCACAGTGAAAGAGTCAGAAAACATTGCAAAAAAGACTAAGTGGCAAAGGCAGGACTTGGTCTGTTTGATACTGAAAGACACTGTAAAGCTGGCATAATTGAAAAAGCGCATTACTGAAGCATTAGTAAGCAGATAGGCTAATGAAGAAGTGAACTGAAATGAGTACACAGCACAAAAAACTAGCACATGATAAAGTGGGGGTGCGAATGTGTGGGGAAAATGGCACGATTCAATCAATAACATTGACCTGGCCGGGCGCGGTGGCTCACGCCTGTAATCCCAGCACTTTG
>NW_026652281.1:71169461-71218927 GCF_009828535.3 Hylobates moloch | reverse complement strand
ACCATTTTGGTCAGGCTGGTCTCGAACTCCTGACCTCAAGTGATCTACCTGCCTCAGCCTCCCAAAGTGCTGGGATTACAGGCGTGAGCCACCACGTCCAGCTCAAACTCTTTGTATTCATTGACATGACTGTTGTCTGTCTGTCTGTTTCTCTTTCTCTTTCTCCCTTTGATGAAGCAAATTTTTATGTGGAATAAAGGCAATCAAATAATTATCTGGCAGTTAAACTAGACAAGGCTCAACTCTTGGGGAATCTTATGTTTCCCTCTCTGATTGATTTATTTATGAATCTATCCCTCAGTGAGGATTTCTGAGCACTTCCATATGCCTGTTCCTGTGCTAAATGCTGTGGAATGCATAGATGAACCAGATATCAACCCTGACGTCAAGGAACTCATTCAAAGTGTGGAGGGTGAGGAACATATGGCAGACAAGAAAAAAAAAACCGTGATGTTGGGAATATATGGTAAGTGCAATGATGAGAAAGACAAACATAAGGTATGAAATAGGAGAGGACAGAGAAGGCACCTATCAGAGATGGGGGGATGTGGGGTGGGTAGTTGGGAAGAGTGCAGGAAAATGTCCATGAGGAGATGACATCTGAACTGATCTTAAAGGAGTAGATGGAATTAGCTTTCCACACAGCGGGCTCAGAACCTGCAAAGGCATGGAAGAATGGGAGCTCCCAACACCGTGGTCAGTTTGCAGGCAGGGCCAGCCCTTCAAATGGCCAGGAGCATGGGTGTTGATTTGCGTTTTAGATTAGCTTCTCTGACAGCAGAATAGAGGTGAAAATGGAGGGGGATGGTAGAAAGTAGAAAGAGCAGTAAGGAAGCCACTGCAGTAACAGAGACCAAAAATTAAAAGGCCCCGAAGGTGGTGAAGAATGGAGAGAAGTGGACCAGTTTAGTTGGTATTTAAGAATTGTGGCTGGGTGCAGTGACTCACACTTGTAATCCCAGCACTTTGGGAGGCTGAGGCAGGTGGATCACTTGAGGTCAGGAGTTCAAGACCAGCCTGGCCAACATGGTGAAACCCTGTCTGTACTAAAAACACACAAAATAATTAGCCCAGCGTGGCGGCGCACACTTGTAATCCCAGCTACTCAGGAGGCTGAGGCAGGAGAATTGCTTGAACCCAGGAGGCAGAGGTTGCAGTGAGCTGAGATCCTGTCACTGCACTTCAGCTTGGGTGACAGACAAAGACTCTGTCTCAAAAAAAAAAAAAAAAAAAAAAAAGAACTTAATAAATAGGCAAAATCGATACTTAAAAACAACGACAACAACGTAAGGCACTACTGGAAGACTCAAAGGAAGTCTTGACCAGAGGGAAGAGCTTGAATAGGAAATCACCAAATTAATCTACTAATTTTATAAAATCCCAAATAGTATAACAATATATTTTTACCAATAGATAAGCTATCTTAAAAATGGAAATCACAGTGAAAGAGTCAGAAAACATTGCAAAAAAGACTAAGTGGCAAAGGCAGGACTTGGTCTGTTTGATACTGAAAGACACTGTAAAGCTGGCATAATTGAAAAAGCGCATTACTGAAGCATTAGTAAGCAGATAGGCTAATGAAGAAGTGAACTGAAATGAGTACACAGCACAAAAAACTAGCACATGATAAAGTGGGGGTGCGAATGTGTGGGGAAAATGGCACGATTCAATCAATAACATTGACCTGGCCGGGCGCGGTGGCTCACGCCTGTAATCCCAGCACTTTGCTAAAAAAAAAAAAAAAAAAAAAAAAGAATTGTGACAGAAGCTGGTGTGACCAAGGAACTGGATGTTTGAGATGACTGAGGGGATGAGTTTTGCTTAGGTCCCGTGAGATAAAGTAGCAAACGTAAAAAGATGTATTTGCTCATTTTTGCTTGCCACTGTAATTTCACAATCCCCTGACTCTGTGTAGACACCCAGCTCTCCAGAAAAATGCTTTGAAGACAAAGGATACAGCATACAGTCCCGTGTCTTGGCTGAGTCATCGCATTCCTTAACAGGTAAATAAGCCTAATTAATGCCTTTTCCTATAGGTAACATAACGTCTGATGGGGTTATGGATAATGCCTCTGTAATCTATACCAGATGTACTCTTTTTTTTTTTTTTCTTTTCTTGAGACAGCATCTCACTCTGTTGCCCCGGCTATAGTACAGTGGCGTGATCTCAGCTCACTGTAACCTCCGCCTCCCGGGTTCAAGCGATTCTCCTGCCTCAGCCTCCTGAGTAGCTGGGACTACAGGCACGCGCCACCACGCCTGGCTAATTTTTGTATTTATAGTAGAGATGGGGTTTCACCATATTGGCCAGGCTGGTCTCGAACTCGTGACCTCGGGATCCGCCCACCTCAGCCTCCCAAAGTGCTGGGATTACAGGTGTGAGCCACCGCGCCTGGCTACCAGATGTACTCTTATACACAAACCTTGATGTGATTCTGCTTTAATGTAACTTCTGCAAGTTTGATGTGACTTTGCAATGTAGTGAACCCCCAAGGCCTGTGTAGAAGCTGTGGGCTGAGCTACCTTGCTGGAGCAGTCTCACAGAACCCCTCTGAAGGGCTGCTCCCAGGATGTAGACCTTGGTCTACAGTCCTCAGTAAGATTCCTGAGTAAAACTAGTTTTAACTTTCTAAAAGCTTGATTTTTTTTTTTCTTTAGTGGACAGTCCAAATTGAGTTTGAAAAGCTTGTGGGACATTCAGGTAGAAATGTGGTCCAGCAGGCTGCTGGATAGATGGTTCTGGAACTTAGCAGAGAGATCTGGGCCAAGAAATATAATCTTGGGAGAGACTGAAATTATAGGAGTAGCTGAGACCTCAGGGGGAACAACATTTAAGAGCTGGAGAGGGGAAAGTGCATTAACAAATGAGGAGGAGGCTGGGCGTGCTGGCTCACATCTATAATCCCAGCATTTTGGGAGGCTGGGGTGGGAGGATTGCTTGAGGCCAGAAGTTTGGGACCAGTGTGGGCAACACAGCAAGACCCCATTTCTACAAAGAAAAAAGTAAAATAAATAAAATAAAATCCTGAGCTTCTCAACTGACTGAATAGACCCTCTCTTGGCCCAGGGGACCCCAGAGAAACCTGAACAACTGAATTCCAGGCCTTGATGGGAAGAGAGGTCAGACAGGCCTCATTGTACCTCTTTCCTTTTGGGATACCAAATTCCAACCTCACTCTGGTAGCATCACATGACAGATAGCAGACCATGAAGGAAATCAAAATGTTTTACCCCAAAATAGACTTCTCTGACATATTTTGAAATGGTCCTGTAGAGCCATCTTTTATGGGGGAAATTTTGCATCTATAGAGAATCTCCATTAATGCAGCTAGGACTTTCCCAGATCTAGGAGAAATTAACTAAGGATTTGACACTTTTTAAGGTCTAAAAAGAAACATTTATCATTTATTCTCTCTGAAGGCTGCTACCTGGAGGTTTCATCTACATAACAAGAACCTTGGCTTCCACAACTCCCTGTATCTTAACTCAAGAATTTCTTTCTGCTGACTTCAAGTCTTTAGACAATGCTTAACTCTTTCAACAAATTGCCAGTCAGAAACTCTTTTTTTTTTTTTTTTTAGACGGAGTCTCGCTTCGTCACCCACCCTGGAGGGCAGTGGCATGATCTTGGCTCACTGCAACCTCCGCCTCCCAGGTTCAAGTGATTCTCCTGCCTCAGCCTTCTGATAAGCTGGGATTACAGGCATGCGCCACCATGTCCTGCTAATCTTTTGTATTTTTAGTAGAGATAGGGTTTCTCCTTGTTGGTCAGGCTGGTCTCGAACTCTCAACCTCAGATAATCCGCCCTCTTTGGCCTCCCAAAGTGCTGGGATTACAGGCATTCACCACCAGACCTGGCTAATTTTTTTTGTATTTTTAGTAGAGACAGGGTTTCACCATGTTGGCCAAGCTGGTCTCGAACTCCTTACCTCAGATGATCCACCCACCTGGGCCTCCCAAAGTGTTGGGATTACAGGCGTGAGCCACCAGGCCCGGCCCAAAAATCTTTGAATCCACTTGTGATCTGTAAGCCCCACACCCCTGCCTTTTTGAGCCAAACCAATGTACACCTTACATATACTGATTTATGACTTCACCTATAACTTAACGTATAAAACCAAATTTTGGCCAGGTACAGTGGCTCATGCCCATAATCTCAGCACTTTGGGAGGCCAAGGCAGGAGGATCACTTGAGCCCAGGAGTTTGAGACCAGCCTGGGCAGCATAGTGAGACCTCATCTCTAAAAAAAGTGAAAAATAAAAAATTAACCAGGAATGGTGGTGTGCACCTGTGGTCTCAGCTATTCAGGAAACTGAGGTGGGAGGATTGCTTGAGCCTGGGAGTTCGAAGCTGTAGTGACCCATTATTGCACACACTGCACTCCAGTCTGGGTGACAGCGTGAGACCCTATCTCAAAAATAAATAAATAATGAACTAAATTGTAACCTACCACCTTGGGCATACTTTCTTAGGACCTCTTGAGACAGTTGCCTGGGCCATGGTCACTCATATTGGCTCAAAATAAATCTCTTTAAGTATTTCACAGAGACAATGTAAGGTGGCTAAAGCCTGTAATCCCAGCACTTTGGGAGGCCAAGGCAGGAGGATCACTTGAGGCCAGGAGTTTGACACCAGCCTGGGAAACATAGGGAGACCCCATATCTACAAAAATAAAAAATTAGTCAGGCATGATAACACGTGCCTGTTGTACCAGCTACTCAGGAGGCTGAAGCAGGAGGATCGCTTGAGCCCGGGAGGTTGAGGTGGAGTGAGCCATGACTGTGCCACTGCATTCCAGCATGGGTGACAGAGCAAGACTCTGTCTTTAGAAAATAAATAAAATAAGGCTGGGTACAGTGGCTCACACCTGTAATCCCAGCATTTTGGGAGACCAAGGCAGGCGGATTGCTTGAGCTCAGGAGTTCAAGACCAGCCTGGGCAACATGGTGAAACCCCATCTCTCCTACAAATACAAAAATAAAAATTAGCCAGGCATGGTGGTGTGAACCTGTAGTCCCAGCTACTTGGGAGGCTGAGATAGAAGAATCATCTGAGCCCAGGAGGTCGAGGCTGCAGTGAGCTGTGATGGCCCCACTGCACTCCAGCCTGAGCAACCGGAGTGAGACCTTGCCTCAAAAATAATAATAAATAAATTAAATAAATATTGTATAGAGTTTGTTTTTTCCATTCTGAGTAGGTGCTATGGTTATCCCCATTTAGACTGATGGGGAAACTGCAGCATAGATGCTAATTGACCAGCACGGGATCACATAGCTAGTGGCAGAAGTGAGAGGTAAAGCCAGGCAGTTCATGGTTTTAGCCACCATGATACTGCCTCCCACACAGGAAAAATTTACAAAGGGTAATTACTAGGGTAGGGAATGGTGAGAGGGAATTTTACTATTTCATACTCCTAAGTATTCAAAATATTATTTTACCTATATTACTTTGACAATAAAAACTAACAATTTTTTTTTTTTTTTTTTGAGACGGAGTCTCACCTCTGTCACCCAGGATGGAGTGCAGGGACGTGATCTTGGCTCATTGCAACCTCCACCTCCTGGGTTCAAGCAATTCTCCCGCCTCAGCCTCCCGAGTAGCTGGGACTACAGGCGTGCACCACCATATCCAGTTAATTTTTGTATTTTTAGTAGAGACAGGGTTTCACCATTTTGGTCAGGGTGGTCTCGAACTCCTGAACTCAAGTGATCTGCCTCCCAACGTGCTAGGATTACAGGATTGAGCCACTGTGCCCAGCCTGAATATGTTTGAAAACTGTGTGTTAGGTGTACAGTGGACACCTCCTGGGAACCTTGCAGGGAGGTTGCAGTGGAGTACCCGGGCAGCAAGGCCAGGGGCCGATGGGATGGTTGAGGTTACATACTGACTCCTCTGTTGAAGGGAAATAAAAAGGAGATCTTGGCTTGCTTTCCGTATAATTAAGTTTCAGTCCTGAGAGAACAGGCAGCATTTAAAAAGCACAGTGGCCAATATCTGGCTTTGGTTTTTACGTGGGCTCTTTCTTTATTAAGTTTCTCTCACTTGGAAATCTGTTGTGGATTCCTGCACGCACAGCTGCTCTGAGGTTTATTTCAACTTTTTAATTAGATAATACATTCCTATAACTGAAAAAGTTAAAATCACTTAAAAAGGTGTACACTGGGAAGTCTTACTCCCAACCACTCTGTGCTACCCTTTCCCCCACTTACCCCTGACAGCTCCCAACATAGTATTATACTTTGTTTCCTTTCAGTGACTCCTTAGGACTGCGAGCACACATACACATATATTATTTCTTTTTTACACAGTTGGGAGCACTGCTTTGTACCTTTCTAAATCAGTGCATGGAGCACTTCCTTTTTTTTTTTTCAACTGTCCTTTGGGTTAGTTTAATCTACTATGAATTTACTCCCTTGTCCTTGCTATTGGCTTTGCTGAGGCATCTCCAGGATGGGAACTAGTGTCTCTTCTTTGCTCCCCTGTTTTTAGAGTTCTTCCCCATCATCAACTTCCTAGCCACTAATTGCATTTCTACCCACACTCCCCTAATGAGAGATAACGGAAGGCTTCCTCTTGCTTTGTTTTCGCCGTCTCATCTAATGCACCCAATGAGCACTAGCCTTCTTCAATTGACCCTCGGGGCAGCAGCTCACACCTGTTCATTTTGGTGATTAAATACAGAGCAGAGGCACCTCCCTTTGAATCTCTTGTCACTGGCAATTTTCATCTTCCTGGAAACAGGTGTGCTGGGGAGAACGTTTCCCCCACCCCCAGGTACAAATGCTTATAGTTTAATGGTAAACAACCATTGACAGAGCTGTGTATCTGTTGAACAGGTATGAAGTTAGGTATTTTCCTTCCTATTTTTATTTATTTTTAAATTCTATATTTTAGTTTGACTCTGTACCTGTTACCTGGTTGTCTTATGAATATGCTGGAGCTGCTACCTCTTGGGGGTGTAGGGATTAGAGAGGAGAAACAACTCACCTGCAAAGTGCTTATTTGCAGCTTGCCCCAGCATGGGTGGAACACTCTTTAATGAAAGACTATTATTATTATTATTATTATTTTTGAGACGGAGTCTCGCTCTGTCGCCCAGGCTGGAGTGCAGTGGCACGATCTCGGCTCACTACAAACTCCGCCTCCCGGGTTGACGCCATTCTCCTGCCTCAGCCTCCTGAGTAGCTGGACTACAGGCGTCCGCCGCCGCGCCGGGCTAATTTTTTTTTTTGTATTTTTAGTAGAGACGGGGTTTCACTGTGTTAGCCAGGATGGTCTCGATCTCCTGACCTCATGATCCGCCCGTCTCGGCCTCCCAAAGTGCTGGGATTACAGGCGTGAGCCACGGAGCCCGGCCAGACTATTATGTTTTTAACAACCATCACTTGTGTGGCGGGCTGACTCAGGGTATTGTAATAATCTGTTTTAATGAAAGTGTTGGTGTTTCCTCATCTGCTTATTTTGAACAGGTGTCTTCTCCCCGGGTTTGGTGGCCTGCTTCTGGAGTGGTCAGTTCTGCTGCTAACATGCCCACCCAGCTCGAGATGGCCATGGACACCGTTAGAACCTTCCACCGCTGTTCTCGCAAGGAAGGGAACAGATTGAAGCTCAGCAAGGGGGAACTGAAACTGCTCCTGCAGCCAGAGCTCACGGAATTCCTCTCGGTGAGTCAGGCCTTTGCTGCTGTATTCAGTTGAGGGTGGATGAGGTGCAGATTCCAGGGCAGGCTTTGGGTTCATACTCTCCTATGATTCTGTCACAAATGCAGTCAAATTTTGTACAGAGATTCAAAATATAGGGGAAGCAAACACTGGAGACGTTTGTTTTCTGTGTACATAGGCATGTGCCCTTTTTCGTATTACCTGGGGTTAGGGTTTCTAAGTGTTAAAAATTGTATTTTTGACTTTCACCAGTTAACATTCTGGTGCAGCAATCAAAGATGTAGCTAATTATAGCCAGAGTTATAGTTATAACTGGTTACAGCTAGTTATACCTGGAGCTTGGTCCAGCTGTCTGTAAATTATGTATTGGGCCAGAGGTGAAGGGGTACTTCACCTTCAGAGGTGGGGTACTTCATGCTATGGTGGCAAATTTTCTAGTGAATGACAAATACTAAGAGAGCTTTGTCAGCCGAGCACAAACTGATTGGGATTGATAGAAGGATGTGTTTGGCCAGTGACCAGTGGGGTAGCAAACAGATTCATTTCTCAAAATAGCCAGGAGTTCTAGAGATCAATATATGAAGCCGTATCTTGCAGTGTTTGGGGCCTCCTCCAAGGAAAACACTTCACTCTGGTGTTTGTAGAGTTGACTTAAATTGATTTTTAGCACAATATGCTACCCTTGTGTGATGTTATTCTCTCCAAACCCTGTGTTAAGACTACAGAGACTAATTACAACACGTTTCTCCCCACCCTCTATTTGGGAAAAGCTCTATAGAGTAAAATTTTTTTTAACATAGTCTTTACGACATTTTTATAGTGATCTTAGAATTCCCTACAAACTTTTCTTTTCCTCTTATTCAGTTTGGCTACTGTATTTTTTTTTTTTTTTTTCGGAGATGGAGTCTTGCTGTGTCTCCTAGGCTGGAGTGCAGTGACATGATCTGGGCTCAGTGCAACCTCCACCTCCCAGGTTCAAGTGATTCTTGTGCCTCAGCCTCCGGAGTAGCTGAGATTACAGGCATGCACCACGATGCCCAGCTAAGTTTTTTGTATTTTTAGTAGAGACAGAGTGTCACTGTGTTGACCAAGCTGGTCTCGAACTCCTGACCTCAAGTGATCTGCCTGCCTTGGCCTCCCAAAGTGCTGAGATTACAGGCGTGAGCCACTGTATGGGGCCAACTTTGGCTACGGTACTGTTTAACATTTAGCATAAAAACTCAGTAGGTCAAACTTCGCACATTGATTTAATCAAGTACAATTTATAGTTGTTTTAATCAAGTTGGTTTTGATTAAGTTTTTCTCTGACCATTTAATGGTTAGCAGAAAATGAGGAGGGCGTGGGGAATTCCTGGAGGAAATGAACTGCTTTTGGAAACATTCCTCATCAACACCAGTCACAGGAGAGGTGGGTGCTTCACAGTCCCAACCTTCGTGAACCTTGTCTTCCCTCTTCTCTTTGCTTTCCACCCATAAAATGCAGGCATCTTTATAAGACCTACCCTTCTTTGGGTGCCTCTGTTCTGTGTGTCAGGCACAATGTGCTAAGTAGGCTGCCAGATAAAATATTTTGTGTCCTATGCAATACTTGAGACACACTAAAAGTTATTTGTTGTTTATTTGAAATTCAAATTTAACTAGGTATCTAGTATTTTTATTTGCTAAATCAGCGACCCTGGTGCTCTAAGCACTTTCAAAAGTGTGATGAAGTATCCCTGAAATGTGTGGATAGATATTATCCTCCCAATTTTATAAATAAAAACATTTAAAATGTTACACGATTTGCTCAAATTCCCTTGTTGGTAATTGTCTCCTTTTTGGCTTCAAATCCTCCCTCTTTCTATGTCACTTGACTATCTCCTAGTGTCTTGGCTCTCAACCTGTGATGTCCTGTAAATGTGTTTTTAGCACGTGTCGCTCACTTTGATCAGCTGCTGTTTGCTTTTCTTGGTTTCTAGGTCTGAGCCAGGATTATATGGAGCTGGGGCAGGGGGCTACATTCATTTAGAATTTGTGGCTGGTTTACACCTACCTGTAAATAGGCTCTTAGAAAATGTCTTTAGATGCTATAAATGGAAATTAGGAATTTAATGTAAATAAAAGGGAGATGGATTTCAATTGTCATCATGAACCTCAGAGCTTGGAGTTAGAAATTTCCTTTCTCATTTTAGTGCCAAAAGGATCCCCAGTTGGTTGATAAGATAATGCAGGACCTGGACGCCAATAAGGACAAAAAGTGGATTTTAATGAATTCGTAGTCATGATGGCAGCTCTGACAGTTGCTTGTAATGATTACTTTGTAGAACAATTGAAGAAGAAAAATAAAGATAAGTAATAAGCTCACCTAAAGGCAGAAATATATCCAAAGTTATGTACTTAATGTTCATTTATACCCTTCAGATCTATAGACCCAGTAATGTCATCTATAGCTATAATATGCAGTGCATATATTAATAATTAATTGCTACTATTGAATTATGTGCCCCTTAAAATACTGACTTTATGTAAAGATTCCAAATTTCAGGTGCCCTACTTGAAACTTGCCTGTATTATTAAGAGGTTATATACGTCTTTTTGGTTTGTCAAAAAGAGGGCATTATGGCCGGGTGCAGTGGCTCACGCCTGTAAACCCAGCACTTTGGGAGGCCGAGGTGGGTGGATCACAAAGTCAACAGATCGAGACCATCCTGGCTAACATGGTGAAACCCCGTCTCTACTAAAAATACAAAAAATTAGCCGGGCGTGGTGGCGGGCGCCTGTAGTCCCGGCTACTCGGGAGGCTGAGGCAGGAGAATGGCGTGAACCCGGGAGGCAGAGCTTGCAGTGAGCAGAGATTGCGCCACTGCACTCCAGCCTGGGTCACAGAGCAAGACTCTGTCTCAACAACAACAAAAAAGGCATTATACAAGTTTAGCTACTTTCAAATGAGACTTGAATTTGGCAAATTTCTAAGATGGATATTCGTATCCTTAAATTGTATTTTGAATTTCTTACCCTATTAAAAAAAATTAACTGGGTTTCCCCATTCTCTTGTGACTCTGCTTCAGATGGAAGGTGTGAGGGTCTATGAGCAGAAAGGCGGCTAAGTAGAAGTGCTGGCTTTTTCAGTGATTTAGTCAGGGAATGGATAGGTTCAGGGCTAGGTGCTCAAGCCGAGAGAGCTGAAGCCAGCAGCTCTTGTGAGTTGGCATATAAATACCCTCCTTTGCCCCTTGGGTTGGATAATTCTGAGGCAAGTATTTGACACTATTTCCCACTGTTTCCCCCTGGGGCTGAGCCTCGAAAGGGGTTACCTAGAAAGGTAGGCCCCAAGGGAGGCTACCTTTTCTTCCTTATCTCACTTTCCTGCTCCAACCCTGAGTTTTCTGCATCTCTCAAATAAATGACTTCTACATGAACCCTGGCCTCAGGGTCTCCTTCTGGAGGAACCCAAGCTATGATAGATCCTTTGGAGAATTCTAAGAAAGGGAGTGTTATGATTATATTTATGCAAGTAAATGATTACCCTAGCTACTGTGTAAAGAAAGGACTATAGAGACGGCAGTCGTGGCGGGCACCCAGCTAGGAGGTTTTTGCTGTGGTCTGGGTAAGAGATGATGGTGTATCAGGCCAGCAGTTCAGCAGTGGAGATGAAGAGAAGCAGCTGAATTGGTTAAGTATTTTGGAGCTGGGACTGATAGGACTTGCTGATGGATTCGTAGTGAAGTGTAAGGAAAGAGAGAAGTCCAGGATGACAAAGCAGCCATTGCTGTTTGCGCATCTGATATCTGTTCTTCCTTTCTTCTATGTATCAGAACCCTGGTTTGTGCAGGGTGGCAATGTGTCTGGCTAAAAAGCCATATTTCCTAGTCTCTCTACCAGCTGGTGTGGGGCTTGTAACAGTTCTGGACAATGTGAGACAAGCAGAAGGCTGCTAGGAATTTCTGGGAATGTTTTGCTATTGTAGACAAGAACCCGTGTAGCTCTTCGTCTTCCACCTTGTTGATTCTTTCCTTGTCTTTCTTTGTTGTTGTTGGGATGTGGATGTGAGGCTGGAGGTGGAACTGCCATCTTGCAACCATGAGGACAGTGGAGAAAAAAGGAGACTGGGCATTGTTGTCATTGAGGAGCCTCTGCACAGCCTTGCTTGCCTGCTTCTGGTCCTTTCATTATGTGGGGGAAAAAAAATGACAGCTCTCTAACCAGAGAGAGCTGGTTCTATTACATACAACCAAACACAATCTGTAAGGTTTAGAGTTTTGATCAAGCAAATGATGCCTTTTACTAAATGGGAAAGACTGAGGGGAAGAATCACTTTGGTGTGAAGGCATGTGGGCAGATTAATAGCTCTGTTTAAGGTGGTATTGAACATCCAGATGGAGATATCACGTGGGAAGTTGGATATATGATCTGGTCTGGATCTCAGGGTAAATGGGGGACTGGAGATAGAGTTGGGAGTCATTCGTGGTCTTAAGCCACAGGATTAGAGGAGGTCACTCTGGATGAGAATGTGGCTAGAGAAGAAACATCTGACAGTTTGCTATAAAGAAAAGGAGGAGCCCGTAAATGATACAAAAGAGTCATGGCCAGGGAGAAAGAAGGAAAATCAGGAGAGTGTAGTGTTTCAGAAGCCTAGAGAAGACAGCCCGTGGAGAAGGAAAGAGAGAAATCCATTGAGAGGTGAAGTAGGATGAGAATGAAGACTTGACCACTAGATTTGGGAAGGTGGAGATTGTCTCATGCATCTGTGTGAAGAGACCCCCAAACAGGCTTTGTGTGAACAACATGGCTGTTTATTTCACCTGGGTCCAGGTGGGCCAAGTCTGAAAAGAGAGACAGCAAAAGGTGGTGGATTATCATTAGTTCTTTTTTTTTTTTTTAGATGGAGTCTCGCTCTGTCGCCCAGGCTGGAGTGCAGTGGCGCAATCTCAGCTCACTGCAAGCTCCGCCTCCCGGGTTCACGCCATTCTCCTGCCTCAGCCTCTCCGAGTAGCTGGGACTATAGGCGCCTGCCACCGCGCCCGCCACCACGCCCGGCTAATTTTTTGTATTTTTAGTAGAGACGTGGTTTCACCGTGGTCTCGATCTCCTGACCTTGTGATCCGCCCGCCTCGGCCTCCCAAAATGCTGGGATTACAAGCGTGAGCCACCGCGCCCGGCCTATATCATTAGTTCTTATAGGTTTTGGGATAGGCGGTGGAGTTAGGAGCAATATTTTGTAGGCAGGAGGTGGATCTCACAAAATACATTCTCAAGGATGGGGAGAATTGCAAAGAAGCTTCTTAAGGGTGGGGGAGATTATAAAGTACATTGATCAGTTAGGGTGGGGCAGAAACAAATTACAATGGTGGAATGTCATCAGTTAAGGCTATTTTCACTTCTTTTATGGATCTTCAGTTGCTTCAGGCCATCTGGATGTATACGTGCAGGTCACAGGGGATATGGTGGCTTAGCTTGGGCTCAGAGGCCTGACATTCCTGTCTTCTTATATTAATAAGAAAAATAAAACAAAATAGTGGTGAAGTGTTGGGGTGGCGAAAATTTTTGGGGGTGGTGTGGAGAGATAATGGGTGATGTTTCTCAGGGCTGCTTCAAGCGGGATTAGGGGTGATGTGGGAACCTAGAGTGGGTGAGATTAAGCTGAAGGAAGATTTTTGTGGTGAGGGGTGATATTGTGGGGTTGTTAGAAGAAACATTTGTCGTATAGAATGATTGATGATGGCCTGGATGCTGTTTTGTATGAATTGAGAAACTAAACGAAAGACACTAGGTCCGAATAAGAGAAGGAGAAAAACAGGTATTAAAGGAGTAAGAATTGGGAGTACCCAAGACATCCAATTACAGAGTGTCCAAGGGGTTCAGCGTAATTATTTGCTTGGTTGGTGAGGTTTTGGGCGCTAGCCTTGAGTTCTTTTATGTTGTCATATACCAGGCCAGATTGATTTAGGTAAAAACAACACTCTTCATTTAAAAATATACAGAGTCCCCCCTTTTTAATCAGGGCCTTGGGGATTTTGGAGGAAAGAGAAATGCAAAGCCAGCAGTTGTTTGTTAAAGAAGGATTAGAAACGGCTAGGAGAGAGTGAATGAGATTGATAGTGTGGTGGAGATAGCTGGGGAGAGGTAGAGGGTGGCATAAGAATGGGAGTGAGAATAAGAGTAAGTATAAAAGTAAAGAATAGGACTTCATCAGGCTGAAAGTATTGGAGTGTACTTTGTCACTGAAGATCTTCTATCCACTTAAAGAGAGACTTAAGGGTGGCAGTTTGAGGTAAAACCCGGAGCCACTAAATACCAAGAGCCTGAGAAACTGCTTGGGTGATTTGACTAATAAAGGCCGGTCTGTTATTGGACGGTATAGAAGTGGGAAGTCCAAACCAAGGAATTATTTTGACAGAAGGGAAGAAATGACCGCGGTGGCCTTCTCAGACCCTGTGGGAAGGGCCTCTACCCACCCAGTGAAAGTGTCTACCCAGACCAAGAGGTATTTTAGTTTCCTGACTCGGGGCATGTGAGTAAAGCCAATTTGCCAGTCCTGGGCAGGGGCAAATCCCCGAGCTTGATGTGTAGGGAAGGGAGGGGGTCTGAACAATCCCTGAGGAGTAGTAGAATAGCAGATGGAACACTGAGAAGTGATTTCCTGGAGCATAGATTTCCATGATGGAAAGGAAATGAGAAGTTCTAAGAGGCGGGCTAGCTGCTTGTAACCTACATGGAAGAGGTTATGAAATGACGATAGAATAGAATGGGGCTGTGAGGCTGGAAGGAGATCCTTGGTCCAAGAACCATTTGCCTTGTGTGGGAAAAGATTGATAGGTGGAAGTTTCAGTGGGGGAGTAGGTGGGAGTGACCAGATAAGGAGAAAAACTGCCATGAGGGACAGAAGTGGGAAGTCTAGCTGCTCTTTTAGCTACCTTATCAGCATAAGCATTGCCCTGAGCGATGGGATCTGATGCCTTTTGATGGCCTTTGCAGTGAATGACTCCAGCTTCCTTTGGAAGTAAAGCAGCCTTGAGAGAGTTTTTATTAAAGAGGCATTAATGTTGGAGGACCCTTACGTAGTGAGGAAACCTCTTTCAGCCCATACAACAGCATAGTGGTGCAGGATATGGAAGGCATATGTAGAGTCAGTATAAATATTGATGCATAGTCCCTTTGCAAGAGTGAGGGCTCGAGTTAAGACGATGAGTTTGGCTTGCTGAGAGTTAGTGGAGGGGGGCAGAAAGTATATGCGTCAGGTGTGAGGAAGAAAATAGATTTTGGAAGTTACGAGAACTATAGAGAGTGAGTTGAGCACAGTCTGTGATTTTGAGGGCCTCTAAAAGTATTAAGGCAGTGGCAGCCAACGCACACAGACATGAAGGCTAGGCTAAAACAGTAAGGTCAAGTTGTTTGGATAAAAAGGCTACGGGGCGCAGTCCCAGCTCTTGTGTAAAAATTCCGACTACACAGCCCTGCACTTTGGCTGCGTGTAATGAAAAGGGATTGGGATGAGTTAGGGAGAGCTAGTGTGGGGGCAGCTTCTAGGGCTGTTTTTAAGGAACGGAAAAGAGTGGCAAAAGGATTTAGGATCTGTGGGGTCAACTAGGTTTCCTTTTTTGAGTTTATATAATGGTTTTGTTAGGATGGCGAAACCAGATATCCAAAGGTGAAAGTATCCGACCAAGCCCAGGAAGGAAAGGAGATGTTGTTTTGTAGAAGGCATTGGGGTTTGGGAGATTAGTCAGACATGATCAGCAGGGAGAGCACATGTATTTTCATGAGGAATTGTGTCGAGATAGGTAATGGATGAGGAAGAAATTTGGGCTTGACTGAAGTAATGGGGGCTGTCTGTGAAGCCTTGCGGCAGTACAGCCCAGGTAATTTGCTGAGTCTAATGGGTGTCAGGGTCAGTCCAAGTGAAAGCAAAGAGAGGCTGGAATGAAGGGTGCAAGGAATAGTAAAGAAAGCATGTTTGAGATCCAGAACAGAATAAGGGGTTAAGGGAGGGGTTGTGGAGGGAGGTACTGAGGATAGGACAGTATGTGGGTTTGGCATCACAGGGTGGATAGGCAAGACAATTTGGTTGATAAGGCGCAGATCCTGAACTAACCTAACCTGTAAGCCTTGTCTGGGTTTAGGACAGGTAAAATGGGGGAATTGTAAGGAGAGTTTATAGGCTTTAAAAGGCCATGCTGTAACAGGCAAGTGATAACAGACTTTAATCCTTTTAAAGCGTGCTGTGGGATGGGATATTGACATTGAGTGGGGTAAGGGTGATTAGGTTTTAATGGGATGGTAAGGGGTGCATCATTTGTCACCAAGGAGGGAGTACAGGTATCCCATACTTGTGGGTTAAGGTGGGGGGATACGAGAGGAGGATGCAAAGGAGGTTTTGAACTGGGGAAAAGGGTGGCAATGAGGTGTGCCTGTAGCCTAGGAATAGTCAGGGAAGCAGATAATTTATTTAAAATGTCTCAACCTAATAAGAGAGCTGGGCAGGCAGGGATAACTAAAATAAGTGCATAAAAGAATATTGTCCAAGTTGGCACCAGAGTTGAGGAGTTTTAAGAGGTTTAGAAGCCTGGCCGTCAATACCCACAACAGTTATGGAGGCAAGGGAAACAGGCCTTTGAAAAGAAGGTAATGTGGAGTTGGTAGCCTCCGTATTGATTAAGAAGGAGATGGACTTACCCTCCACTGTAAGAGTTACCCAAAGCATCTGTGATGATCCAGGGAGCTTCCAAGGTGATCGGGCAGCGTCAATCTTCAGCCACTAAGCCGAGAAGATCTGGGAAGGAGTCAGTCAGAGAGCCTTGGGCCAGAGGTCCAGGGGCTCTGGGAGTGGCTGCCAGGTGAGTTGGACAGTTCGATTTCCAGTGGGGTCCCGCAGAGATGGGACATGGCTTAGGAGGAATCCCAGGCTGCGGGCATTGCTTGGCCCAGTGGCCAGATTTCGAGCACTTGTAGCAAGCTCCTGGGGAAGGATTTTCTGGAGGAACCCCTGGCAGCGGTGGTTCAGGCATTTGGAGTTCTTGTGTGCTGGAGATGTGGTTGGGGTTTGTCTCATAGTGGAGGCAAGGAATTGCAACTCAGAAATACATTGCTACTTGGCTGCCTCTACTCCATTATTGTACACCTTGAAGGTGAGGTTAATTAAGTCCTGTTGTGGGGTTTGAGGGCTGAATTTAATTTTTGGAGCTTTATTTAATGTCGGGAGCAAATTGGGTAATAAAATGCATATTGAGATTAAGACGGTCTTCTGGCCCCTTTGGGTCTAGGGCAGTAAAGTGTCTAAGGGTTGCTGCTAAGCAGGCCATGAACTGTGCTGGGTTTTCATCTTTACCTTGGGTAGTTTAGGTTTGTCATAATTAACAGCTTTGTAAGCTGCCTTTTAAAGTTCTTTAACTAGGCAGGAAACCATGTAATCTCACCTAGCTATACCTGGGGAATCTGCCTGATAGTTCCATTGGGGATTTTCTCAGGGAACTGCTCTAATGCCTTCCTGGAGGTCTGGCTCATGAAGCCAATGGTTATCAGCATGAGATTGGGCTAGAGAAAAACCTCTTTCCTGTTCATCTGGGAAGAGGGTGGAAGTTAGGATGACATTTAAGTCACTCCAGGTTAAATTGTAGGACAGAGTTAGATATCGGAATTCCTGTGTATATTTAGTGGGGTCTGATGAGAAAGAGCCTAAATGCTGGCTGATTTGGGAAAGGTCTGATAGAGAAAAAAGAGCATTAACCTTGACTATGCCTTCAGCTGCAGTCACCTCTTTAAGAGGAAATTGTTGGGCAGGTGGGGGAGGACTAGTCGCGGAATGAAACTGTAAACCAGACCGGGTGTGAGGAGGGGAGGTGATAGACGGATTATAGGGTGGGGAAGCAGAGGCTGAGGAAGAATTGGGAGCTGGCTTGGCCTGGTGAAGAGCAGCCTGGGGAGAAGGGGAGAGATCAGATGAGTCCGTAGAAAAGAAGGATTCAAAGGACTCAAGAGCTTGGGGTGGAGGCTGAAGGAACAGATGGGAGAGAAAGAAGAAAGATTTGGGACGAGTCTCATTGGGAGCAGAGACTAGGGAGGGACCAATGTGTAAAAGAATGCCTGGACATCAGGCACCTCAGACCATTTGCCCATTTTTTGACAAAAATTATCTAGATCTCGTAGGATGGAGAAATCAAAAATGCCATTTTCTGGCCATTTAGAACCATTGTTGAGTTTCTACTGGGGTCAAGCAGTATTGCAGAAGAAAATAAGGCATTTAAGTTTTAGGTCAGGTGAGAGTTGAAGAGGTTTTAAGTTCTTGAGGACACAGGCTAAGGGAGAAGGAGGAATGGAGGGTGGAAGGTTGCCCATAGTGAGGGAGGCAAGTTTAAAGAGAAGGGTAGAGACATGGAGAGAAGGTGTGGGGGGTGCTTGCCCCCCAGGAAAGTGGAAACGGGGTGGGAGGTGCTTGCCCCCCAGGAAAGTGGAAACGGGGTGGGAGGTTCTTGCCCCTCAGGAAAGTGGAAAAGGGGTGGGAGGTGCTTGCCTCCCAGGAAAGTGGAAATGGGGTGGGAGGTGCTTGTCCCCCAGGAAAGTGGAAAAGGGGTGGGAGGTGCTTGCCCCCAGGAAAGTGGAGAAGGGGTAGAGACACAGACAGAAGGGGTGGGGGGTGCTTGTCCCCCAGAAAAGTGGAGAGAAAAGAGTAGAGACATGGAGAGAAGGAGTGGGGTGTGCTTGCCCCCCAGGAAAGTGAAGAAGGGGTGGGTAGAGACATGGAGAGAAGGGGTAGGGGGTGCTGGCCCCCCAGAAAAGTGGAGAGAAAAGAGAGAGTAGAGACATGGAGAGAAGGGGTGGGGAGTACTTGCTCCCCAGGAAAGTGGAGAAGGGGTGGGGACATGGAGAGAAGGGGTGGAGACATGGAGAGAAGGTGTCAGGGGAGTGCTTGCCCCCCAGAAAAGTGGTGCTTGCTGCTAAGGGTGAAGGACCAAGGCAGGCGTCCCTGTGAGGTCAGACACCTCTGAAACGTGGGTGAATAATCAGACAGGTGACCTGCAATGATTAAACGCCAAGGGAAGGCTGCCTTCCCGAGTCTGTGACCGGTGCCGGAGTTTTGGGTCCACGGATAAAATGGGTCTCCTTTGTCTCTATCAGAAAATGAAAGGAATTGAAATTGAGAGAGGAGAGATTGAAGGGTGGTACCAAGATTGAAAGGAGAAAGAGGTTGAGGGATAGTGAGAGAGATTGGAGAAGAGAGTAAAAAGAGGCCGCTCACCCAATTTAAAATCAGTGAGATGTTCCTTGGGCTGGTTGGTCTGAGGACCCGAGGTTGTAGGTGGATCTCTTCATGGAGTGAGGGCGAGGAGAGGGGACTGGTCTAGTGAAGGAGTCCTACTGACCCAGGTCTTTGGCACCAAATGTCTCACATGTCCGTGTAAAGAGACCACCAAACAGGCTTTGTGTGAGCAACAAGGCTATTTCACCTGGGTGCAGGCGGGCTGAGTCCGAAAAGAGAGTCAGCAAAGGGTGGTGGATTATCATTAGTTCTTATAGGTTTTGGGATAGGCGTGGAGTTAGGAGCAATGTTTTGCAGGCAGGAGGTGGATCTCACAAAGTACATTCTCAAGGATGGGGAGAATTGCAAAGAACCTTCTTAAGGGTTGGGGAGATTACAAAGTACATTGATCAGTTAGGGTGGGGCAGAAACAAATTACAATGGTGGAGTGTCATCAGTTAAGACTATTTTCACTTCTTTTGTGGATCTTCAGTTGCTTCAGGCCATCTGGATGTATACATGCAGGTCACAGGTGGCTTAGCTTGGCCTCAGAGGCCTGACAGATCATCTGCAACATTGGTAACACTGACAGGAGTTGGGTTTTGCTTACAAAAGAGCCTATCTTTCTTTCTTCTCTCTTTTTTTTTTTTTTTTCGAGACAGTCTTGCTCTGTCACCAGGCTGGAGTGCAGTGGTGCAATCTTGGCTCACTGCAACCTCTGCCTCCAGGATTCAAGCAATTTTCATACCTCAGCCTCCCGAGTAGCTGGGACTACAAGCGCCGGTCATCATGCCCAGCTAATTTTTGTGTTTTTAGTAGAGACAGGGTTTCACCATGTTGGGGCCAGGAAGGTCTCGATCTCCTGACCTCGTAATCCGCCCGCCTCAGCCTCCCAAAGTGCTGGGATTACAGGAGTGAGCTACTGTGCCAGGCTTTTTTTTTTTTTTTTGAGATGAGGTCTTGCTCTGTGCCCAGGCTGGAGGGCAGTGGCACTATCTTGGTTCACTGCAACCTCCACCTCCCAGGTTCAAGCGATTCTCATGCCTCAGCCTTCCGAGTAGCTGGGATCACAGGCACACCACCACGCCCAGCTAACTTTTGTCTTTTTAGTAGAGATGGGGTTTCACCATGTTGGCCAGGCCAGTCTCGAACTCCTGAACACAAGTGATCCACCCGCCTTGGCCTCCCAGAGTGCTGGGATTACAGGCACAAGCCACTGTGCCCAGCCCAGAAGAGCCTTTCAATCTGGCAGGTAGTAGTTGCTCAATAAATCCATGCTTAGGGAACAAATGAATCTGCCAATTGCTGACTTTCTAGTGCTAAGACCTGCCATTTTTTTCCCCCTTAAATAGAATATTTTTGTCTCCCTTAAGCCAGTTCTGAGCAGATAGGACAGGGAGAATTTAGAGGGCAGAACATTTTGTTTTTCTAGTTGGAGTCTCGCTCTGTCACCCAGGCTGGAGTGCAGTGGCACAATCTTGGCTCACTGCAACCCCTGCCTCCCAGGTTCAGGATATTCTCCTGCCTCAGCCTCCTGAGTAGCTGGGACTACAGGTGCATACCACCATGCCTGGCTAATTTTTATATTTTTAGTAGAGATGGGGTTTCACCATGTTGGCCAGGCTGTTCTTGAACTCCTGACCTCAGGCGATCCACCCACCTTGACCTCCCAAAATCCTGGGATTACAGGTGTGAGCCACTGTTCCCAGCCTAAAATTTAATTTTGAAAATGTCTATTTCTTTTTCCCCCAAAGATAGTGGAAACAAGGAAGGCTTCCCAGAGGCAGAGGCTTGAGTCAAGTCTTTGATAAGGCAAAGAAATGGAGGAAGATTATTTAAAAAAGAATATGATTTCATACCCAAATCACATGGGTATGAAACAACAGGATCTGCTGATGTGGTGGTGTGCACCTAAAGTCCCAGCTGTCTGGGAGTCTGAAGCTGGAGGATTGCTTGAGCCCAGGGGTTTGAGGCTGCAGTAAGCTATCATTGTGCCACCACACTAGCCTGGGCGACAGAGTAAGACCCCGTCTCAAAAACAAACAAACAAACAAAAACAGGATTTGTTTGGGAGAATGCAAGTTCTGTTTGTGGCATCCCTAGGGTGTGGGGTGTCCAAGGGAATGAGATGGAGCTAGAGAGGTGAACAGGATTCAGAATCAGAAAAGGCCTTGGGTGCTAATGTGAGAAATTTGAAATTTATCCTCCATATTATGGGAAGCCATTATAGGATTTTTCAGTTTCTTCTTTTATTGATTTACTTTTTTGAGATGGAGTCTGGCTCTGTTACCCAGGCTGGAGTGCAGTGGCACAGTCTCGGCTCACTGCAACCTTCGCCTCCGGGTTCAAGCAATTCTCCTGCCTCAGCTTCTCGAGTAGCTGGGACTACAGGCATGCGCCACCATGCCTGGCTAATTTTTGTATTCTTAGTAGAGATGGGGCTTCACCATGTTGGCAAGGCTAGTCTCAAACTCCTGACCTTAGGTGATCTGCCCACGTGGGCTCCCAAAGTGCTGGGATTACAGGCGTGAGCCACTATGCCCGGCCCCCAGTTTCTTCTTTTAACTTAAAGCAGTTTTGTTTATGTTTCTAAATGTCCTCCTAAAAATTTTACATCTTCAAAGCAGGAGGTTTGAACCCCTACTTTATGTTACACTTACCTGTGGTATTTTTAAAAATATAGATGAATAGACCCCACCTCATTCAGATTCCGATTCAATTAGTCTAGGGATGGGGCCCAGGCATCAGCATTTTTTAAAGGGCATCAGGGGATTCTAAATTCAACCAGGGTTGAAAATTATTGCTTTTATGGTGAATTGCTTCAACCAAATAATCAGATCAACATCTGACTGAGAACTGTCTAGGACGGCAGCTGCTTCAACTTTGATGTGCATGTGAATCACCTGGAAATCTGACTCAGCTTCAGTAAGTCAGGGTGGAGCCTGAGATTCTGCATTCCTCACAAACTCCCAGGTGTTGCTGATGGTGACAATAGAGATGGTCTAGACTCTAGGATGAAGAGGAAGGGGTTTGAATGGAAGTATGGAGGAGTCATTTGGAAACACTGGCACCTGTAGAGTAATTCTTGCTGGGGCATACTTTCTTTGGAAGAAATCAGACAACACAAGAACATTAGATAGAGGGTGCATGGGAAGAGGAGGGAGGTGGGAGACAACAAGGAAGAACATGCATTAGGGGCCTGGGAGAGGGAGAAGGGGGAGGGAAAGGATGTCACCAGACCGTCTCAGAGTAAAGGTGGGCAAGTTATTTAATTTCTTTAAGCCTCATTTTCTAGCATGTCTCAAATACAGTGGCTCACGTGCATCAGAACCAACTAAGGGTACTTATCAAACATTAGGGTTCGCAGGTTTTCCAACCTAGTCCAAATGATTCAAAATGAAGGAGGAGGAAGGGTAAGAACCTGCACTTACAGCAAGCACACCAGGTGATTATTATGTACCTTTAAGGTGGAGAACTGGAACTCTCATGGTTAAAATAAGATAGCAAGCACCCAGAACACATGAAGTGCTCAATAGATGGTAACCATGGTGATGATGATGGTAATGGTGATATGGTAAACATCTCTGGTCCAGCCCAGACTTGGCAGAACAAGGGTTTTATGCGTCCTACTCTTTCAGATGAGATCGGTAGGGTGGTATGGTCATAGACTATCCTACTCTTTCAAATTGGTCCCTACCAAAGATGTCTGCCAGCTGCTTGCCACAGGAAAAGTGGGGGCACTTCCACATGACTATATTTCTCTTGACTTCTCCAGCTTTTCTCAAAAGGTTCCTTTTCAAGAGGAACTCATTAAACTATGTTTTCAAAGAACATATGTTATGATGGTGTAAAACTGAAGAAAATGAGGTGAGTCTCACCTACTTTAGAGGTTTATTTTGCCAATATTGGGGGCATGCATAACAAAAAGGAACACAAAATCACAAGAACATCTGTGATCTGTGCTTTTTTCCAAAGAAGGTTTGGGGACTTCCATTTTTAAAGAGGAAAGAGTGGTCAGTAAGGGAAAGAAGAAAGAAAAAAAAAAGGCAGAGGCAGGAGAATAGATAAAAGAGGCAAGCAGTTGCATTCTTTTCAGGCTTTGATCAGCATTCATTGAATTCACATTTTACGTGCTAAAAGAGGGGGTAGAGGAATAGTCAACTGTGCATTCTTCTGTAGCTCTGTGAATCTGCATTTTTACAGAAGATAAACTTAGAGTAGAAGAAGCAATCAAGTATGCATTTGTCTCAGGTGAGTGGAGGGATGACTCCTCCTCCTCTCTTTGTCCCTTACCTATGAAGAGAGGTTGTTGATTTACATAGGGTGAAATTCAACAGAACTCTGTTTTAGGGTAAAGATCTTGGGGTCCACAAGGAATTTCCAGGCCCTCCAGGAGACCTATCTTTGTAGCTGTCTATTTAGAAACAAAATGGGAGGCAGTTTTGTGCAATTCAGTTCCCAATCTTAACTTTTCCCTTTGGCACGGTGAGTTTGGAGTTTTAAGATTTCTTTCTCCTTTCACAGTGGAAAGTGTCTACTGTATAATATTAACTTTAAACAACAGAATGTTTGGCCCAAATTTGGTTTAAAAAGTGCTGCAGCATGAATTTTTAAGGTATTGCTTTGTTTCTACTTGCAGTTTTTAATTTTCTTCACCCCCATCAAGAAGAGAACAAGCTCCTTTGCAAAGGGAAGGTCTGTGATGGGGTAGAAAGCAAAAGTTCAGCCTGGCCAACACGGCAAAACCTCCACTCTACAAAAAATACAAAAATTAGCTGGCGTGGTGGCACGTGTCTGTAGTCCCTGTTACTTGGGAGGCTGAGGTGGGAGGATTGATTGAACCTAGGAGGTCAAGATTGCAGTGAGCTGTGATTGCATCACTATACTCCACTCTGAGTGACAGAACAAGATCTTATGTCAAAAAAAAAGAAAAAGAAAAAATTGCCAGAAAACCACTTCACTTCCTAGCTTTTGTTTTCAAAATTGAGACAATTATGTTCGATGCCTCCAGGGAAACTGTGGGAATTGCTCTTGAAGAAAATGCTCCCCTCGCCCTAAGGGAAATACTTTCTTAGAGACTAAAAAGGGATTCCCCTGAGCACTGCGGGAAAGAGGTTTGTGGGTCCCCAGGGGCAGTTGGGCATATGACCTTCCTGGAGAATCCTCTTCTAATAGCTAACCTTTTCTCAGCTTCTCCTTCATCAACTAAGGGTGCACTCTGGGTTCTTACCATTTCCTTTTGCAAATCTTGGATTGTGTTTTCTGATTTTCCTTTGGAATACAGAATCCATTATCTTGAGGCATTTAAACAAAAAATAAAGTTCTAAGGCCCCCTAATTATCTAAATGGACTTCCTTCTCAGCCAGGGCTCTTAAAATTTAACCTGAAATGGCCGGGCGCCATGGCTCACGCTTGTAATCCCAGCACTTTGGGAGGCCGAGGCGGGCGGATCACGAGGTCAGGAGATCGAGACCACGGTGAAACCCCGTCTCTACTAAAAAAAATACAAAAAATAAAAATAAAAAAATAAAAAAAAAATTTAACCTGAAAGATTGGTTCAGGTCATGAAGGGAAGTGGGAGTCTGACATGCCTCATTATACCTCTTTGGCATTAATATCAACACAGACTTTAAGACTGATAAGAAACATTTTATAACCTATTCTTTCTGAAGCCTGCTAGCTAAAAGCTTCATCTGCATAGTAAAACTTTGGTCTCTACCACCTCTGATTGCAACCTAGACATTCTTCTCTATTGATCCAAGGTCTTCAGACAAACTCAACCAATTGTCAACCAGAAATGTTAAAATTTATGGCTTTTCTGGACCAAACCAATTATTTCTTAAATGTATTTGATTGATGTCTCGTGCCTCCCTAAAATGTATAAAACCAAGCTGCACCACCTTGGCCACATGTTCTCAGGACCTCCTGAGGGCTGTGTCATCGGTCATGGTCACTCATATTTTGTTCAGAATAAATCTCTTCAAAACATGTTATAGATTTTGACTTTTTTCATTGACAGACATCAGCCAAAATTTTAACATCCATATACATATGCATGGAAGAAAGACTGGAAGGAAGACTGGAAACCCACCAAGGTGTTTACCACAGATGGTAACACTGTCAGTGCTTTACATTTTTTTTTTTTTTGAGACGGAGTTTCGCTCTTGTTGCCCAGGCTGGAGTGCAATGGCACAATCTCGGCTCACTGCAACCTCTGCCTCCTGGGTTCAACTGATTCTCCTGCCTCAGCCTCCCGAGTAGCTGGGATTACAGGCATACACTATGATGCCCAGCTAATTTTGTATTTTTAGTAGAGATGGGGTTTCTCCATGTTGAGGCTGGTCTCGAACTCCTGACCTCAGGTGATCCACCCACGTCAGCCTCCCGAAGTCCTGGGATTACAGGCGTGAGCCACCGCACCAGGCCTAAATTTTTTCTTTTTATTTTAAATTTTGATGTTTCAACAATGAACAATAATCAGAGAAAAATGCTATGTTATTTATTTTTGGTAGAGAATTCCCTGAAGTCTAGCTTTAAATGCCTCTCTTCCTCCCTTACAAACCCTATTCTTACAAACTGTGGTGTCTTTTTCTCTGAGACCACTTATTTAGCCATGCATGGCCACTCCCCCTTTGCATTGTCAGTCATTTCTTAAAATGACCCTAGCACCTAGCATAGCACCAAAAAATCAGAGAAGCCAAGTGCATGTTTTCTGAAATGAACCTGTCTTGAGAATGCCCAGGATTTTCTTTAATATCATCCCCGTTTTAAAACTTGTTTACTGTACAAGTATAGCATCAACAAAATAACAGAGCCGTCTGCCCCTTCATGGAAAGAGAGCAACTTATAATATGCTAGTTCCTGGAGTTCCTCAGGAATAAGAAAATTATCTAAAGGAGTTATTGCCAAACATCCCTATCAATAATTCCCAAATGATAGAAATTTGGTCATCAAATATTATCTAGTGCCATCAAAGAAACAATTGAAAGTTTATGCCCAATGACAGTTAAAAAAAACCCTGATGTCCAACTAAGCCATTTTAATTTTTTAATTATTTTAAATTTTTTTTGTGGGTACATAGTAGGTGTATATAGGGTATGTGAAAGGTTTTAATACAGCCATGCAATGTGAAATAAGCACATCATAAAGAATAGGGTATTCTTTCCCTCAAACATTTATTCTTTGAGTTAAAAGCAATCCAATTACATTCTTATTTTAAAATATAGAAGGTTTTTTTTTCCTTTCTTTTTCTTTTTTTTTTTTTTTGAGGCAGAATTTTGCTCTGTTGTCCAGACTGGAGTGCAGTGGCACGATCTTGGCTCACTGCAAGCTCCGCCTCCCGGGTTCAAGCGACTCTCCTGCCTCAGCCTCCTGAGTAGCTGGGATTACAGGCACCCACCACCACGCCTGGCTAATTTTTGTATTTTTAGTAGAGATGGGGTTTCACCATGTTGGCCAGGCTGCTCTTGAACTCCTGACCTCAAGTAATCCACCTGCCTCGGCCTCTTAAGTGCCAGATTACAGGTGTGAGCCACCAGACCCAACCATTATACAGTTATTTTATTATTGACTATAGTCACCCTGTTGTGCTATCAAATAGCTGGTCTTATTCCTTTTAACTATTTTTTTGTACCCATTAACCATCCCCACCATCCTCCCCAACCCTCTGCTACCCTTCCCAGCCTCTGGTAACCATCATTCTACTCTCTATGTCCATGAGTTCAATTGTTTTGATTTTTAGATCCCATAAATAAGTGAGGACATACAGTGTTTGTCTTTCTGTGCATGGCTTATTTCATTTAACATAATGATCTTCATTTCCATCTGTGTTGTTGCAAATGACTGGATCTCATTCTTTTTCATGGGTGAATAGTACTCCATTGTGTATATATACCACATTTTCTTTATACATTCATCTATTGATGGACATTTAGATTGCTTCCAAATCTTAGCTGTTGTAAACAGTGCTGCAACAAACATCGGAGTGCAGGTTTCTCTTTGATATATTGATTTCCTTTCTTTGGGTATATACTCAGCAGTGGGATTCCAGTAGCTGGAGCATATGGTAGCTCAATTTTTAGTTTTTTGAGAAACCTCCAAACTGTTCTCCATAGTAGTTGTAGTAGTTTACATCCCCAACAATGCATACAAGGATTCACTTTTCTCTACATCCTTGCCAGCATTCATTTTACCTGTCTTTTGGATATAGGTCCTTTTAACCCCAGGGTGAGATAATATCTCATTGTAGTTTTGATATGCATTTCTCTGATCAGTGATGTTGAGCACCTTTTCATATGCCTGTTTGTCATTTGTATGTCTTCTTTTGAGAAATGTCTATTTAAATCTTTTGCCCACTTTTTGATTGGATTATTAGATTTTTTTTCATATAGAGTTATTTGAGCTCCTTAAATATTCTGATTATTAATCCCTTGCCAGATGGGGAGTTTGCACTGTAGGTGTGGGGATTTGTTTCTGGGTTCTCGATTTTGTTCCATAGGTCTGTGTGTCTGCTTTTATGCCAGTGCCATGCTGTTTGGTTACTATAACTCTGTTGTATAATTTGAAGTCAGGTAATATGATTCCTCCAGTTTTGTTTTTTGCTTAGGATAGCTTTGGCTATTCTGGGTCTTTTGTGCGTTCATTTAAATTTTAGGATTAGCTGGGTGTGGTGGCTCATGCTTGTAATACCAGCACTTTGGGAGGCTAAGGCGGGCAGATCACGAGGTCAGGAGATCGAGACCATGGTGAAACCCCATTTCTACTAAAAAAATACAAAAAATTAGCCAGGTGTGGTGGCGGGCGCCTGTAGTTCCAGCTACTTATAGAGGCTGAGGCAGGAGAATGGCTTAAACCCAGGAGGCGGAGCTTGCAGTGAGCTGAGATCGTGCCACTGCACTCCAGCCTGGGTGACAGAGCGAGACTCTGTCTCAAAAAAAAATAATAATAATCATAATAATAATCATCATTCTCAGTAAACTATCACAAGGACAAAAAACCAAACACTGCATGTTCTCACTTATAGGTGGGAATTGAACAATGAGAGCACATGGACACAGGAAGGGGAACATCACACTCCGGGGACTGTTGTGGGGTGGGGGGTGGGGGGAGGGATAGCATTAGGAGATATACCTAATGCTAAATGATGAGTTAATGGGTGCAGCACACCAACATGGCACATGTATACATATGTAACAAACCTGCACATTGTGCACATGTACCCTAAAACTTAAAGTATAATAATAATAAAAATAGAATATATAAATAAATTTTAGGATTGTTTTTTCTATTTCTGTGAAGAATGCCATTGTTATCTTGATAGGGATTGCATTGAATCCATAGATTGCTTTGGCTAGTATAGACATTTTAATATTAATTCTTCCAATCCATGAACATGAAGCGTTTTTCTATTTTTTGGTGTCCTCTTCAATTTTCTTCACCAGTGTTTCACAGTTTTCATTATAGAGATCTTTCACTTTTTTGGTTATCTTAATTCCTATGCATTTAATTTTATGTGTAGCTATTTTAAATGGGATTACTTTTTAAATTTCTTTTTTTTTTGCATTGTTCGTTGTTGGCATATACAAATGCTACTGATTTTTGTGTGTTGATTTTGTATCTTGGAACTTTACTGAATTTGTTTATCAGTTCTAATAGTTTTCTTGTGGACTCTTTTTTTTTTTTTTTTTGAGACGGAGTCTTGCTCTGTCACCCAGGCTGGAGTGCAGTGGCGCGATCTCGGCTCACTGCAAGCTCCGCCTCCCGGGTTCACGCCATTCTCCTGCCTCAGCCTCTCCGAGTAGCTGGGACTACAGGCGCCCGCCACCACGCCCGGCTAATTTTTTGTATTTTTTAGTAGAGACGGGGTTTCACCGTGGTCTCGATCTCCTGACCTCGTGATCCGCCCGCCTCGGCCTCCCAAAGTGCTGGGATTACAAGCGTGAGCCACCGCGCCCGGCTCTTGTGGACTCTTTAGGTTTTTCCAAATATGAGATCATATCATCAGCAAACAAGGATAATTTAACTTATTTCTTTCCAATTTGAATGCCCTTTATATCCTTCTCTTGTCTGATTGCTCTAGCTAGGACTTCCAGTACTATGTTGCATAACAGTGGTAACATTGGGCATCCTTGTTATATTTCAGATCTTAGACAAGAGATTTTCAGTTTTTCCCCATTCAGTATGATTCTAGCTATGGGTCTGTTATGTATGGCTTTAATTATGTTGAGGTATGTTCCTTTTTTTTTGGAGACTGAGTTTAGCTCTTGTTGCCCAGGCTGGCATGCAATGGCACTATCTCGGCTCACTGCAAGCTCCACCTCCCGGGTTCAAGCATTCTCCTGCCTCAGCCTCCCAAGTAGCTGGAATTATAAGCATGCACCACCATGCCTAGCTAGTTTTGTATTTTTAGTAGAGATGGGGTTTCTTCATGTTGGTCAGGCTGGTCTTGAACTCCTGATTCCTGAGGTGGGCGGATCCAGGTGATCTGCCCACCTCAGCTTCCCAAAGTGCTGGGATTACAGACATGAGCCACCGTGCCAAGCCAAGGTATGTTCCTTCTATCCCCAGTTTTTTGAGGGTTTTTATCATAAACGGATGTTGAATTTTGTCAAATGCCTTTTCAGCATCAACTGAAATGATCATATGGTTTTTATCCTTCATTTTGTTGACATGATGTATCACATTGTTGATTTATGTTGAACCACTCTTGCATTCCAAGGATACATATCATTTGGTCATGATGAGTGATCTTTCTGATGTATTGTTGAATTTGGTTTGCTAGCATTTTGTTGAGGATTTTTGCATCAGTATTCATCAAAGATATTGCCCCACAGTTTTCTTTTTTTGATGTGTCTTTGGTTTTGGTATCAGGGTAATACGGGCCTCATAGAATTAGTTTAGGAGTATTCCCTCCTCTATTTTTTGGAACAGTTTGAGTAAGATTGGCCTTAGTTCTTTAAATGTTTGATAGAATTCATCAGTGAAGCCATTGGGTCCTGGGCTTTTTTTTTTTTTTTTTGAGACAGAATTTTGCTCTTGTTGCCCAGGCTGCAGTGCAGTGACACGACCTTGGCTCACTGCAACCTCTGCCTCCCAGGTTCAAGCGATTTTCCTGCCTCAGCCTCCCAAGTAGCTGGTATTACAGGCACCCACCACCATGCCCAGCTAATTTTTTTGTGTATTTAGTAGAGATGGGGTTTCACCATGTTGGCCAGGCTGGTCTTGAACTCCTGACCTCAGGTGATCCACGTGCCTTGGCCTCCCAAAGTGCTAGAATTACAGGCGTGAGTGAGCGCACCGAGCCTTTTTGAATGTTTTAAGACTTGTTTTTGACCTAACATGTGATCTATCCTTGAGAATGATCCATGTGCTAAGGAAAACAATGTGTGTTCTGCAGCTGTTGAATCAAGTGTTCTGTTAAATATCTATTAGATCCATTTGGTCTGTAGTGCAGATTAAATAGTTTTTTTCATTGATTTTCTGTCTGGGAGATCTGGCCAATCCTGGAAGTGGGGGTGTTGAAGTCTCTAGCTATTATTGTATTGGGACCTATCTCTCTTTTTAGCTGTAATATTTCCTTGATATATCTGGGTGTTCCAGTGTTGGGTACACGTGTATTTAAAACTGTTATATCCTCTTGCTGAATTAACCCCTTTATCATTATATAGTGGCCTTCCTTCTTTGTCTCTCATAGTTTTGTCTTGAAATCTATTGTGTCTGATATAAATATAGTGACTCCTGCTCTTTCTTGATTCCTATTGCCACGCAATATTTTTTTCCATCCCTTTATTTTCAGTCTATGTGGTCTATGTGTGCCTCCCCCGCCCCCCATTTTTCTTTCTTTTTCTTTTTGAGACAGAGTCTTGCTCTGTCACCCAGGCAAGTGGCACAATCTTGACTCACTGCAACCTCCACCTCCCAGGTTCAAGTGTTTAAGTGATTCTCATGCCTCAGCTTCCCTAGTAGCTGGGATTACAGACATGTGCCACCATACCTGGCTAATTTTTGTATTTTTAGAAGAGACAGGTTTCTCCAGGCTGGCCTTGAACTCCCCACCTCAAGCGATCCACCCACCTCAGCCTCCCAAAGTGCTGGGATTACAGGTGTGAGCCACTGCACCCGGCCTCTTTATAGGTGAAGTGTGTTTCTTGTAGACAATAGATCAATGGGTCTTGTTTTTTTCATCTGTTCAGCCAGTCTATGTCTTTTGATTAAAGAGTTCAGTCCATTTACAGTCCATGTTATTATTGCTAAGTAAGGACTTACTCCTACCATTTTGCTATTTGTTTTTTGGTTTTTGTGGTCTTCTCTTCTTTCTTTCCTTCCTTTTGTTCTCTAGTGAAGTGATTTTCTTTGGTGATGTGATTTAGTTTCTTGCCTTTTTACTTTTTGTGTATCCATTGTATATTTTTTAGTTTGAGGTTACCATAAGGTTTGCACATACTATGTTATAACCCATTATTTTAACCTGATAACAACACTATTTGTATAAACAAACAAGCAAAAACATAAAAACTCTATGCCTTAACTTTGTCCCCCTGCTTTTTAACTTTTTCTTGTTTCTATTTATATCTTATTGTATTGACTATGTCTTCAAAAGTTGTTGTAGTTATTATTTTTGGTTGGTTCATCATTTAGTCTTTCTACTTAGAATAAGAGTAGTTTATACACTGCAGTTACGGTGTTATTCTTTGTTTTTATCTATACTTACTGTTATCAGTGAGTTTTGTACCTTCAGGTGATTATTTATTTCTCATTATTGTCCTTTTCTTTTTGATTCATGTACTCCCTTGAACACTTCTTGTAGGATAGGTCTGGTATTAATGAAGTCCCCCAGCTTTTGTTTGGGAAAGTATTTCTCCTGCAGGTTTGAAGGATATTGTCACCGGATATACTCTTCTAGGGTAAAAGCTTTTTTCCTTCAGCACCTTAAATATGGCATGCCATTCTCTCCTGGCCTGTAAGGTTTCCACTGAAAAGTCTGCTGTCAGATGTATTGGAGCTCCATTGTATGTTGTTTGTTTCTTTTTTTTCGAGATGGAGTCTCGCTCTGTTGCCTAGGCTGGAGTGCAGTGGTGCAATCTTGGCTCACTGCAACCTCTGCCTCCCAGGTTCAAGTGATTCTCTTGCCTCAGCCTCCCAAGTAGCTGGGACTACAGGCATGCGCCACCATGCCCAGCTAATTTTTCTATTTTTAGTAGAGGTGGGGTTTCACCATGCTGGCCAGGCTGGTCTTGAACTCCTGACCTTGTGATCCACCTGCCTCAGCCTGTTATTTGTTTCTTTTGCTGCTTTTAGGATCCTTTCTTTTTGGTTGACCTTTGGGAGTTTGATTACTAAATGCCTTGAGGTAGTCTTATTTGGGTTAAACCTGCTTAGTGTTCTATAACCTTCTTGCACTTGAATATTGATATCTTTCTCTAAGTTTGGGAAGTCCTCTGTTATTATTCCTTTGAATAAACTTTCTACCCCTATCTCTTTCTCTACCTCCTCTTTAAGGCTAATAATCTTAAATGTGCCCTTTTGAGGCTATTTCTAGATTCTATAGGATTACTTCATTGTTTTTTATTCTTTTTTCTTCTGTTTCCTCTGACTGTGTATTTTCAAGTAGCCTCTCTTCAAGCTTGTTAATTCTTTCTTCTGCTTGATTAATTCTGCTATTAAAGGACTCTGATGTATTCTTTAGTACGCCAATTGCATTTTTTAGCTCCAGAATTTCTGCTTGGTTCTTTTTATTTCAATATCTTTGTTAAATTTATCTGATAGAATTCTGAATTCCTTCTCTGTGTAATCTTGAATTTCTTTGATATTCTTCAACATAGCTATTTTGAATTCTCTGTCTGAAAGGTCACATATCTCTGTTTCTCCAGGATTTGTCTCTGGTGACTTATTTAGTTCATTTGATGAGGTCATGTTTTCCTGAGTGGTGTTGATGCTAGTAGATGTTCTTCAGTGTCTGAGCATTGAGGATTAGGTATTTATCATAGTCTGGGCTTATTTGCAGCCATCCTTGGGAAGGCTTTCCAGATATTTTAAAAGACTTGGGTGTTGTGATCTAAGCTGTATCTGCTTTAGAGAGCACCCTAATCCCAGTAACACTGTGATTCTTGCAGACTTGCAAAGGTACCTCCTTGATTGTCTTGGACAAGATCTGGAAGAATTCTCTAGATTACCAGACAGAGGCTCTAGTTCTTGTCCCTTACTTTCTCCCAAACATACAGAGTCTCTCTCTCTGTTCTGAGCCACCTACAGCTAGAGGTAGAGTGGCACAATCACCCCTGTGGCCACCACCACAATGACTGTACTGGGTCAAATCTGAAGCCAGCATAGCACTGGATCTCACCTAATGCCTGCTGTAACCACTCCCTGAATACTGCCTATGTTCAGTCAAGGCCCTTGGGCTCCACAATCAGCAGGTGACAATGCCAGCCAGGCCTGTGTCCTTCCCTTAAGGGTGGCAAGGTCCCCCAAGATTCAGGTGGGTCCAGAAGTGCTGTCCGGGAGTCAGAGACTAGAGTAAAAAACATTAGAAGTCTCCCTGGTGTTGTATTGCAGCCGAGCTGGCACTCAAACCACAAGATGCAGTTCTTCCTACTTTTTCTTTTTTTCCCAAAGGCAGAGGAGCCTCACCTCATAGCCACCCCGACCCCAGGTCACAAGGAGTACTGCCAGACTACCACCAATGTTCCCTTAAGGCCCAAGGGCTCTTCAGTCAACTGGTTTGTAAATGCTGCCTGGCCTGGGGCTCACCCTTCAGGGCAGTGCACTCCCCTCTGGCCCAGGGAGGGTCCAGGAACGCTGTCCAAGAGTCAAGTCCTGGAATTGGGGATCCCAAGAACCCTCATGGTGCTCTATTCCCCTGTGGCTATGCTGGTACCTAAGGTGCAAGACAAAGTCCCCTTTACTTTTCCCTCTGCTTTTCTCAGGCAGAAGGAATTTTGCTCCATAGCCACCACAGCTGGGAATGTGCTGAGTCTAACCTGAAGCCAGCAAGTCTCAGCATCTCACCCAAGGCCCACAGTGTAGTACCTGGGTATTACTGCTGGTTATTCAGGGCCCAAGGGCTCTTTAGTTAGCAGGTGATGAATGCTGCCAGGACTGGGTTCTTTCCTTCAAGGCAGCAGGTTCCCTCCTGGCCCAAAGTGTGTCTAGAAATGTCATCTTGGAGCCTGGGCCTGATATGAGGGCCTCTCAACTCTGACTGGTGCCCTATCTCACTGTGGCTGAGCTGGTATTCAAGACTCAAGACAAAATCCTCTCCACTCTTCCCTCTCTTCTCTTCAAGCAGAAGGAAGGGGGGTCTCTTTTGGAGCCTCCAGCTGTATAGCCCAGAGTTAGGAAAGGGGTGATGCCAGCACTTCCTTGGCTGCCCCACGTGGTGTCTCAGTATGTTGCATTCCCTCTCCGCCCACTGTCTCTAGTCCTAGCTCAGTCATAGGACTCACTGAAGAGTTTCAGTCCTTATGGTCTAGACTGCCTTTCAAATATTCTTGGAGACATAGAGTGCTGTAGCCCTCTGCTGAATTTGATCCAATTTTCCTTTCTGCTCTAACAGGACAGCACTGAGTTCAGTGCTTCACAATTGCAGTTCTCCCTCTCCCAGTGCCCAGAAATGCCCTCTGCAACACACACTGCTGCCAGGGGTGGGACAGGGGTGGCATTAGCTATTTAGAACAGTTTTATTAATCTCTTCAGTGCCTCTTTCAGTGATTTGAAATCTCTTCAGTACTCTTTCACTGAGTACTGTGAGTGCGCACCTGATTTTTGGTTCTTATAAAGGTTTTTTTTTTTTTTTTTTTTTTTTCTGTGTAGATAGTTGTTAACTTGCTGTCCTTGGGGGAGGCGGGATGATTGGTGGAGTTTTCCATTCCCCCATCTTGCTCTGCCCCCCACCATTTTAATTTTAGATGCTCTGTTTCCACAGAACATTAGGACAGACATACTATCTTGAGGAATAAATACATTTTGCAAATTATGTATGTTACCTTTTAGGAAGATAATTTTTAAAACAAACATTCTTGGATTTTTCTGCTTAAAAATAAATAAGGCAGCTGGGCACAGTGGCTCACACCTGTAATCCCAGCACTATGGGAGGCTGAGGTGGGTGGATCATCTGAGGTCAGGAGTTCAAGACCAGCCTGGCCAACATGGCAAAACCCCATCTCTACTAAAAGTATAAAAATTAACCAGGCATGATGGTGGGTGCCTGTAATCCCAGCTACTCAGGAGGCTAAGGCAGGGAGAATTGCTTGAACTCAGGAGGCAGAGGTTGCAGTGAGCTGAGATTGTGTGCCACTGCACTCCAGCCTGGGCGAAGAGTGAGACTCCATCTCAAAAAATATATATAATAATAATAAGGCTGGTTGCTTTTCATCGTCACCAGATACTTCTGTCTTATCCCCTAGAGACCACTGATTAGTTTTTTGTTTCCATGGTTTTGCCTTTTCCAGCATGTCATATAAATGGAATTAGGCATGATGTAGCCTTTGAGTCTGTTTTTTTTTTCACTTAGCGGAATACATTTGATATTAATCTATGATTTTGTATATACCTTTTTATTGCCGTGTAGTCTTTCACTGCATGGATGTACCACAGTTTGTTTATTCAGTTGAAAAACATTTGGGTTGTTTCTGGTTTTGGTTGACTGAATAAATCTGCTATAAACAGATTTTCATATGGATGTAAATTTTCATTTCTCTTTAAGCTAAGTGGTAAGTGTGGGATTTCTGGGTAGTATGGTATTATTATATTTAAAAATTTTACCTTTCTAATAGGTGTAAAGTGTTATTTCATTGTAATTTTAATCTGTATTTCCCTAACAATGAATGATTTTGAGCATTTCTTTATGTGCTTATTTGACATCTTTGTTTTCTTTTTCTTTTTTTTTTTTTTTTGAGACAGAGTCTCACTCTGTTGCCCAGGCTGGAGTGCAGTGGCACGATCTTGGATCACTGCAACCTCTGCCTACCGGGTTCAAGAAATTCTTTGCCTCAGCCTCCCAAGTAGCTGGGATTACAGGTGCCCGCCACCATGCCTGGCTATTTTTTTTTGGATTTTTAGTAGAGATGGGGTTTTACTATGTTAGTCAGGCTGGTCTTGAACTCCTGACCTCATGATCCACCCACCTCTGCCTCCCAAAGTGCCGGGATTACAGGCGTGAGCCACTGTGCCTGGCTGACATCTGTATGTTTTCTTTGGTAAAGTATCTGTTTACATCTTTGAGCTATTTTTTAAAAATTGGGTTATGTTTCTATTCTTGAGTTTTAAGAGTTCTTTATATATTATAAATATAAGATCTTTGCCAAATATGTGTTTCGTAAATATTTTGTCCCCCGCAACCCCACTTTTTTTTTTGAGACAAGGTTTCACTCTGTTGCCCTGGGTTAAACTGCAGTGGTGTGATCTTAGCTCACTGCAACCTTCACCTCCTGGGCTCAAGTGATCCTCCCACCTCAGCCTCCCAAGTAGCTGGGTCCACAGGTGTATACCACCATGCCTGGCTAATTAAAAAAATATTATTTTTGGTAGAGACGGGGTCTCCCTATTTTGCCCAGGCTGGTCTCAAACTCCTAGACTCAAGTAATCCTCCTGCCTAAGCCTCCCAAAGTGCTGGGATTATAGTTGTGAGCCACTGTACCCAGCCTCACTTTTCATTCTCTTAACATTGTCTTTTGTAGAAGATAAATTTTTAATTTTGAAAAAGTCAAATTATCAAATTTTTCTTTTGTGGATTATGCTTTTGATGTATAAAGGAAATATTTGCCTAACCCAGTGGTTTTCAAACGAAGGGCAACTCTCATTCCCCAGAACATTTGGCAATATTGAAGACATTTTTGGTTGACTGGAGACAGAGTTGCTGCTGGCATCTAGTGGGTAGAGGCCAGGGATGCTGCTACACATCCTACAATGCACAGGATAACCTCTCCAACAAAAAATTATCAGTCTAAGATGTCAATAGTACCAAGATTGACAAGCTTAATTCAAGATCACAAAGATTTTGTTCATTATTATTATTTAGAGACAGGGTCTTACTATGTTACCCAGGCTGGCTTCAAACTCCTGGGTTCAAGCAATTCTCCCATCTCAGCCTCCTAAGTAGCTGAGACTACAGGCACATACCACTGTGCCCAGCTTATTTCTTGAAAATTTTTTTACAACTTTAGGCTCCACATTTAAACCTATGATTCATTTTTAGTTTATTTTTATTTATTTATTTATTTTTTTTTGAGATGGAGTCTCGCTCTGTTGCCCAGGCTGGAGTGCAGTGGCGTGATTTCGGTTCATTGCAAGCTCTGCCTCCCGGGTTTGCGCCATTCTTCTGCCTCAGCCTCCCAAGTAGCTGGGACTACAGGTGCCCACCACCACGCCCGTCTAATTTTTTGTATTTTTAGTAGAGACGGAGTTTCACCACGTTATCCAGGATGGTCTTGATCTCCTGACCTCGTGATCTGCCCACCTCGGCCTCCTAAAGTGCTGGGATTACAGGTGCAAACCACTGCGCCCAGCCATTTTGAGTTAATTTTTGTAGATAGTGCAAGGTATGGATTGAGGTTTGTTCTTTTTCAACTTTGTTTATTTATTTATTTATTTTTATTTATTTATTTTTTTGAGACGGATTCTCGCTCTGTCGCCCAGGCTGGAGTGCAGTGGCGCGATCTTGGCTCACTGCAAGCTCTGCCTCCTGGGTTCACGCCATTCTCCTGCCTCAGCCTCTCCGAGTAGCTGGGACTACAGGTGCCCGTCACCACGCCTGGCTAATTTTTTTTTTTTTTTTGTATTTTTAGTAGAAACGGGGTTTCACCGTGGTCTCGATCTCCTGACCTCGTGATCCGCCCACCTCGGCCTCTCAAAGTGCTGGGATTACAAGCGTGAGCCACCGTGCCCAGCCTTCTTTTTCAACTTTAAATCGAGATTTTATGTTTAGTAGCTGAGCCATCACAGTACTTTACAAATGATAACTTTTTTTTTTTTTTTTGAGGCAGGATGTCACTCCATTGCCCAGGCTGCAGTATGGTGGTATGATCGTGGTCACTGCATCCTCGGCTTTCTGGGCTCAAGTGATCCTCCCGAGTAGCTGGGACTACAGGTGTGTGACACCACACCCAGCTAATTTTTTGTCTTTTTAATAGAGATAGGATCTCACCATGTTGCCCAGGCTGGTCTTGAACTCCTAGGCTCAAGCAGTCCCCCTGTCTTGGCCTCCCAAAGTGCTGGGATTACAGGCATGAGCCACTACACCCAGCCAATAACTTCTTTTATATTTTATTATTTATTCAGGTATAATTGACAAAATTAAAATTGTACATATATATGGTAGACAACATGATGTTTTGGTGTATGTATCCATTGTGAATAATTAAGCTAATGTTTAATCACTTCACATTTTTTTTTGTGATGAGAACACTTAAAATCTAATCTCTTAGCAATTTTCAAGTATGTAATACATTGTTATTAACTATAGTCACCATGCTATACAATAGATCTCCAAAAGTTTTTATCCTGTCTAATTGAAACTTCGTAGCCTTTGACCAACATCACTCCATTTCTGTGGCCTCTTCACCTGCCAGCACCTGCTACTGTCATTTTACCTTTTGCTTCTAGTTCAACTTTTTTAGATTTCACATATAAGTACAGTAATGCAGTACTTGTCTTTCTGTGCCTGGCTTATTTCATTGAACATAATGTCCTCCAGGTTTATCATGTTGTTGCAAATGACACAATTTCCCTTTTTTTTTTTTTTGAGATAGTCTAGCCTGTCACTCAGGCTGGAGTGCAGTGGTGCCATCTCAGCTCACTGCAACCTCCTCCTCCCAGGTTCAAGTGATTCTTCTGTCTTAGCCTCCCAAGTAGCTGGGACTACAGGCACCTGCCACCACGCTCAGCTAATTTTTGTGTTTTTAGTAGAAACAGGGTTTCATTGTGTTGGCCAGGCTGGTCTGAAACTCCTGATCTCGTGATCCTCCCACCTTGGCCTCTCAAAGTGGTGGGATTACAAGTGTGAGCCACTGCCCCTGCCAAATTTGCTTCTTTTTAAAGGCTGAATAGTATTCCATTGTGTGTGTGTGTGTGTGTGTGTGTGTGTGTGTGTATATACATACCACATTTTCTTTATCCATTCATTTATCAATGAATATGGTATTCAGTCCATATTTTGGCTATTGAAGGTTCTTTTTTTGATGATTGCCTAATTGTTTCAACATTATCAAGACTATCCTTTTTTTTCTGTTGAATTATCTTTGCACCTTTTCTGAATATCCATTGAGCATGTATGTGTGGGTCTATTTTGTGAACACTTATTCTGTTCCATTGATCTATATGTCTATCCTTTCCTGATACCATATAGTCTTGATGACTATTGCTTTATAGTAATTCTTTTGTTTTTTGAGACAGAGTCTAACTCTGTCACCCAGGCTGGAGTGCAGTGGCATGATCGCGGCTCACTGCAAGCTCTGCCTCCCTGGTTCACACCATTCTCCTGCCTCAGCCTCCCAAGTAGCTGGGACTACAGTTGCCTGCCACCATGCCCGGCTAATTTTTTGTATTTTTAGTAGAGACGGGGTTTCACTGCGTTAGCCAGGATGGTCTGAATCTCCTGACCTCATGATCTGCCTGTCTCAGCCTCCCAAAGTGCTGGGATTACAGGTGTGAGCCACTGCACCCAGCCACTTTATAGTAATTCTTGAAATAAGATAGTCTGAGTCTTAAAATTTTGTTCTTCTTTTTCAAAATTATATTTGCTATTCTAGTTTACTTTATTATTATTTTTGATTGCTGCTTATAGTGGTTGCCAAGTGGCCAAACATTAAATTCAGTATTTGGCCAAAGCTGAGACTGAAATTAAGTATCATCATTGCAGAAAAAAATTCTAATGTAAAAAAATAAATTCGAGATCTTATTGTAATAAATCAGGCCAGGTGCAGTGGCTCACGCCTATAATCCTAGCATTTTGGGAGGCCAGGGCAGGCATATCACTTGAGCCCAGGAGTTCGAGACCAGCCTGGGCAACATGGTGAAACCCCTTCTCTACAAAAAATACAAAAATATAGCCAGATGTGGTGGCACCTGCCTGTAGTCCCAGCTACTCGGGAGGCTGAGGTGGGAAGACTACCTGAGCCTGGGGAAGTTGAGGATTCAGTAAGCCACGATTTTGCCACTGCATTCCAGCCTGGGCAACAGAATGAGACCCTGCCTCAAAAAAATTAATAATCAAAGACTTTAAAAGAATAATTAATAATTTTTTGGGTAGTTATATTTTACCTATTGAATATGGCACTGCAGCTATAATATTTCTCCACAGCTAGATTTGCTTCTGCAGTGACTATGCTACTAAGAACAAGCTCTTCAAAAGCCTTACAAAAAAGATATACTCAAAAACTATACGTTAATCAAAATATAGTCATTAAAAACATTTATGTCACCCATAAGAACGTAAGAAAAAACAAGCAGAGAAACAAAAAAGAACATGCCGGGTGCAGTGGCTTATGCCTGTAATCCCAGCACTTTGAGAGGCTGAGGCAGGTGGATTGCCTGAGGTCAGGAGGTCGAGACTACCCTGGCAAACATGGTGAAACCCCATCTGTACTAAAAATACAAAAATTAGTCAGGTGTGGTGATGGGCACCTGTGATCCCAGCTACTTAGGAGGCTGAGGCAGGAGAATCACTTGAACCCAGGAGGTGGAGGTTGCAGTGAGCCAAAATCATGCCACTGCACTCCAGCCTGGGTGACAGAGCAAGACTCCATCCTAAAACTAAACAAAAGAAATGAAAAAAAAAAAAAGAACTGAACAAACAGGTAACAAAAAATACACTTTGGAGGCCAAGATGGGAGGATTGCTTGAGCCCAGGAGTTTGAGACCAGCCCGGGCAACATACGGAGATTCCATTTCTATAAAAAATTTAAAAATTAGCCAGGTGTCATAGCACATGCCTGTAGTCCCACCTACTTGGGAGGCTGAGGTGTGAGTATCATTTGAGTCCCAAAGGACAAGGCTGACATGAGCCATGATTGAGTCACTGCACTCCAGCCCAGGTGACAGAATGAGATCCTGTCTCAGAAATAAATAAATAAATAAATGAGAGGTGAAGCCGGTTGTGCCTCTGGGTCGGGTGGGGACTTGGAGAACTTTTCTGTCTAGCTAAAGGATTGTAAATGCACCAATCAGCACTCTGTGTCTAGCTAAAGGTTTGTAAAAACGGGCCAATCAGCATTCTGTAAAATGGACCAATCAGCTCTCTGTAAAATGGACCAATCAGCAGGGTGTGGATGCAGCCAAATAAGGGAATAAAGCCTGGCCACCCGAGCCAGCAGTGGTAACCTGCTTGGGTCCCTTTCCACACTGTGGAAGCTTTGTTCTTTCACTCTTTGCAATAAATCTTGCTGCTGCTCACTCTTTGGGTCCGCACTACCTTTATGAGCTGTAACACTCACCGTGAAGGTCTGCAGCTTCACTCCTGAAGCCAGCGAGACCATGAACCCACTGGGAGGAAGGAACAACTCCGGACGCGCCACCTTTAAGAGCTGTAACACTCACTGTGAAGGTCTGCAGCTTCACTCCTGAAGCCAGCGAGACCACGAACCCACTGGCAGGAATTAACAACTACGGACACGTGACCTTTAAGAGCTGTAACACTCATGGCGAAGGTCTGTGGCTTCACTCCTGAAGTCAGTGAGACCACAAACCCACCAGAAGGAAGAAACTCCACACACATCTGAACATCTGAAGGAACAAACTGGACAACCCATCTTTAAGAACTGTAACACTCACTGCGAGGGTCCGTGGCTTCATTCTTGAAGTCAGCGAGACCAAGAACCCACTGGAAGGAATCAATTCCAGACACATTTTGGTGACCCAGATGGGACTATTGACAATCACCAAGCGGTGAGTACCATTGGACCCCTTGCACTTGCTATTCTGTCCTAGTTTTCCTTAGAATTCAGGGGCTAAATACAGGGCACCTGTCGGCCAGTTAGAAGTGACTAGTGCAGCCACCGGACTAAAGGCACAGATGTCAGGCTTTCTGGGAAAGGTCTCTAACAACCCGCAACTCTTCGGAGTTGGGAGCGTTGGTTTGCCTGGAACCAGCTTCTGCTTTTCCTGTACTTCTGGGCTGAGCCAAGGGTCAACAGAGAGGAAAGCCATTCAGCTTCAGGGTCCCGACAAGTTGGTTGACCCTGCAGCCATGAGCGGAACTCTCAAAGTCAGGTCGCCCAAGCAAGACTCGCCTATCTATCCTATCTACTCTGACCCTTGCCTCCTGGGTCCTAATGCCTGCCAGACAAACTTCCTCTCGCTTCTCTTCTCTGAGGCTAGTCCCGCTTCTAAGAACCACTCCCTGTCTCTGGTGCTTTTCTAGTTTCTCCTATAAGAATGATTTCTAGTATAAACTTCAGGACTCTGTTACCTTCTTTTGGCACCTGGGCTCACCAATGAGAAAGACATAATTTTTGCCCAAAGCCCCATCATAGGCAGGACTATCTGGAATTTTCAGATCCCTCCTCAGACAAGCAGGCCTAAAAAAAGCAAAGCTGTTCCTGAAGCTAGGATATGGGGAGACTCAGAAATTGTATCCTTCCTATTCATATAAATGAGGACAAAAAGCATCACTCTTCTAACTCTGGAGATCCCTTCCCTCCCTCAGGGTATGGCCCTTCACTTCATTTTGGAGGCATAATATCTTTATAGGACAGCGGCAAAGTCCCAATACTAACAGGAGAATGCTTAGGACTAGAACAGGTTTTCGAGAATGCGTTGGTAAGGGCCACTAAATCCGATTTTTCTCGGTCCTCCTTGTGGTCTAGGAGGACAGGCAATTGTGCAGGTTTTTGAGAATGCATCAGTAAGGCCACTAAACCCAACCTTCTTCGGTCCTCCTTGTGGTCTAGGAGGAAAACTAGTGTTTCTGCTGCTGTGTCGGTAAGCACAACTGTTCCGATCAGCTGGGTCCAGGGACCATTGTGGGTTCTTGGGCAAGAGGTGTTTTCTGCTGCTGCATCGGTGAGCGCAGCTATTCCCATCAGCAGGGTTCAGGGACTGTTGTGGGTTCTTGGGCAGGGGGAGAAACAAATAAACCAAAACCGTGGGCAGTTTTTTCTTTCAGATGGGAAACACTCAGGCATCAACAGGCTCACCTTTGAAATGCATCCTAAGCCAATGGGACCAATTTGATCCGCAAACCCTGAAAAAGAGGTGGCTCATTTTTTTCCACACTATGGCCTGGCCCCAATATTCTCTCTGATGGGGAAAAATGGCCACCTGAGGGAAGTACAAATTACAATACTATCCTGCAGCTTGACTTTTTCTGTAAGAGGGAAGGCAAATGGAGGGAAATACCTTATGTCCAAGCTTTCTTTTCACTGAAGGAGAATACACAACTATGCAAAGCTTGCAATTTACATCCCACAGGAGGACCTCTCAGCTTACCCCCATATCCTAGCCTCCCTATAGCTCCCCTTCCTATTAATGATAAGCCTCCTCTAATCTCCGCCACCCAGAAGGAAATAAGCAAAGAAATCTCCAAAGGATCACAAAAACCCCCGGGCTATCAGTTATGTCCCCTTCAAGCTGTAGGGGGAGGGGAATTTGGCCCAACCCGGGTACATGTCCCCTTCTCCCTCTCTGATTTAAAGCAGATCAAGGAAGACCTGGGGAAGTTTTCAGATGATCCTGATAGGTACATAGATGTCCTACAGGGTCTAGGGCAAACCTTTGATCTCACTTGGAGAGATGTCATGCTATTGTTAGATCAAACCCTGGCCTTTAAAGAAAAGCATGCGGCTTTAGCTGCAGCCTGAGAGTTTGGAGATACCTGGTATCTTAGACAAGTAAATGATAGAATGACAGCTGAAGAAAGGGACAAATTTCCTACTGGTCAACAAGCCATCCCCAGTATGGATCCCCACTGGGACCTCAACTCAGATCATGGGGATTGGAGTCATAAACATCTGTTGACCTTTGTTCTAGAAGGACTAAGGAGAAAAAGCCCATGAATTATTCAATGATGTCCATCATAACTCAGGGAAAGGAAGAAAATCCTTCTGCTATCCTTGATCAGCTATGGGAGGCCTTAAGAAAATATACTCCCCTGTTACCCGATTCACTAGAGGGTCAACTGATTCTAAAAGATAAGTTTATTACCCAATCAGCAGCAGATATCAGGAGAAAGCTCCAAAAGCAAGCCCTGGGCCCTGAACAAAATCTGGAGGCATTATTAAACCTGGCAACCTTGGTGTTCTATAATAGGGACCAAGAGGAAGAAGCCCAAAAGGAAAAGTGAGATCAGAGAAAGCCTGCAGCCTTAGTCATGGCCCTCAGACAAACAAACCTTCGTGGTTCAGAGAGGACAGAAAACAGAGCAGGCCAATCACCTGGGAGGGCTTGTTATCAGTGTGGTTTACAAGGACATTTTAAAAAAGATTGTCCAACGAGAAACAAGCTGCCCCCTCGTCCATGTCTGCTATGCTGAGGGAATCACTGGAAAGTGCACTGCCCCAGAGGATAAAGGTGCTCTGGGTCAGAAGCCCCCAACCAGATGATCCAACAACAGGACCGAGGGTGCCTGGGGCAAGTGCCAGCTCATGTCCTCACCCTCACTGAGCCCCGGGTATGTTTAACCACTGAGGGCCAGGAAATTGACTTCCTCCTGGACACTGGCATGGCCTTCTCAGCGTTAATCTCCTGTCTTGGATGTCTGTCCTCAAAGTCCTTTACCATCCGAGGAATCCTGGGACAGCCTGTAACCAGGTATTTCTCCTACCTCCTCAATTGTAATTGGGAGACTTTGCTCTTTTCACATGCCTTTCTTGTTATGCCTGAAAGCCCCACACCCTTATTAGGGAGGAATATATTAGCCAAGGCTGGAGCTATTATCTACATGAATGTGAGGAACAAATTACCCATTTGTTGCCCCCTACTTGAGGAGGGAATCAACCCTGAAGTCTGGGCATTGGAAGGGCAAAAAATGGCCATCCAGTCCAAATCAGGCTAAAAGATCCCACCACTTTTCCTTATCAAAGGCAATATCCCTTAAGGCCTGAAGCTCATAAAGGATTACAGGATATTGTTGAACATTTAAAAGCTCAAGGCTTAGTAAGGAAATGCAACAGTCCCTGCAACACCCCAATTCTAGGAGTGCAGAAACCGAATGGTCAGTGAAGACTAGTGCAAGACCTTAGACTCATCAATAAGGCAGTAATTCCTCTATATCTAGTTGTACCCAACCCCTATAGCCTGCTCTCTCAAATACCAGAGGAAGCAGAATGGTTCACTGTTCTGGACCTCAAGGATGCCTTCTTCTGTATTCCCCTGCACTCTGACTCCCAGTTTCTCTTTGCCTTTGAGGATTCCACAGACCACACATCCCAACTTACGTGGACCGTCTTGCCCCAAGGGTTTAGGGATAGCCCTTACCTGTTTGGTCTTGCACTGGCCCAAGATCTAGGCCACTTCTCAAGTCCAGGCACTCTGGTCCTTCAATATGTGGATGATTTACTTTTGGCTACCAGTTCAGAAGCCTCATGCCAGCAGGCTACTCTAGAGCTCTTGAACTTTCTAGCTAATCAAGGGTACAAGGTGTCTAGGTCAAAGACCCAGCTTTGCCTACAGCAGGTCAAATATCTAGCCCTGATCTTAGCCAGAGGTATCAGAGCCCTCAGCAAGGAACAAATACAGACTATACTGGCTTATCCTTGCCCTAAGACATTGAAACAGTTGTGGGGGTTCCTTGGAATCACCAGCTTTTGCCAACTATGGATCCCTGGATACAGTGAGATAGCCAGGCCCTTGTGTACTCTAATCAAAGAGACCCAGAGGGCAAATGCTCATCTATAGAATGGGAACCAGGAGCAGAAACAGCCTTCAAAACCTTAAAGCAGGCTGTAGTACAAGCTCCAGCTTTAAGCCTTCCCACACAACAAAACTTCTCTTTATACATCACAGAGAGAGCAGGGATAGCTCTTGGAGTCCTTACTCAGACTTATGGGACAACCCCACAACCAGAGGCAAACCTGAGTAAGGAAACTGATGTAGCAGCAAAAGGCTGGCCTCACTGTTTACGGGTAGTTGCGGCAGTGGCTGTCTTAGTGTCAGAGGCTATCAAAATAATACAAGGAAGGGATCTCACTGTCTGGACTACTCATGATGTAAGTGGCATACTAGATGCCAAAGGAAGTTTATGGCTATCAGACAACCACCTGCTTGGATACCAGGTGCTACTCCTTGAGGGACCAGTGCTTCAAATATGTATGTGCGTGGTCCTCAACCCTGCCACTTTTCTCCCAGAGGATGAGGATCCAATTGAGGATGACCGCCAACAAATTATAGTCCAGACTTATGCCACCCAAGATAATCTCTTAGAAGTCCCCTTAGCTAATCTTGACTTTAACCTATATACCGATGGAAGTTCATTTGTAGAGAGTGGGATATGAAGGGCAGGTTATGTCATAGTGATGTAACTGTACTTGAAAGTAAGCCTCTTCCCCCAGGGACAAGTGCCCAGTTAGCAGAACTAGTGGTACTTACCTGAGCCTTAGAACTGGGGAAGGGAAAAAAAAAAAAATGTGTATACGGATAACAAAGATGCTTATCTAATCCTTCATGCCCATGCTGTAATATGGGAAGAAAGGGAGTTACCTCTGGGAGAACCCCCATTAAATATGACAAGGAAATCATGGAGTTATTGCACTCAGTACAAATACTCAAGGAGGTGGCAGTCTTACACTGCCAAAGCCATCAAAATGGGGAAGGAGAAGGGAGAACAGCAGCATAAGTGGCTGGCAGAGGCAAGGGAAGACCAGCAGAAAGAAAAGAGAGAAAGAGACAGAGAGAGAGAAGGAGGAAGAGACAAAGAGACAAAGAAGAGTCAGAGAGAGAGGAGAAGATACAGAAAAATAGGGAGTCAGAAAGAGAGGAAGAGACAGACAAAAAGGGAGTCAGGAAGAGACAAAGAAGAAGTCAAAGAGAAGAAAGAGAGACGGAAGTAGTAAAGAAAAAACATATACCCTATTCCTTTAAAAGCCAGGGTAACTTTAAAACCCATAACTGCCGGGCGCGGTGGCTCACGCTTGTAATCCCAGCACTTTGGGAGGCCGAGGCGGGCGGATCACAAGGTCAGGAGATCAAGACCACCGTGAAACCCCGTCTCTACTAAAAATACAAAAAAAAAAATTAGCCGGGCGTGGTGGCGGGCGCCTGTAGTCCCAGCTACTCGGAGAGGCTGAGGCAGGAGAATGGCGTGAACCCGGAAGGCGGAGCTTGCAGTGAGCCGAGATTGCGCCACTGCACTCCAGCCTGGGTGACAGAGCAAGACTCCGTCTCAAAAAAAAAAAAAAAAACCTGTAACTGATAATTGAAGGTCTTCTCTGTAACCCTATAACACTCCAATACCACCTTGTTGTCAGTGTAAACAAGGGCGTAGCTTGAAAGCACTGAGGCCACTGACAACTCGTAGCCTTCCTATCAAAAATCCTTAATGCAGCAGGTTTCCTAACAGGAGATCTAAATCTTAACTAATTACCATACAAAGGTCTGACCAGACCAAGGAGGAACTCCCTTCAGGACAGGAAGATAGATGTTTCCTCCCAGGCGATTAAGGGAAAAAGACACAATGGAAATTCAGTAAGTGATAAGGAAACTCATGTAAAATCAGAGTTAGGAAAATTGCCTAATGATTGGTCTACTCAAACCTGGGAGCTGTTTGCACTCAGACAAACCTTAAGGTACTTACAGAATCAGGAAGGAGCCATCTATACCAATTCTAAGTTAATATGGACTGAACAAGGTTTTATTAATAGCAAAGAAAAATTAAAATCCCAAACTTACAAGGTTTTCAACTAAAGTTTGCTAAAAGTTAACAGTGTAACATGTATTATCCTACTACCACACACTCTCAAAGGATTTCTCAGACAGTTTGCAAGAGATAACAAAATCTATCCTTACTCTACAATCCCAAATAGACTCTTTGGCAGCAGTGACTCTCCAAAACTGCTGAGGCGTAGACCTCCTCACTGCTGAGAAAGGAGGACTCTGCACCGTCTTAGGGGAAGAGTGTTGTTTTTATACTAACCAGTCAGGGATAGTACGAGATGCTGCCCGGCATTTACAGGAAAAGGCTTCTGAAATCAGACAATGCCTTTCAAACTCTTATACCAACTTCTGGAGTTGGGCAACATGGCTTCTCCCCTTTCTAGGCCCCATGGCAGCCATCTTGCTGTTACTCGCCTTTGGGCCCTATACTTTTAACCTTCTTGTCAAATTTGTTTCCTCTAGAATCGAGGCCATCAAGCTACAGATGGTCTTACAAGTGAAACACCAAATGAGTTCAACCAACAACTTCTACCGAGGACCCCTGGACTGACCTGGTGGCCCTTCCACTGGCCTAAAGAGTTCCCCTCTGGAGGACATTACAACTGCAGGGCCCCTTCTTCGCCCCTATCCAGCAGGAAGTAGCTAAAGCGGTCATCGGCCAAATTCCCAACAGCAGTTGGGGTATCCTGTTTAGAGGGGGGATTGAGAGGTGAAGCTGGCTGGGCTTCTGGGCCGGGTGGGGACTTGGAGAACTTTTCTGTCTAGCTAAAGGATTGTAAATGCACCAATCAGAGCTCTGTGTCTAGCTAAAGGTTTGTAAACACATCAATCAGCACTCTGTAAAAATGGACCAATCAGCACTCTGTAAAATGGACCAATCAGCTCTCTGTAAAATGGACCAATCAGCAGGATGTGGGTGGGGCCAAATAAGGGAATAAAAGCTGGCCACCCGAGCCAGCAGTGGCAACCCGCTTAGGTCCCTTTCCACACTGTGGAAGATTTGTTCTTTCACTCTTCACAATAAATCTTGCTGCTGCTCACTCTTTGGGTCCGTACTACCTTCATGAGCTGTCACACTTACCGTGAAGGTCTGAAGCTTCACTCCTGAAGCCAGTGAGACCAAGGACCTACCAGGAGGAACGAGCAACTCTGGATATGCCACCTTTAAGAGCTGTAACACTCAACGCGAAGGTTTGCAGCTTCACTCCTGAAGCCAGCGAGACCACGAACCCACTGGAAGGAACAAACAACTCCTGACGCGCCACCTTTAAGAGCTGTAACACTCACGGCGAAGGTCTGCAGCTTCACTCCTGAAGCCAGTGAGACCACGAACCCACCAGAAGGAAGAAACTCCAGATACATCTGAACATCTGAAGGAACAAACTCTGGACACGCCATCTTTAAGAACTGTAATACTCATCGCGAGGGTCCGTGGCTTCATTCTTGAAGTCAGCAAGACCAAGAACCCACTGGAAGGAATCAATTCCGGACACATAAGGCCGGGCACGGTGGCTCATGCCTACAAGCACTTTGGGAGGTCGAGGTGGGTGGATCACGAGGTTAGGAGATCGAGACCATCCTGGCTAACACAGTGAAACCCTGTCTTTACTGAAAATACAAAAAAATTAGCCGAGCATGGTGGAAGGCACCTGTAGTCCCAGCTACTTGGGAGGCTGAGGCAGGAGAATGGCGTGAACCTGGGAGGCAGAGCTTGCAGTGAGCTGAGATTGCGCCACTGAACTCCAGCCTGGGCGACAGAGTAAGACACCATTTCAAAAAAAAAAAAAAAAA
>NW_026652281.1:70917987-71169061 GCF_009828535.3 Hylobates moloch | reverse complement strand
ATAACAGAACTACAAAATATGTAAAGCAAAAACTGATAGTACTGAAAACAGAGACAAATCCACAATTACAATTGAGGACTGCAACATCCTTCTCTCAACAATTGATAGAAAAGCTAGACAGAAAATCAGCAAGGACATAGAAGAAATAACATGACCATCAATTAACAGGATTGAACTGACTTTTATGAAACACTCAACAACAGGCCACACATTATTTTCATGTGCCCACAGTACATATACCAAGACAGACCATGTCCTAGGCCAAAAAAAAAAAAAAACCTTGAAAAATTAATACCCATTGAAATCCTAAGAGTGTGTTTTCTGACCACAGTGGAAACAAACTAGAAACCAATAACAGAAAGATAGCATGAACATTTTTAAACACTTGCAAACTAAACACACTTGTAAATAATACTTGGGTCAAAAAGAGTGTCTTAAGGAAAATTAAAAACACATTCAACTAAATAAAAGTGTAAAGACGATATATCAAAATTTGTAGGATACTGCTAAAGAAGTCTTGAGAGGCAAAGTTATAGCATGAAATCCCTGCATTAGAAAAGAGGATATTTCAAGCCTGGGAGCAGTGGCTCACATCTCTAATCCCAATACTTTGTGAGGCCAAGGCAGGTGGATCATGTGAGGTTAGGAATTTGAGACCAGCCTGGCCAACATAGTTAAACCCCGTCTCTACTAAAAATACAAAAAGGAGCTGGATGTGGTGGCAGGTGACTTCAGTCCCAGCTACTTGGGAGGCTGAGGCAGGAGAATGGCTTGAACCCAGGAGGTGGAGTTGCAGTGAGCTGAGATCGCGCCACTGCCCTCCAGCCTGGGTGACAGAGCGAGACTCTGTCTCAAAAGAAAAAAAAAAAAGGATATTTCAAAAAGTTGTATGAAAAGAAGAAGGAAAGTCTCAAGTCTGTATTTCTCATAACTACATGTGAATCTGTAATTGTTTCAAAATAAGTTTATAATTATTAACATATATTTCAATCATTTAATAGAGCTTCAAAACATAAAATGTGAGATTTCCAGTTTGACTTTTTTGTAGCATGCTTCCATATACTATTCATAGATAGTCACAATAATTCTGAATGACAGGCCTTGTTGGTATTACTGACATTGCTAGGCTGCCTAGGTGTGAGGTAGTACTTACACAGTTTTACGATCACACACAAGTTTAAGAATGTCAGAAAAGATACTGAAGTAGCCATTCGGCTACATGGTTTTCCAGAGGGAAAGCTTGGGTCAAAAATCAGAAATTGGCCTGGTGCAGTGGTTCACGCCTCTAATCCCAGCACTTTTGGGAAGTGGTTGGATCACTTGAGGCCAGGGGTTCGAGACCAGCCTGGCCAACATGGCGAAACCCCGTCTCTATCGAAAACACAAAAATTAGCTGGATGTAGTGGCACATGCCTGTAATCCCAACTACAAGGGAGGCTGAGGCACAAGAATCACTTGAACCCAGAAAGTGGAGGTTGCAGTAAACCAAGATTACACCACTGTACTCCAGCCTGGGTGACTGAGCAAGACTGTCTCAAAAAAAAAAAAAAAAAAAAAAATCAGAAATTGAATACCAAGGCCGGGCGAGGTGGCTCACGCTTGTAATCCCAGCAGTTTGGGAGGCCGAGGCGGGCGGATCACGAGGTCAGGAGATCGAGACCATCCTGGCTAACATGGTGAAACCCCGTCTCTACTAAAAAAAAAATACAAAAAATTAGCCGGGCGTGGTGGCGGGCGCCTGTAGTCCCAGCTACTCAGAGAGGCTGAGGCAGGAGAATGGCGTGAACCCAGGAGGCGGGGCTTGCAGTGAGCCGAGATTGCACCACTGCACTCCAGCCTGGGCAACAGAGCGAGACTCTGCCTCAAAAAAAAAAAAAAAAAAAAAAAAAATTGAATACCAAAGTCAAAATTGGTATTGAACCTCAATGCCCAATATTTTTATGTCAAAGTGCCAGTTTCCTGTAGGTGGACGTCTAGTTTGTTTCTTGCTTTTTGCTCTTACAAATAGTTCTACAATGACAATCTTTAAATATATATCTGTGTAGACTTTATGGTATCTATCTGTAGGTTAATTCCTACAATTGGACTTGTGGTCAAAGGTATATGTATTTAAAATTTTGATTGATAACGTCAATTTTCTATCTAAAAACCTTATACCAATTTGTACCTCCAGCGCCTCTATGCACGTGTTGTTTTTCCACACATTTACTAACATTAGATATTATCCAACTTTATTTTTTGTCGTTAGAATAGGGTTTTTATTTTGTTTTTGAGACAGAATCTGGCTCTGTCACCCAGGCTTGAGTGCAGTGGTACAATCTCAGCTCACTGCAACTTCTGCCTCCTGGGCTCAAGTGATCCTCCCACCTCAGCCTTCTGAGTAGCTGAGACTACAGGTGCGTGCCACCATGCCTGGCTAACATTTGCATTATTTGTAGAGACAGGGTTTTGCCATGTTGTCCAGGCTGGTCTCAAACTCCTGAGCTCAAGCAGTCCTCCTGTCTTGGCCTCCCAAAGTGCTGGGATTACAGGAGTGAGCCACCGTGCCCAGTAGAATAAGGTTTTTAATTTGCTTCTGAAAAAATAGACTTTATTATTTAGAGTAATTTTAGGTTCATGGTAAAGTTTAGTGGATACACAGAGTGCTCCCATGTTATACCTGCCTCCAGATGTGCACCGACTTCCCCATTATCAACATCTCCCACCACAGTGGTATGTTTGTTACAATGGAACCTGCATTGACAATCATTATTACCCAATGTCTATAGTTTACACTAGGTTTCATTCTTAGTGTTGTACATTCTATGGGTTTTGACAAATGCATAGTGACAGGTATCCACTGTTACAGTATCATACACAATACCTTCACTGCCCTAAAAATCCTCTGTACTCTACCTATTCATCATTCCTGTCCCACTTGTCCCTGGCAATCACCAATCCCTTTACTCTTTCCATTGTTTTGTCTTTTTCATAATGTCATATAATTGGAGTTATATGGTACCTAGCCTTTTCAGATTGCCTTCTCTCACTTAATACACATTTAAGTTTTCTTCGTGTCTTTTCATGGCTTGATAGCTTTTTTTTTTGAAAGCTGATGAATATTCCATTGTCTGGATATTCCACAGTTCATTTATCTAATTACCCACTGAAGAACATATTACTTGCTTCTAAGGTTTGCCAATTATGAATAAAGTTGCTATAAACAGTCATGTGCAGGTTTTATGTGGATATAAAAGTTTTTAACTCATTTAGGTAAATACCAAGGGACACAACTACTGGATTGGAGAGTAAGAGCGTGTTCAGTTTTGTGAGAAAGCACCAAATTGTCTTCCAAAGTGGCAGTGCCATTTTGCATTGCCACCAGCAATGAATGAGAGCCCCTGTTGCTCCACATCCATGGCAGCATCTGGTGTTATCAATGTTTTGGATTTTGGCCATTCTAATAAGTATGCAGCTGTATCTCACTATCGTTTTAATTTGCAATTTCCTAATGACATATTATGTGGGGGATCTTTTTATATGCTTATTTGCCATCTTTGTATCTTCTTGGTGAGGTGTCTGTTCGTTCAGGTCTTCTCTTCTTTTCCCTTCCTCCCTCCCTCTTTCCCTCCCTTCCTCCGTCCTTTCTCTCTCTCTCTTTCTCTCTCTCTCTCTTTTTCTCTTCCTTTTTTTTTTTTTTTTAAAGAGTTGCGGGTCTCATTTTGTGACCCAGGCTGTAGGGTAGTGATCATAGTTCACTGCTGCCTCAAATTCCTGGGTTCAAGCAATCCTCCTACCTCAGCCTCCCGAGTAGCTGGGACTACAAGTGCATGCCACCATACTGGCTAATTCTTTTTTTGTAGAGATGAGATCTCATCATCCTTCCCAGGCTGGTCTTAAACTCCTGGGCTCAAGTGATTCTTGTGCCTCAGCTTACCACAGTGCTGGTATTACAGGTGTGAACCACCATGCCCAGCTTTCTTTTTTTTTCTTTTTTTGAGACAGAGCCTCACTCTGTAGCCCAGGCTGGAGTGCAGTGGTGCAATCTTGGCTCACTGCAACCTCTGCCTCCCAAGTTCAAGCAGTTCCCCCTGCCTCAGCCTCCCAAGTAGCTGGGATTACAGGTGCCCAGCATCATGCCTGGCTAATTTTTGTATTTTTAGTAGAGATGGGGTTTCGCCATGTTGGCCAGACTGGTCTCGAATTCCTGACCTCAGGTTATCTGCTCCCTTGGCCTCCCAAAATGCTGGGATTACAGGCGTGAGCCACCGCGCCCAGCTCAGCCTTTGTTTTTTAAATTGGGTGGTTTGTTTTCTTATTGTCGAGTTTAAGAGTTCTTTGCATATTTTGGATAAGTCCTTTACCAGGTGTGATTTGCAATTTAAAATTCATGAATGTGTTGGAGTAACTTTTTTATATGTTTACTGGCCATTTATGGCTCTTTTTTGTGAAGTGCACATTTTCTTGCAATTGGCATTAGCTGAATCCACTGCTAAGACTTCTTCCCACTTGGGCTTTCATGCATAGCATAATGATATACACAATGCTTCATTGGAATTTACCTAACGTAGAAGGAACATGCCTGTCCACCTTCCACAAGAAGCTGTACATCTGACTGTAATGGAGTGCTCCTCACTCTCCTCAATGCAGAGCAGAAATAGTCACAGCAGAGTGGTACATAAACTTATAGTAAATGTGTCCAATTTAAATGTTACCATCATCAGCAGGAAACATACTACACAGCCATTGGCTGGATTTCAAGTGACTGTGTGGGTCTTTGATTTCAGGAAGTTCGTGAATGCTAATCAAGGGCTAAATAAAGTGGAAAGCAGCATCCCTGAAAATCATCGCTCTCAGGACGGGGTCTGCCTGGAATAGCACTGAATGTGTTTAGTAGTGCCTTGGGCTTGGGGGCTTTGGAGAAAGCTGCTTGAGACCTTCCCATGCTCATAAATTAGGTAAGGAGCAGTGAGGAAGTGTCTACAGCATTCTTAGCCAATGTGATATGCCTCTACAGCTGTATGAAGTAGATTCTGATTTTATCTTGAAATCCACAACTTCCACAAAAAAGAAAAACCTTTTACCATTTCTCATTAAAAAAGTAATATAAGTTTATTGTAGGGGGAAATAATCAAATGTAATCTCATTACCCAGATATAATCACTGTTAACTTCTTCATTCGAATTTTCCCTAGGTCCATGTATCTATATATCTGTGGTTCATAAAAATGAGATTACACCAAGAAATATCTTTTGTTATCTATATAGTTCAGCTCAGTAAATATACAACTGTATTATTATTTTTGTCTGAATAGTATTTTCATTGATATATCACAATACATTTACTCCAATTCCCTTTTGCATATAGATTATTTCTAATTTTTCTATTAAAACTAAGGGAGCTTTTAAGTCAATACATCTGAATCTTGAATAAAATTCTTGTTCTTTCTCTTTGGATGGGTATTCAGACTCTTAATTTTACAAATGAAGAAATAAAGTCCCAGAAGGTAACAGAGATAGAACTAGGCACTATTTTCTATTCTTCTTTCCTTCCTTTCTTTTTGAGAGTTAATGATTATTTAAAAGTATTCATAATTTTCTGATAATAAAAGTAAGACATGGCAATATGACACTGGATATTCAAAAACCACAATGTTCTTTTACTTGAAGATTTTAAAAGGAAATGATTACAATAAATACCCAGAGTCAACAATTATCAAGTTTCTGTCATATTTGCTTCATCTATCTCTTTCCTTTGAAAGTGAATCCTAGGCCAGGTGCAGTGGCTAACGCCTATAATCCTAGCACTTTGGGAGGTTGAGGTGGGCGGATCACTTGAGGTCAGGAGTTAGAAACCAGCGTGGCCATCATGGTGAAACCCCATCTCTACTAAAAATACAAAAAATTAGCTGGGCATGGTGGTGCACACCTGTATTCCCAGCTACTTGGGAGGCTGAGGCAGGAGAATTGCTTGAACTCAGGAGGCAGAGGTTGCAGTGAGCCAAGATCATGCCACCGCACTCCAGCCTGAGCAACAGAGTGAGAGACTGTCTCAAAAAAAAAAAAAAAAAAAAGCGAATCCTAGGTACCATTTCATTTTATCCCTACATGTTCAGGTTCAGATACGCTGTTAGGGCTCAAAAGTGATACCCCAAAGACTGTGCTTTGATGTGCCAAGAGGCCTTAGAAGCTGCCTCAGAATCAAGATTCCCCTAACCTTGTCTTGTCTCCACCCCCTCCCAAGCATAGGGAGAGACTCTCTCTGGAATTTCCTTGTCTAACCAAGAAAGCTTTCTTCCAAAAGAAATGCAATTTTTCTTAGGATCCCCTCCCTAGGGGGTCTCACCAAATAACCAGGAAAGATCACTCACCAGAGAAGAGAAGATGCTGGAAGTCATCACCATGCCCAGACAGACTTTTCATCTATTCTTCTGAAGGAAGCTTCAAGAGATTACCTGGGAAACTTAATCTGCAAAATAAGATGACCTTTGTTCCTGTGCAGTTCTGCCCCTCACCTTCCCATAATGTCTCCCTCCCACCTCCCAGGTTCATACATCTCTTCCCATAAAGAGAGGTTTGTTTGTTTGTTTGTTTGTTTGTTTGTTTGTTTTTGAGATAGAGTCTTGCTCTGTTGCCCAGGCTGAAGTGCAGTGGCACAGTCGGCTGACTGCAAGCTCCGCCTCCTGGGTTCATGCCATTCTCCTGCCTCAGCCTCCCGAGTAGCTGGGACTACAGGCACCTACTACCACGCCCGGCTAATTTTTTGTATTTTTAGTAGAGATGGGGTTTCACCATGTTAGCCCGGATGGTCTTGATATCCTGACCTCGTGATCTGCCAGCCTCGGCCTCCCAAAGTGCTGGGATTACTGGCATAAGCCACCGTGCCTAGCCAAAGGGAGTATTTAAGCAACCATCTAGCCCCTCAGAATTCACATTTTGTATGAATCCCATGCACATGTATGCATCTTAATAAAATTTGTATGCCTTTTTTCCTAATAATCTGCCTTTTGTCAGCTGAGTTTTAGCAAGCCTTCAGAAGACAAAGGGGAAGTTTTCCCTTTGCCCCTACAATACCTATGAAAAAAAAAAGGGCTTCTAAAAAAACACAATACCATATCACACCTAATAATTTAATAATTCTGTGACGTCATCTAATATGCAGTTCAAAATGAAATTTCCATGACTATCTCAAAATATCTCTTTTTACATTGGGTTTGTTTGAATTAGGAACAAAACAAGGCCCACAGATTACATTTGGTTCTTAAGGCTCCTAAATCTACATCAATCCTCAGCAATGTTTTCTTTTTTTGTTGTTTTTTTTTTTGAGACGGAGTCTCGCTCTGTCGCCCAGGCTGGAGTGCAGTGGCGCAATCTCGGCTCACTGCAAGCTCCGCCTCCCGGGTTCACGCCGTTCTCCTGCCTCAGCCTCTCCGAGTAGCTGGGACTACAGGCGCCCGCCACCACGCCCGGCTAATTTTTTGTATTTTTTAGTAGAGACGGGGTTTCACCGTGGTCTCGATCTCCTGACCTCGTGATCCGCCCGCCTCGGCCTCCCAAAGTGCTGGGATTACAAGCGCGAGCCACCGCGCCCGGCCTCTCAGCAATCTTCTCTAATTTCCCCCCATGCCTATGTTGTAGAAACCAGGTAGCCTTGTAGAAAGCTTCATATTTTGGATTTGCCCATTTGTTCTCATGTTATTTAATTGTTTATCACCTATATTTCCATCAATGAAGGTAGCTCTAGAGCCTGGATTAGAGTCAAGTTGGACTCCTGTTAAGAGTATTTCACAGCTGGTGCTGTGCAGTCAGTATTGCATTAGGAGCTATCTAATGCCTAGTTGCCCACTTTTAGAATATAATGGGCCCAGTGCTATGCCACCCCAATGGGGGAGGGCAGGCTAGAGGGGTGGGAGGGTAATACCAAGACAAATGCAAAATACCCTCCCACCCACGATGGTTCCTCTTCCACCTCCAACTACACCCTCATGGGTGTAGAATCAGATTTTGCTTTGAGATGGGAGAGGTTTCCTCATTCAGCCCAACCCACAACACCACCATAGCTCCATCATGGGCAAACTGTTTTTATAGACTTGCTAATTAATGTCTGTGGACCGGCAGCATTAGCATCACCTGCACCTGAAAGCTTGTTGGAAATGCAGAAACTCTTACCCTATAATTACCAAATTAAAAATTGGATTTGTTGGGGATCAAAGATATGACACTCCAAAATATGGCACTTTGACATGCTGGACTAGAGAAGCAGCCACAAGGCCTCTCTGCCCTCATTCCCCACCCCCCAATTCTCTGTGTCTCCCAAAGCACAGGATGAGGCTGTTCTCCGAAGTTCCCTGATCTATCTAGAAACTGGGTCCACCGAAGAGGAACACAATTGCCTTTGATCCTCTCCCCTAAAATATCACTAAGCAGAAAAGATTAAAACTCACATCTCAGAGGAAGAGATGAAAATTAAACACCACACTTGGAGCCCAGACACTGTTCTCTGGTCCCGTTCAATTCCCAAAGAGAATTATTTGCTAGCCATGAACTGAACATTGGGCCCATTCATTACCCATAAATATCATTTACTATATAAATTGCCACATTTCCCTGCTCTTTCCTCCCCTGTGAAGAAAAGTATATAAGCATCTAGACTTCACTGGGTTTTTAGGTAATCATCCTCCTGGGATTCCCTTGTGCTTATGTGTGTTAAATAAATGTGTATGCCTTTTTCTCCTATTAATCTTCCTATTCATTCTCTGTTCATTTTCAGCAAACCCTCAGAGGGTGAAGAAGAGCTTTCCCTTGGCCCCTACACATTCTAACAAGATTCTCCCTGTGATTAGCATGCCCTTTAAAATTTGAGAACCCCTGGTCCTCAGGACCCCGGAGGAGTTAGGTCTGGATTAGAGGAATAAGGGCAGTAGACCTGCTTCTGTATAACAAATTACCCTAAAACTTAGTAGCTTAACAAAGATACATTTATGGGCCGGGTGTGGTGGCTCAAGCCTGTAATCTCAGCACTTTGGGAGGCCAGTGCAGGCGGATCACTTGAGCCCAGGAGTTTGAGACCAGCCTGGCCAACATGGTGAAACCCCATCTCTACTAAAAATACAAAAATTAGCCGGGCGTGGTGGCATGTACCTGTAATCCCAGCTACTACTCTGGAGGCTGAGGTAGGAGAATCGCTTGAATGCGGGAGGTGGAGATTGCGGTGAGCCAAGATGGTGCCACTGCACTCCAGCCTGGGCAACAGAGCGAGGCTCCGTCTCAAAAAAAAAAAAAAAAAAAGATACATTTATGATCTCACGTATTTTCAGAGTCAGAAAGCAGGAGTGGTTTGGCTGGTGAGTTCTGGCTCATGGGACTCTTACGAGGTTGCTGTTGGGTTGTTGAGCTATTGGCCAGAGGAACCACTTCCAAGCTTACTCATGTTGGCAGAATGCTTCAGTTTCTTGCCACAAGGTCCGATCCCTAGGACTGCTTATGATATGAGGGTCCCCAAAGATGAGTGGCTAGAGAGAGAGAGAGAGAGAGGAAGGCAGAGAGAAGTCACAGTGTTTTTTTAATAGCCTAATCTCAGAAGTGACATGCCATCACTTCTAATACGTTCTATTGGTCGTACACACTAACCTAGCACTCTATGGGAGGGGAGTATGCAGGGCGTGAACGCCAAGAGGCAGGGATGCTTGGGGACCATTTCATAGGCTCACTACCACTGCAGTAACCATAACCAGGGCTTTGCCTTGTGAAGAGGATGGGAAACTTCCTCCTGGAAACAGAGTAGGTCTCACACTCAGTCCTCTACTCCAGGAGAAACAGGGTTCACCTGCCTGGCTCTTACCTCTCTGTCCTCCTGAGTCTATGGTCTCTCATTTCTGTTGCAATTGCATGATTTGTTCTAATGCTCTCAATTCTCACAAGTCCTTTTTTTTTTTTTTTAAGTTATAGATTTTCCCTTGAGTAACTTCTTTAGATAATCTATGCTGCTTGGCATAGGAAGAACTTAGTGGCTGACAGTAAGAAATCACTTAATATAAACATACATAAAGCCAGGTGTGGTGGCTCATGCCTGTGATCCCAACTCTTTGAGAGGCTGAGGGGGGTGGATCACTTGAGGTGAGGAGTTTAGGACTATCCTGGCTAACACGGTGAAACCCCATCTCTACTAAAAATACAAACTTTAGCAGGGTGTGGTGGCGTGCGCCTGTAATCCCAGGTACTCAGGAGGCTGAGGCAGAATTGCTTGAACCCGGGAGGTGCAGGTGGCAGTGAGCCAAGATTGTGTCACTGCATTCCAGCCTGGGTGACAGAGTGAGACTCCATCCTGAGAAACAAAATAAAACAAAGGTACATAAAAATATAAGGGCACATAGTTTCAAAGGTTGGTAAACAAGTCATTCAGTGAGTGTCATTTGTGGCATCTGGGCTACAAAGGACAGCTGGGAGGTAAAATTACTGGGCAGAGCAGAGGGTGGTTTAGATACAGTATAGTGGAGAAGCTTGTTTTTTTTCTGAGGAATGATGATTAGAACTCACCCAGGAGTATGCTCTGGCCTAATTGCAGATATTAAGGCAATAGAATTGTCCAATCTGGTGAGTGATGAACTTAGAGTTGGTGATTAGTAGCCGTGAGGGTTGGGGCAGTGGGATGCTGTAGTCCTACCTGCCAAATGGAGCTGATAATACACCAGGAAGTTGTACTTTTATGTTTGTTTCACCAATAAGGAAATACAAAAACAAGTTCAGTTTTCCACAACATTCAGGTAATGGGCTTTGAGGAAAAAAAAAGATGAAAGTGGCAGTTCAGTGCGGGAGCTGGGAGGGCTGTGCAAGTGGGTGGGGCTAAAACAGAGCCCTCCCTGCATTGGCTACCCCTCAGGAGCTGCTGTGAATTTTGCAAGAAAGCCCTATAGAGCCTGGTTAGGAGCTGTGGACAGCAGGGGAGGGAGCTCCAGAGAAAACGAAGCATAAAGCTTAAGGCCCAGACCTGAGGGAAAGGCTAAATGCCCAAGACAGGAAAAGAACCAAGCAGGTTTTAGAACAACAGAAAGATGAGAAAGCAAAGAGGGGATCTGGAGAAAGAAAAGGCTCATGAAGCCCAGATTAAAATTCTCTTCTCAGGAATTGACAGTTTCCAGCTTGCGGCAGTAGAATCAGCTTTGCAAAATAGAAAGGAAAAGATTCCCCCTGAAGAGTTGCAAACCATCTGATTCATGCTTTATTTCCTTAGAAAGGTCTGTATAAACACAAGGATTAGATATTGTCTCCCCCAGCTTCCTGTCTTTAATTTCCTTCTTTTTCATCTGGATGTCTTGTTATGAACTCTTAATCTCTTAAGACAATGTCTTCAACATTCAATGGTTAGGGCAATTCCCAATTCAGTCTGTGATTCTTTCGTCTGTGCGTGATTGTAAGATGTTCCTGCTACTTCCTTCTTACGCTAATAGTAGTAACGTAAGACATCAAGACCCAAAGCAAAGAAGCTGACCCACAAAAAGTGAAGTGTGGAAATAATTGTTGTTCAGGGAGGCCCTAAAACAAGTCAGGTTTGAATACCTCAGGTCCTTCCTGTGCTCTGGGGGAGAGGGATTCTAAGGCCCAAGTGTCTCACACTGACCTATGCTTTGATGCCCTCAGCATCTGGCCCTACCCCTCCACCTTCAACTCATACCATGTTCCCCCAAGCTCCAGTCCACTGGCCCCTTTTTGAGGTTCCAGGTGTCAGTGGAAGATGCCAAGCTGTGCTCTCCCTCTGCCCCAGATCCTCACATAGCTGGTCCTTCATCTTTCTCATCTCCATTCAGATGTTCCAAGTCTCAAAATGTCAAGCTGACCCATTTTCTTGGCATTTAAATCCCTTCCTGGTAACTGGTTAGGCTTCCACCACTACTCAGCCACAACCAGTCTGGGTTGCAAAAATCATTCACCTCAATGGCCGGGAGAGGTTAAAAGACCCTTCTAATAGTGGCTTAGGCCCCTGAGGAAAGCTGTCAGGAAATTTTAAAAGAAAACTCAAAGGGCATTTTGATGAAAGAAGAAATAAGATAAGGAATTAAATTTCAGCTTATGAACAACAGTTGTAGAAAGAGGAGAGTTAGGAGGGTGAAGACTAACATTCATTTAGGTCCAGCCTCATTCCCATGTTTTACCCATGTTATGACACGGAGACTTCTCAACAAGCCTATGGGGAAAGGTTAGTATTCTTATTTCGTAGATAAGGAAGCCAAGGCTCAAAATGGTTGAGCAAATTTCCCAGGATCCTGCAGCAAATACGTGAAAAAGTCAGGTTCAAGCTGAAGCCCAGCTGACTCTAAGCCCATCTGTGTGTGTGCTGTTCCCCACCCACAGGCCTAGACTCTGCTCTGAGGATGTAGGGGTTTGGGTGGGGCATGTGCTGGCATTACACAGGTATTATTGAAAGACACATGGCCAAGAATACCTCCCATGCCCTCACAGTCTATATGGATTTCACGTGTCCTTTAGGAGCACCTGAGTCAGAACTGCCTCCTTTGTTTTGAAACAAAGGGTCTAGTTCACTATCATTTTTACACAGTGGAGACCTTTATAAATTACAGCTTTTTGGTCCTCCACTTGCAAGGGAAACAAGGACCATAACAGGGCCATCAATAATCTCCCCAATGCAGAGGACCTGAACATATAAGCTGCAAAAAGATGCCTGAAATTTTATAATTTGATTACTTCCTGAATAATCTTTTACTTGGTAGAATCAAATGTAAGTGCCATTGTGCTTGTGGCTTCACAGACATTTTGAAAATTAGATAATGCATCTTTAGGGTGGGAGTAAGAAGCCTTTGTCCCTCATGGCATATTTTATATAATAAAAAAGGCTTGTATGGAGCAGGGGGTGAGCTGGGAAGGTGAAGCTACTTAAGCTGCTGCTTTCTTTCTGCATTATGGTACAGAAAGTGGCAAAATATCAAAGCCACACAGATTCCATCTCCCCTTAAAATGAGAGAAGATTAGTTGAAGACAGAAGCAGCTCAGGCTCAGTAAAAAACAGAAGGTCTTTTCATATCCAGATGGGACTCTTTAATCCTCTGAAAATTCCCAGTGCCACTTACTGGGGTAGAAGTTGACTATTTGGCTGTCTCTTTTTGTTTTTATTTTCATTTTAGAGATCGGGTCTCACTCTGTCGCCCAAGCTGGAGTACAGCGCACAATCATGGCACATTACAGCCTCAGACTCCTGGGCTCAAGCAATTCCCCTACCTCAGCCTCCTGAGCAGCTGGGACTGCAGAGGTGTGCCACCATGCCCAGCTAATTTTTAAACATTTTTTGTAGAGACAAGGTCTCACTATGTTGCCTAGGCTGGTCTCGAACTCCTGGGCTCTCAAGTGATCCTCTGCCCCAGGCCTCCCAAAGTGCTGGGATTATAGGCGTGAGCCTCTGCACCTGGCTATTTGGCTATCTCTTGAGTCACCTTCAGTATTAGAATCTGAGCCACAGTAGGAGAAACCTAATAGTCAACCTTAATGATGGATGTGGCAGAGAGAAAATTACAGCTCCTCGCTGGACAATGCACCCAACACATGGAAAAACATAGAAAGAGGTTTGGTCTTTGAGTTATATAATCAGCCTGGATTTTTACATGGCAGAGAGAAGGGTGAAGATAGATGCATATTGTACCTTTTTTGTTTTCTGAAAAAAGTTTGCAAATGAGGCTTTGATTTATATATGTCCACTTCATCTGGGAACTCCATTACTAATTCAGGGAAAGAGTTGCTGGACCAATTGAACAATTTGTCTCTCAGATATATGCAGTAAAATGAAATATCCTATTAGTTAACAGAAAATTGTCCTGATACATGCAGTAAAAGGGAATTAAAAGCATTGTTTCCAAATTGATTGTGCTAGACAAATTTGGCCAAATATAAGTGCATGACAATATCCTCTTACGGTCTTGCACTTTGCTTTACAGTTGTTCCAATAGAACTCAGTATTTTGGGTCTGTACACCAAGAGGTGACATGAAATGGAAGCTGGGGTCATTATGGTTAACCTGAGTGTGTCAGAAACCAAGCAGAGGCTGAATGTTATTATATGCAGCCTGTGAATCAGAGTGAATGGTAGAACCAGGCTAAACTATGCATTGCAAAACAGGTGCAATGTTTGGATGGAATGGTCACCAACAGTATCCAAATAACCAATAGCTGGTTGATGGGTGTTATTTACCATACCAAAAACCCAACCTGCAGGGACACATTGTTCAATTGATCTGAGATCCCAACCCACTTCCACAAAAGGAAAGAGGCTCAATTAATAGGAGCTAACAGAAACAGATAGAAGGAAAGGAGACAGGCATGTGCACGAGAGATTTGTAGACCTTCATGTGAAGAGGAGAATGTTAATAAAAACATCTTGTGCATCAGCATCCTAAAATTCTATTGTTGCAGCTGCTGGTCTGATTTTCCTACAACATGGTGAGGTGTTTGCAGTGAAGATATCTTCTATTCCCACTAAGAGTAGTTTTTCATCTTTAAATCTTTAAAACAAAGAAATCTGAAGGCTAGAAAACAGCCAGGGATTTCCAAATTCACTGTTTCCTAAATTCTTCGGTGTTACAGAATTATCTGTGATGCGTGTTAGATATAGATTCTCAGACTCTCACAGCATCTCCAGAGAAATAGCTGGGATCACTCTACTGAGCAAGCTCCCTGCTTATGCTGAGGCTTGGGCAGGTCTGGCAACATGATGATTGCACATCCAAATTGTACCAAAAAGAAAAACAGGTGCACAGAAATGACACACCCAAGGTCCCTAGGAACACAATAGAACCAGGACTGAACTTAGGTCTCAAGTACATAAAAATCCAATCTTATTTAATTTCCATGGTAAGGAGGCACACATCTCACAGCGTGGGTTTCAGGACCACAAAGCCTAAGGTTTGGTTGCTTAGGGCAGTAGGTGATTGGACCAAACCCTTCTATTCAATCCTCAGCAAGAAGTTCTGCAGCTCGATACCTTAGAAAAGATGCAATCACTCGACTCTGAAAATTCCCTCTTAGCTTGTCATCTGGGGCTGCTTTAATTTTACTTTTAGGTTATAATTCTATTTAATACCACCGAACTCTGTTCTACTGATCACTGGGTTTGACTCAGCACTGATGTTTTTGAGGAATTGACCATTATGTCTGAAGTGTAGGGTAAAGCGGGTATCCAAAGAGAAGAAGGGTGTTTGAGGCCCTATGATTTCCTGGAATATTACCCATCTGGGAAATTGTGCAAGAGTCCATTGGAGGAGATATTTTAAAACTCCAGCTTGGCAGAGGTTTTGTGGAAATGGACGCCTAAATCAATTCGAGAGCAACCTATGAGAGCTAGAATGGGGTCGGCAAAGTTAACAGCTTTTTTTGCCTGAAGGAATGGGGGCAGTGGGGTGTGGAACAGGTATTCTTCCTGGCTTGTAGGTGGGTGAGCAGGGAGAAAGAGCTCTAGTCTCTCTTTCTTTTTCCTTTTCTTTCTTTCTTTTTGTTCTTTTTTGAGACAGGGTCTCACTCGGTCATCGAGGGTTGGCGTGCAGTGGCATGATCACAGCTCACTGCTACCTCCACTTCCCTGGGCTCAGGTGACCCTTCTGCCTCAGCCTCTCGAGTAGCTGGGACTACAGGGATGTGCCACCACGCCCGGCTAATTTTTAAAAAAATTTTTTTGTAGAGACAGGGTTTCGCTATGTTGCCCAGGCTGGTCTTGAACTCCTGAGCTCAAGCAATCAACCCACTTCAGCCTCCCAAAGTGTTGGGATTACAGTCCCGAGCCACCATGCCCGGCTCCTCTTTCTCTTCTTATTTGAGGACAATAATCTCATCATGAGGTCCCCACACTCATGACCTCATCTAAACCTAATTACCTTCCAAAGGTCCCATCTCCAAACACTATCACATGGAGGATTAGGGCTCCAGCCTGTGAATTAGTGGGGAGGGGCACAGACATTCAGTCCATAATAGGAGGTGTCCTTACCTTCAGCCCCGTATCGTGGTTGAACCTTGGTGGGGATGGAGAAGTGCTATAGAAAAGACCAGATGGATAGCGAATCTGAGAACATTAAGGTTGCATTAGGAGGCCACTGACATGGGAGTCTAATATCCAGAAGCTGAATCTTAAGAACAAGATGAGATCACTTACAGGAAAGAAAGAACATTTGGGGTTTTTTTATTCTTCCTTTTTTTTGTGCACACATAAGTCTCAGTGTGTAAAATTTGACACCAGGATGTCCATATACACACATGCACACACACACATGAGGAGAGACAGAGGAACATAGTAGGGGTAACATCCATAATGGTAGTTATCTCTGGATGGTAAAATTATGTTATTTTATCTTTTTTAATTGACCACTAGTGCTGATTTTTCTAACATGGATTATTATTTATATATATAATTTATAACAAAAACTTTCCAATATATCTTTTCATAAGATGTCAGTTATTTTCAAAGGTCACTTGTGTTGTGTCTGCATCTTTCAAAATCATAGGTTGTAAACTCAAGCATTTAAATTCTTGTTTTTCTCCCCAGTGAAAAGATAGCTTTGTTGCTGTTGTTTGTCTGGTTTTTGCGCAGGACTGACAAGTTATTTTGATGTCTTATAGGTACAACCTAAGTAATATAATTTGGTTAAGTTGGAAAATAAGCACTTTGCAGAGCTTTCTCCTAGGCTTTCAACAGCACAAGATTTTTATGCCCTTCTCAGGATGAGACCAAAGTGAAGACTTTTTTTCTTTTTGAGACAGGGTCTCTCACTCTGTTGCCCAGGCTGGAGTGCAGTGGTGTGATCTCGGCTCACTGCAATCTCAGCCTCCCGGGTTCAAGCAATTCTCCTGCCTCAGCCTCCAAAGTAGCAGGGATTACAGGCACCTGTTCCCACGCCCAGCTTATTTTTGTGTTTCTAGGAGAGATGGGGTTTCATCACGTTGGCCAGGCTGGTCTCGAACTCTTGGCCTCAAGTGATCCGCCCGCCTCGGCCTCCCAAAGTGCTGGGATTACAGGTGTGATCCACCGTGCCTGGCTGTGAAGACCATTTTTGAAACTCCAGTTAGGAAGATGTCTCCTACTGAGTGGCCGACCCCTTCCCATCCACAGATGAATGACTTCGTCATTACCTTTTACAAAGAAAATTCATTTATTTATTCATCAACACTTTAAAAAGAAAAACAAAGCTAGACTTTTTTTCTGATGGGATTTGGGAAGAAAGATTAAAAAAGTGTAAGAAAAGCCTTTAATGACTCTGTAACATTTAACACCCGAACAAAGCGGCTTAGTACCAGTGGGAGCTGAAACTAATTAAAATCAAAATTATATTCGCTTCATCAATGCTAAAATAAATCCAAGGGAAAACAAAGAGGTATTTTTGTAATTAAATTTAACTTACTGTCATAATCTCAATTCTCGCTATTTGCAACCGTGGGAGTTATTTTCAAAAGGATGTTTAAGGATAAAGTTTTAGAGTCCACAGTATTCCAAGTCTGGTATAAAATTGAGATGATTCAAAGGAGAGAGAAAGAGGAAGGGGTATCAGGTGGTGGGGGATTCAGAGCTTCAGAGAAGCCAGGCGGAGTGCCCGGATGAGGCTTCTCGTCTCCTATTTTCTACTGTGTTGCTGGATGGAGTTCTCGCCTCCCTCAAGGGACAGCATGGAAAGAAAAACGTTGTTCCAGTGGTATCTCTTCTGTCAGTACAGTGGAACAGGGGAGAAGCCTGTGGAATGAGATGGCCTCTTTGAGAGGAGTTCTAGAATTGGGACCCGGCGGGTGGAGGAATCACCTCCAACAGTGTGAATATACCCTAGAGAGATGAGCAGTCTCTGACCTGGTAGAGTCTCAGCCTCATGTGCTGAGTCTAGGCACATAACCACTCACCTGCTCAGAACGGCCCGTGACGTGCTGCTGAATCCCAGAAGGAGCTGTGGACTGTTACTGGGTGGTAGCTACCTACCATCCCCTGAGCATTTGTTACATGTCAGGCCCTGTACTAAGTAAACACTTTTCTTGTATTATCTCACTCAATATTCACAACAACCTTAGGGAACAGGAATTATTGTTCCTATTTTTAAGAATACAACTTGAAAATTTATTCTCAGTTCTTCATGGCCACAGCTTTCATTTGATTGTGGTAAGATATACATAACAAAATTTTACCAAAATTTTAAGTGTACAATTCACTATTAAGTATATTCACAATGCTGTGGGACAATCACCACCACCCATTTCCAGAACTTTTTCACCATCCCAAACAAAAACTTTGTACCCATTAAACAAAAACTTCCTATTCCTTCTTCCCCCAACCACCTGGTAGCCACTAGGCTACTTTCTGTATCTATGAATTTACCTGTTCCAGGTACTGCATATAAGTGGAATCATATATTTCTGGCTTATTTCATTTAGCCTAGTGTTTTCAAGTTTCATCCGTGTTGTAGTATCCCATTGTATAGGCTAGGAAACTGAGACTTATATTAAATAACTTGCCCAGGACCACAGAAGAATTAGTGACAGAGGAAGAATTCAAATTCAGGGATGTCACACTCCAAGGTCCATGCTCTAAATCATCCTCTACCAAGTGTTTCTCCCAATGCAGACCACAGACCACTAAATCAGAATGACCATGAGTGCTTAAGAAATACAGATTTCTGGTCTCCACCCTACTAAGAGAATCCTACTAAATGATAATCCTTGTACTTTTAACACATTCCCCAGTTGATTCTTATGCAAAACTAAAGTTTGTGAATTACTTCATTCTTCTCTATTGAAAATGCAACTAAGGAAAGATCGCAGCAGAGAAAATGAAGACATAGTTACAAACTCAAGGCCAAGTGATCTCATGGAAAGAGAGAAATGAGTAGGCAAGTGCTATGGTTTGAATAATAGTGTCCCCTCCAAAATTCATGTTGAAGCCTAATTCCCAATGCAACAGTATTAAGAGGCGTGGCCTTTGGGAGGTGAATAAATCATGCAGGCTCCACCTTCATAAATGGGGTTAGCACCCTTATAAGAGGGCAGAAGGTGGAAGGGAGCATTCTCTTGCTCTTTTGTCTCTTCCACCACGTGAGGACACAGTGTTCCTCCCCTTCAGAGGATGCAGCAATGGGAACCATCACGGAAGCAGAGAGCAGCCCTCGCCTGACACTGAATCTGCTGGTGCCTTGATCTTGGACTTCCCAGACTTCGGAACAGTAAGAATTTAAATTTCTATTGTTTATAAATTACCCAGTGTGTAATAGTTTGTTATAGCAACACAGACTAAGACAATAAGACTCTAGGAGTTGTCAAATGCCTATATATTTTGTTAGGGTCTCCTGGAGGGATTTCCAGCATGTCCACCCTATTTGTCCTTTGTAGCCCCACGACTCATCCTTTCATGAAGTGAAAAGATACATCTCTTATAGTCATGCCATATTTTTCATTCCAAATTTTACGGTTTATGTCAATATGTATTATGTATGAAAAACAAACTAGGTTTTTGTCAAATGCTGCCAAAATGTAGCATCTCAATGTCTGGCATAAGAAAAGAAAGACACAAATGGTGAATTGTGATGCTGGCAAACCAATGCACAACGTAGCCAAAATACATGTCATATTTAATGTGGGACTAAAAACTCACCTTCAGGAAGACTGTCACCTTGAAATCTGGTGATGTGTGGAACAGATGTTTTAATTTAGCTAAAATTATTTGCATAATCAATTTAACATGTGGTTTATCAAACCTGCCAAAGAGCAGGTGACAATATGGAATTAATATGATTACTAATTTGACACATCATTGAGATTAATTTGACCTTTCTCGATCTCAGAATACCCAGAGGTCTTCACAGACAGAACAGTGTGCTGTGAAATGCAATCTAAAATCCACTCTCTTAGCATCATAAAGTAAGCAACCACTTTGCTCAGTCTGGCCTCATGTTTCTATTCCTTTTCTTTCCATCTCTCCTCTAAATGGAAAAGAAGGCAATGAGTGAATATTGGGGAACATATCTGATTCACAGTGTGCAAAATTTTATGAAAAGTAATTGATCTAATGTGCCTCTGATATTAGATGTGGTACTGCCTTCTCCCTGGTCTGTTGATTTATCCTTGAATCTAGACTCAAAGGATATCACCTTTGAGAATTTATTTGCTTAAGCCTTTAGCTTTAAGTCTAAAGATTCAAAATACTGACTTTTTTTTTTTTTTTTTTGCGATAGAGTTTCACTCTTGTCACCAGTTGTCACCCAGGCTGGAGTGCAATGGTATGATCTCAGCTCACTGCAACCTCCACCTGCCGGGTTCAAGCGATTTTCCTGCCTCAGCCTCCCAAGTAGCTGGGAATACAGGTGCGCACCACCACACCCGGCTAATTTTTGTATTTTTAGTAGAGATGGGGTTTCACCATGTTGGCCAGGATGGTCTCGAACTCCTGATCTCAGGTGATCTGCCCGCCTCGGCGTCCCCAAGTACTGAGATTACAGGCGTCAGCCACCATGCCTGGCCAAAATAATGACTTTTAAATTATATATCAGTTTGATTACAATAGTAAATTACTCTATTAGAAACAATAGAAATGTTTATCAATAGGGAACTGATAAAATAATATCGTATGCCAGTAAAATGCTGTGTGCCTATTTAAATGACATGGAAAAAGTATATTTAATGACATAAAAACGTGTTTGTGATATGTGACATGAAGAAATCATATTGCATCTGTGAAAAATAACAATAAAAATGAGAAATCATATTGCAAATTAGTATGTGCACTATAAGCTTATTTTTATAAGAAAAAATATGTACATATCTGAAAGGATAAATATCAAAACGTTAACCATGGTTATATCTACATGGTAGGATTAAGGCTGATTTATGGTTTTTCTTTTTTATTTATATTTTAAACATTTTTTTAAAACCATGAACATATAATTTTTTGTTATAATAGAGAAAAAAGTCAATCAAAAAATATTTGTGAAGTGAGGATGGCAGATTGAATCAGCATCCAATTTACTCTCTCCTAAAACTCTGTTAAAGTTCCTACACACAACACACACACACACACACACACACACACACACAAAACCATGAAGGAAACAACAGCAAGAATGCTTTGGAAGCTGGAAACATTTTGGAAACTGGTTTGGTAGGCTCGCAAAAGCCTAACCTCAAGGCCGCAGTGGGTAAATGAACCAAGCTGCTTTAGGCTGCATAATCCTGCCCGGGATTGCCACTGGTGATGGAGATGGGAAGAAGGAAGAGGCAAGGGCACCGAAAGAAGGAGCACTGGGAAAGGTTGTCTGAGAAGCTGTGAGATCTCAAGAGACGGTCTCTCCTTCATCATTCCTCAGCCCTTGAGCCCCTCATCCTTCACCTAACAGAAGCATGAAAGCTTATTCTCTGTATTATGGACACTAGACACAGTTGAAAGTCTGATCGTCATACACAAAACAGAAAGAATAAGTGATCTTATGCTCAGCAAATCCCGGCTGCAGAGCCCTCCCTGACCTTTCCACTCAGATCCAGGACACCAACAGCCAGACTCTGACCCTTCCAGATAAGATATTGGAAATGGCTTCTTCATAAAGGCTAAATTTATGCTTGCCCCTCAAGATTGCAAAATTAAGCAACATATCACTTAGGGACACATATGTAGGCGATATAACCAAAAGAAAAAAAAAGCAGGGGAATGAATACTCTTGCCCTATGTAATGAGGAGGAAGGGGTTGCAACTGGGGTAATACCCTGGTAATGTTTGATTTTTTTTTAAGAACGAGAGTGATAGGAATATAGATAGTATAATAATACATTTTATTATTCTTATTTAAATTTTAGATGTGCATTTTATATATTCTTCCCTACATATTATATATTTTACAATTCACAAAATGTTGGTAGGCCAGGCGCAGTGGCTCATGCCTATAATCCCAGCACTTTGGCAGGTCGAGGTGAGCAGATCGCTTCAGCCCAGGAGTTGAGATCTGCCTGGGCAACATAGTGAGACCTTGTCTCTACCATAAAAAAATGGCTGGATGTGGTGGCACACACCTATAGTCCCAGCTACTCAGGAGGCTGAGACAGGGGGGTTGCTTGAGCCCAGGAGGTCAACGCTGCAATAAGCCATGATTGCGCAGCTGCACTCCAGCCTGGGCAACAATGCAAGACCCTGTCTCAAAAAAAAAAAAAAAAAAAAGAAAAAGTAGGCAACCCAAGACCTCTTCCTTTCTGCGTGATTTTCTCCCTTTCTTCTTTTCATCCCTATTATGTTTCTGCTGCTCTTTCATTCCCTTTTTCTTTTCTAGAACTTTATAGAGGTCAAGAGTTCGAGATCAGCTGGGCCAACATGGTGAAACCCTGTCACTACTAAAAATACAAAAATTAGTCATGAATGGTGGCGCATGCCTGCAATTCCAGCTACTTGAGATGCTGAGGCAAGAGCTTGAACCCAGGAGGCAGACGTTGCAGTGAGCCAAGATCATGCCACTGCACCCCAACCTGGGCAACAGTATGAGACTCTGTCTCAAAAAACAAAAAACAAACAAACAAAAAAAGAAATGTGATTGGTCAAAAAGGTATGACCTAATGGGAACAGACAGACCAGGCCTGTCTATTCAGATTCTTCTTGGCCTCACTCTTTCCTCCTGGGTATGGGCCAGGCCCCTTGGTGGAAAGGTAGTTCCATGACCTACAATCAAACAAAGTAGGTAAGAGAATTTCTTTGTGTCCAGTTCTTACTCAAAAAGGCGGGGGAAGGTTAGAGTAGTATTTTGTTTTATGGATTTTTGGGGTTCTGGTTTTTATGAACCACTTTGCAGAAGAGAAATTGTAGTTTCTGTGGCTTGTCTTGAAGAAGAATGAGAGGTGAAAGACAGGAAGGCAGGAGAGAGTCAGAGGAACTTTGCTTTTGAGGCTGCTTCTGAAGCCTTCGCTTGGGGCATCACTTTCTGAGCCCCCACAGTGTCTTCTGATGAACAGAAATGTTTAATGTTAATGAAGTTTAATTTATTAGTTTTTTAGTGGTTAGTGCTTTCTGTAACCTAGGAAATCTTTACCTGTCCCAACATTGCAAAGGCATTCCCCTATGTTTCCTTCTACATATTTTGTAGTTTTAGTTTTCATGTCTATGTGTGTGACCCATCTCAAACTAATTTTTATGTATGGTGTGAAGTAGAGATCATGATTTTTTTCCCATATAAATATCAAGTTGTTCCAGGGCCCCATGTTTTTAAACTAATAGAATGTGCCTCTATCCCTTTATTTGCTCATCATGCAACAAAAATTCTTAACCTAAACCTGAAATTTTGAAATATGCATCCCTGTCTTCATATCTCACTGCTTCCCTATGACATGGCCAGTAACTTTAAGGACCACCTATTATGACCGTTCCCCACCCCAGACAATTAGAAATGATATATTTCTTTAGGATCATATTTTCAGATTAGAGAAAAAATAGATTTTGAAAGGAAAAAAACCTTGGCACTATTATTCTTTGACTGCTCTGCTCTTGCAATGTCTAAGATGTAAATAAAATCAACTATTAAGTTTGGGGCTGCAAATTTTTTTTTTTTTTTTTTGAGACAGAATCTCGCTCTGTCACTCAGGCTGGAGTGCAGTGGCGTGATCTCGGCTCACCGCAAGCTCCGCCTCCCGGGTTCATGCCATTCTCCTGCCTCAGCCTCCTGAGTAGCTAGGACTACAGGCGCCCACCACCACGCCCGGCTAATTTTTTGTACTTTTAGTAGAGACGGGGTTTCACTATGTTAGCCAGGATGGTCTCGATCTCCTGACCTCGTGATCCGCCTGCCTCAGCCTCCCAAAGTGCTGGGATTACAGGTGTGAGCCACTGCACCTGGCCTGGGGCTGCAAATTTTATATATCATATAAAGAGTGAAATAATATGAAACAAAATTGGTGTTTAACTTTTTTTTTTTTTTAAATGGAGTTTTGCTCTTGTTGCCCAGGTTGGAGTGCAATGGTGCGATCTTGGCTCACTGCAACCTCTGCCTCCTGAGTTCAAGCGATTCTCCTGTCTCAGCCTCCTGAGTAGCTGGAATTACAGGCACACACCACCACACCCGGCTAATTTTTGTATTTTTAGTCCAGACCAGGTTACACAATGTTGGCCAGGCTGGTCTCGAACTCCTGACCTCAGGTGATCCACTTGCCTCGGCCTCCGAAGTGCTGGGATTACAGGTGCGAGCTGCCACGCCCAGCCTAATTCATTTTTTCAATGTTTTTAAAATTGGCACATGTCTGACTCCTTTAAAAAATCAGGTTTATGGGGCCAGGTGCGGTGGCTTTGGGAGGCTGAGGCTGGCAGATCACGAGGTCAAGAGATCGAGACCATTCTGACCAACATGGTGAAACCCCATCTCTACTAAAAATACAAGAATTAGCTGGGCATGGTGGCACACGCCTGTGGTCCCAGCTACTCGGGAGGCTGAGGCAGGAGAATCACCTGAGCCCAGAAGGCGAAGTTTGCAGTGAGCTGAGATCATGCCACTGCACTCTAGCCTGGCAACAGAGCAAGACTCCATCTCAAAAAAAAAAAAAAAAAAAAAAAAAATCAAATTTACCTAAAACCAAAGGAATAAATTCCAAAAAGAGAAAAACAGAAACTGTCAAAAAATGCAGAGAAGTCAAGGAACAAAGAAAGTGATCAGTAGATATTCAAATTGGGAGTAACCTAACTGAGAGAAGGTTTTGCAGCCTGGTGGAGATGAGAGCCGGAGCAAAGGAGGCTGAGGAGAATGCAGAGAAACTATAGGTGAATGGAATTATGTGGCAATTTTTTTTCTTTTTCTTTTTTTTTTTTTTTTGAGATGGAGCCTTGCTTTGTCACCCAGGCTGGAGTGCAGCGGCACGATCTCAACTGACTGCAACCTCCACCTTCTGGGTTCAAGTGATTCTCCTGCCTCAGCCTCCTGAGTAGCTGGGATTACAGGCGTCTGCCACCATGCCTGGCTAATTTTTGTATTTTTAGTAGAGAAGGGGTTTTACCATGTTGGCCAGGCTGATCTTGAACTCCTGACCTCAGGTGATCCATCCACCACAGCCTCCCAAAGTGCTGGGATTACAGGCGTGAGCCATCATGCCCGGCCTCATGAACCAATCTCTATGTAATAGTATTAACTAGAGTCCATGGTTTATTCAGATTTCTTTAGTTTCTACCAAATGTTCTTTTTCTGGTCCAGGATCCCACCTAAGATACTCCACTACATTTGCTGGTTGTGTCTCCTTAGGTTCCCCTTGACTAGGACAATTGCTCAGACTTTTCTTGTTTTTGATGATCTTGACAATTTTGAGAAGTACTAGTCAGGATGCCCCTCTGTTGGAATTTGTCTGTTTTACTCATGATTAGATTGGGTTACGGGTGTGTATTAGTCCATTCTCCAGGGTTCTCTGGAGAACCCTGACTAACACAGTTCTTGCATTGCTATAAAGAAATATCTGAGACTGGGTAATCTGTAAAGAAAAGAGGTTTATTTGGCTCACTGTTCTGCAGGCTGTACATGCAAGAACAAAAGGAAAGACAGTTTCTTGCATGACTCAACTTTCAGCTTAATTTTTTTCCTTTTGGCATGGTGAATTGGGGTGCCAAGATGTTTGTTTTCCTTTTACAATGTCAAAGTGATATGGTTTGTCTGTGTCCCCACCCAAATCTCATCTTGAATTGTCACCCCCATAATCCCCACATGCCCTGGGAGGGACCCGGCGGGAGGTAATTGAATCACGGGGTGAGTTTTTCCCATGCTGTTCTTGCGATAGTGAGTAAGTCTCATGAGATCTGATGGTTTTATAAAGGGCGGTTCCCCTACCCATGCTCTCTTGCTTGTCGCCATGTAAGAGGTGCCTTTCCTCCCCGTTCACTTTCTGCCATGATTGTGAGTCCATTAAACCTCTTTTTCTTTATAAATGACCCAGTCTTGGGTATGTACTTATTAGCAGCGTGAGAACAGACTAGTACACAAGGGTAGACACTACCAATGTGATTCATCACTGTTGATGTTGACTGGGATTGAGATAGCGTTTGTCAGGTTTCTCCACTGTAGAGTTACTCCCCACCGACTCCACCCCTCCCTTCCCCCTTCTCATGCTATCCTCTTTGGAGGGAAGTTACTCTATGAAGTGCACTTTTAAGGAGCGCGGAGTTATGCTCCCCCCCTTGATGGCAGAGAATCAAGATAAATTATTTGGGATTCTTCTGGGCAGGAGACTTGTCTCTTCTTCCCATTTATTAATTTATTCAATCATTTATTTATATTAGTATGGATTTGTAGAAATTTATTTTATTCACTGGTTTATAATCCAATATTACTTTATTTTGTTGCTCAAATTGTTCCAATTTTGGCCATTGAGAGCATTTTCAGTTGGTTCTGGATGTTTACTTTTTAACTCTAAAGGTATTGAGTGTTCTGGTGAGTTTTATACCATGATATTTAAAAACATGAATGGGACCTACTATATAACTATTATTATTTTATCATTATTATTATGTTTTAGACAGAGTCTTGCTTTGTTGCCTAGGCTGAAGTGCAGTGGTGCGATCTTTTCTCACTGCAACCACCTCCCGGGTTCAAGCAATTCTCCTGCCTCAGCCTCCCGAGTTGCTGGAACTATAGGTGCCTGCCACTGTGCCTGGCTAATTTTTGTATTTTTAGTAGAGACGGTTGGCCAGTCTGGTCTCGAACTCCTGAACTCAGGTGATCCACCTGCCTCAGCCTCTCAAAGTGCTGGGATTACAGGCATGAGCCACCATACCCAGCCCAGTATAGCTATTATATTGGCCAAAAAAAAAAAAGCAAAAACCTGTAATTTCTTTAATATTAAATGACTGTCTTCACCTAAATGACTTAGAGGAACGTTGTTTGTTTGCACAATAGTAATGATTAGAAATGTTAAAATGTCAGCATTGAAAAGGGAGCAGGGTTTATTGATCTTTCATACATAATTCCAACACCAGCTGGTGAGGATGTGCTGGGCTCAGGGCTGAGACACTGGGGTGTTTAGTATCAGCTCTTTAGCCACTTCCTATGCCCCCACAAGTTGAGCTTGGCACCAGTCAGCTTGTTTATACAGATGTTGATTCAGTTTAGAAATAGCCATCTGGGCCCAAGGCTATGCCTCACAGATGGTGATTCAGCTCAAGGGTTTCACAGACAAAGGTTGTCATATAGCTGGAGCACTTGGGGACTCCCCAGTTCAGAGCCCCAGAGAATGAAGAAAATTAGAAATGGAAAGGGCCTGTATTAGTTATCTATTCCTGAATAATGCATCACTCCAAAACTTAGTGGCTTAAAAGAACAGCCATTTATTATCTCTCGTGGTTCCTATGGGTTGGATATTGGGAAGTACTCAGTGGGGTGGTTCTGTCTTAGGTTCTGTCATGATGGTGCAGTCAGATGGTGGCTGGAACCGGGTCACCTCTAGGGCTTCTTTACTCACACATCTGGTACCCAGACTGTGATGATCAAATATCTGAGGACCGAAACAGCTAGGGCTCCAGGGCATCTCCCTGTATGTGGTCTCTCCATGTGACCTCTCCAGCATAGTGGCTTCCTGGTAGCTGGACTTCTTTCATGGTGGCTCAGGGTATCAAAGGCACATATCACACGAGAGACAGAAAACTCCAGGCTGAAGGCATTTTGCTTTTTTTTTTCTAACTTAGCCTAAGAGGTCACATGGAAAGAGAATTAGCCTCTATCTTTTTGTGAGAAGAGTGTCAAAGAATCTGCAGACAAGTTTTAAAACCACGGCAGGACCTTAGAGACCTGATAGCTGCAGGGCCGGATGTCTTCCTTTGCCCCTTCTGTTCCTGTCTGTGCCCTCCTACCCGTTCTGTGCCCAGGAGACTGAGTGACAGCTCCTCTCTGCTCTTGGTCCTGGGACACTGCATGCTTCTTTGCATTTTTCCTGCACACTGCCCAAACCTTTGTTATTCAACTCCTCAATTTACCCAATTTGAGACACCATCTGTCTCCTGCAGTGACTCTGATAGTTACTCCCATGTCCTTCATCTTAGAGATGAGGAGAATGACCCCATGCTCCCAGCCAGGGGTCCAGGACTTGGGACATCCAATCCAGGGTCCTTTTGTTTCCATTCTATTAGCCAACACATGCAGAAACCAGAATGGGGCCTGAGGCAAAAGGAAAAGTCACTGACACAGTGTATTTATTTAAAACTTAGACATTTTTTTCAGCATGGATTTTTGCATTAATTTTTGTTTTATAACCGATTGCATTATAATATTATTTATCATGACTGAGTTTTTTTTTTGGCACCCCCTTAACTTTTGTGTCCCTGGGAGTCCCCTACTTGCCTCACCCTATCCCAGCCCCATCCCTCCAGCTTGCTCCCCACCTTGCGCTGCTACCACACTGCAGAGCTGGCTTGGGCTTTTAGAGGGGACCCAGGAATCCTTTCAGCACCTCCTCCTTTTCCTGAGGTTTTACCATTGAACTCTCATTGCCTGGTGGGTGCCACATCTTCGGATGCTGTCAGCAGCATTTTAGTGGTGACGAATCCCTAATTTGTAACTAGGTGGAAATAAAAGCTCCTTTATTCAATTTTCTGTTGCGCACCTCCCAGGAGTGCCAGGTGTATGTGTGCCTGGTGCTCTGGAGGAAGATGGGTGAGATGCATGGTGGAACTTGGAGGCATTTGCATTTAGGGTGGAAAACAGACATATTAAAAATTAGAATAAAAATAAAATATGACAAAGGCTCTTCAAGCTATATAAAAAATGCTGAGTACACAACTAAATCTGTTGTTCAGAGTTTGTTCAAAGAAGGAAGGAGGGTGGGTAGGAAGGGGTAGGCTGGCAGAGAGGAGGAGCAGGCTGGCTGCTGGCAGGTCCCACCAAGGTGAGGTTAGGAGGCACCACAGATAACTAAACACCGGCTAGCTTGCAGTTTTTTCTTCTGCTGTCCTTATTTAGATCCTCTTCTGTCACTGCACGTAGCTGGCAGACTTTTCTCTTTTAGATCTATTCTAAGGCACTAAGGAATGAGGCTCTTTACACTTCATTTCTCTGCTGTCAGGGAAGAGGCTGATGTTACGTGCCCATGCGTCACCACTACTTAACGACAGATACACCAACGTTTCTGGACCTGGCAGTACTTTTCCCTTTGATGCAGGCAGTGAGGGATGTTAAATGGCATTTCATTATGATCTACTGGCTAGATGTTAGTCATGGCATATTTTAGAGTAAGCCTGAAGGGAGTTATAGGGAAAAGAAAGACAGATCAGACTGTTACTGTGTCTATGTAGAAAAGGAAGACATAGGAAACTCCATTTTGACCTGTACCCTGAAGAATTGCTTTGCCCTGAGATGCTGTTAATCTGTAACTTTGCCCCAACCTTGAGCTCACAGAAACATGTGTTGTATGGAATCAAGGTTTAAGGGATCTAGGGCTGTGCCGGATGTGCCTTGTTAACAAAATGTTTACAGGCAGTATGCTTGGTAAAAGTCATCGCCATTCTCAATTCTCCATAAACCAGGGGCACAATGCACTGCGGAAAGCTGCAGGGACCTCTGCCCTAGAAAGCCGGGTATTATCCAAGGTTTCTCCCCATGTGATAGCCTGAGATATGGCCTCATGGGATGGGAAAGACCTGACCGTCCCCCAGCCCGACACCCATGAAGGGTCTGTGCTGAGGCGGATTAGTAAAAGAGGAAGGCCTCTTGCAGTTGAGATAGAGGAAGGCCACTGTCTCCTGCCTGCCCCGGGGAACGGAATGTCTCGGTATAAAACCTGATTGTACATTTGTTCAATTCTGAGACAGGAGAAAAACCACCCTGTGGCGGGAGGCGAGACATGTTGGCAGCAATGCTGCTCTGCTACTCTTTACTCCACTGAGATGTTTGAGTGGAGAGAAGCATAAATCTGGCCTACATGCACATCCAGGCATAGTACCTTCCCTTGAACTTATTTGTGACACAGATTCCTTTGCTCACATGTTTTCTTGCTGACCTTCTCCCCACTATCACCCTGTTCTCCTGCCGCATTCCCCTTGCTGAGATAGTGAAAATAGTAATCAATAAATACTGAGGGAACTCAGAGACCTGTGCCGGTGCAGGTCCTCCGTATGCTGAGCACCAGTCTGCTGGGCCCGCCGTTCTTTCTCTATGCTTTGTCTCTGTGTCTTATTTCTTTTCTCAGTCTCTCCTCCCACCCGACGAGAAATACCCACAGGTGTGGAGGGGCAGGCCACCCCTTCAGGAGTTGAGGTACTCCAAAGGCCATTGTGCAAACATTAACAATCCCCTATCTCCTTCACAGTTATCCATCTGCAGGCATCTTGCTTTAGGCTGCACCATCTCATGTTTTTGCTGCTAGTCTAGTCATTTGGTTAATTTCCAAGGCTATTGTCTGTGAAGGACTGACTACCTGGCTGGACACAGGGGTCTCTTTAGTCTGGACTTTGTTTCTGACTCACTGCAATAATCTGGGAAGACAGATCACTTAATCTCTCACCCTTTCCTCCCATCATTACTCTTCAAAAGCCTTCTTGCCAAATCACTACTTTATTTCCAGTGTTCCTAGGCCTTAATAGATGATGTCATTCAACAATCCTTGATATGGGATCAAAATACTACTTCTTTTGGGCAGTTCCTAACTATTCTATTTTCTGTTTCTGCTTTATAACTTCCAGTTCCCCCATTCTTCAATCTTCTCAATTTCACTACACTCTACATTTCAGCTCTTCTCTCTGATGCAGCTAAACTACTATATTATGGTGCATAATCTTTAATGGGACCCATTCCTAGCTAATCTTTTGAAATGCAGTTCTGTAATTATATTTTAACTTAGTTCCCTCTTTTTCTAACTGTGGCTTTTAAAGTCTGTTAATGTTCTAATATGAAGTCATTCATTCTGATTTAATAATAATATGAAAAACATACCCTATGCATGCACTCATATAAAACTATTATTATTAGAAGTAAAACCCTAGGGATAAAGACATATAATATGGTTGGTATAATTCAATAACAGCTACCATTGAAATACATCCTCTATGTCTTATATATGTTATAATATTTGATCCCTACAATAATTCTTAGTATATATCACCATTTCACATGTGAGAAAATTTACAATCAAAGACATTGAATTGAGGTGGGCCTTTGTTTTGTTTTGTTTTACTCTTTTGTGGAAACCTATTATTTTGTGGATTCAGCATCCTCTTCTGAAAACTGCTTCTCCCTTCTCTATCCCTATGGCTGCATTGAGAACAGTCCTGTTGTGACAAGATCCTACCCCCTGGCCTCTGGGCCTTGTCCTACAATTTTGTGAAGCACATTAGTTTATGTTATTTTTATTTGTCTAACAGTAACATGTAAAACTTAGAGTTGTTTGGTGGCCTGTTTACCAGCACAGGGACTGCAGATGTCAGTAAAGTCAGCTAGCAGACAGAGAGACTGGGGAGTGGTATTCACGCTCCTGCCTTTAATCCCCCACGTCCTGGCCCCCCCCCCCCCCCATGTATTCTGGAAGACATCTTCGTGTCCTGATAAAAATTTTCCCTTTTGGCTTACGCTCAAGTTTGTTATCAGTCACTTGCAACCCTGAAAAGTCTGAACTTTTACCAACGGTTGATCATCGTTTGGGTTGAAAATAGCTGGCACATTAGAATTTCATTCAAAAGCTGATTTATACTAGTTCCCCAAAGGGTATGTGCTTTGTTTCTTCCTTCCTGATCTCAAACACACATGAAAAATAAATCTTATCTATTAAAAACAGTTGCATTAAAAATAGCTAAATCCTTTTTTTACTGAAATGGAAAAACAATTATAAAATTCATATGAAACCTAAAAGACCTCAAGTAGCCAAAACAATCTTGAGAAAGAAATAAAGCAGGAGGCACCACACTTCCTGATTTCAAAATATATCACAAATCTACAGTAGTTAAAACAATATGGTACAGGCATAAAGACAGACATAATAGACCAATTGAGCAGAACAGAGAGCCAGAAATAAATCCACACATATATGGTCAACTCATCTTCAGCAGGGGTGCCAAGAATATACAATGGGGAAAGGATAATTTGCTCAACAAATGGTGTTGGGAAAACTGGATAGCCACATGCAAAATAATAAAATTGAAACTTTACCTTAAATCTTACACAAAAATCAACTCAAAATGGATTAAAGACTTAAGTGTAAGACCTGAAACTATAAAACTCCTAGAAGAAAACAGGAAAAAGCATCATGACATTGGTCTTGGCAATGATTTAATGGATATGACACCATAAGCACAGGCAACAAAAGCAAAAATAGGCTAGTGGGACTACATCAAACCAAAAAGCTTCTGCAGGCCGGGAGCCATGGCTCACATCTGTAATCCCAGCACTCTGGGAGACTGAGGCAGGTGGATCATTTGAGGTCAGAAGTTCGAAACCATCATGGCCAACAAGGTGAAACCCCATCTCTACTAAAAATACAAAAATTAGCTGGGTGTGGTGGTGCACACCTGTAATCCCAGCTACTGGGGAGGCTGAGGCAGGAGAATTGCTTGAATCTGGGAGGCGGAGGTTGCAGTGTCCTGAGATTCTGCCACGGCACTCCAGCCTGGGAAACAGAGTGAGACTCTGTCTTTAAATAAATAAATAAATAAATGGCTTCTGCACAGCAAAGGAAATGATCAACAGGGTGCAAAGGTAACCTACATAGTGGGAGAAAATACTTATAAACCATATATCTGATAAGTAGTTAATATCCAAAATATATAAGAAACTCCTACAACTCAGCAAAAAACCTAATAAGTCATTTTAAAAATGGGCTAAGGACTTGAATAGACATTTCTCCAAAGAAGACAAATGGCCAACCAGTATATGAAAAGATGCTCAATATCACCAATGATCAAGAAAATGCAAATCAAATCCACGATGAGATATCACCTCAAAACTGTTCAGATGGCTATCATCAAAAAGATACAAGATGACAAGTGCTGGCAGGGAGAAAAGGAAACCCTGGCCACTGTTAGAGGGAATGGCAATTAGCACAGCCATTATGGAAAACAGTATGGACTTTACTCAAAAAATTAAAATAGAATATTGTATGAAAGGAGAGAAGGTTAACATTCCCCTTGACAAGAGGAACAGAAAATCAAATACCGTGTGTCCTCACTTATAAGTGGGAGCTAAATGATGAGAACAAACACATGGACACATAGAGGGAAATAACACTTACTGGGGCCTATTGGAAGGTGGAGGGTGGGAGGAGGGAGAGGATCAGGAAAAATAACTGATGGGTACTAGGCTTAATACCTGGGTGACGAAATAATCTGTACAACAAACCTCCATGACACACGTTTACCTATGTCACAAACCTGCACATGTACTCCTGAAGTTAAAATAAAAGTTTTTAAGCCAGGCACAGTGGCTCACGCCTGTAATCCCAGCACTTTGGGAGGCCAAGGCAGGCGGATCACAAGGTCAGGAGATCGAGACCATCCTGGCTAACACAGTGAAACCCTGTTTCTACTAAAAATACAAAAACATTAGCCTGGCGTGGTGGCAGGCGCCTGTAGTCCCAGCTACTCGGGAGGCTGAGGCAGGAGAATGGCGTGGACCCAGGAGGTGGAGCTTGCAGTGCGCCAAGATCATGCGACTGCACTCCAGCCTGGGCAACAGAGCAAGACTCCATCTCAAAAAAAAAATGAAAAAATAAAAGTTTTTATAAAAATAGAATGGTAATATGATTCAGCAAGCCCACTTCTGTGTATTTTTCCAAAAGAATTGAAATCAGTATGTTGAAGACATACCTGCACTCCCATGTTCATTGCACCAGTATTCACAATAGCTAAGATGTGGAAACAACCTAAATGTTGACGAATGAACAAAGAAAATGTGGTATATACATACAATGGAATATTAGTCAGTCTGAGAAAAGAGGAAATCCTTGTCATATACTACAGCGTGGGTGAACCTTGAGGACATTATGCTAAGTGAAAGATGCCTGCCACAAAAGGGCAAATACTGCACGATTACACTTACATGAGGTATCTAAAATAGTGAGACTCGTAGAAGAAGACAGTAGAATGATGGTTGCAGGGATTGGGAGGAGGGTAAAATGGGGAATCACTAATAATGGGTATAAAGTTTCAGCTATGCAAGATAAATAAGTTCCAGAGATCTGTTGTACAACATTGTGGCTATAGTTGATGATATTGTGTTGTGCACTTAAATATCTTTTAAGAGAGTAGATCTCATGTTTTAACTCTTCTTACCACAATAAAATAAAAGTAATAGCTACATTCATTCCAACAAATCATCTTGAAAGCAACTGAAAACTATTTGGTGGTTGTTATTGGCTAACTACAATGAGTTTTATTCAGTAGTCTTTATTTCTCAAAGAATGCAATGATATGTTCCATTTTCTAACATTTCAACTAATTCATTAGGAAAGGAAAAAGGAAGTTCATCTAAAGCATGGATTAGTGATGTTCTATGTTGACGTGATAAATAAAAGAAAAAATTTATTATTACAGGTCATATTACAACTTCTAACTTGCATGCAGAGGGATTTTGTGGTCACCCTGAAAACATGGCCTATAATGTGACTGTGAAAGCCAAGTGCCGCCTGTGGAGGCTCTGCCATGAAATGTCAGACGTTCTCTGTGTGTGTCTCATCAGTCTAGGCACAATTTTAAATTCTGCACCTGCCCCCATGTCCATGGATTGAATATGGATCTGCTATTGTGTGGCCACCTTGGCCTTCAGGCTTAACGTAGGTGACAATTTGCTCTGGGGCTTTGTGAAAGAAAAAATGTCTTAATTCTACCTAACAAAAAGAAAGTATTAACCCTGCCTAACAATAGTTGAAGACCCAAAAAACGCCTATTAGGGACTGTCTAACATCAACATTGGAGAAGCTATCTGGAAAAATATGGAGAAAAACTGAAATATTTGAAAATAATGGAGGTTAACATACAGGTAATTTCCAATCAGCATACTTAGGGACTCTGAGTTTACTCAGAACATATTTAAAAAAAAAAATCCAGTTTTCTTGAACAAACAACTTTCAAATATTAAGCTAATTGTTTGAATGACCAGAGCAGTCCATGAAAATAATTTATCCTTAGCCTTCACACACAGGCCTACTTATTGCCCAGAAAATTTTTCTTCTGCCTAATCCAGATTACTCTTCCATTTCTCTCACCTATTTTTAATACTTTCTCTCAGAGAGAATGGCTACCTGGCTTCTCCTTGTCTTCCAATTTAATCTTCTTAGTTTTCCTCCATAGATTGTAGTTTCCATCTTTTAATTACCATTAATTTTTTTTTTTTAGAAAAGGTAGTTTCCACTGGCTTAGTAGATATTTACCAAACTGGTGAAAACTACACATTAATTTATCCACCTAGAATTTGGTGGGAATGAGGTCCATCTTGTACTATAATTTGTGGATTAAGTAAAATCAGATGCTATGCTGTGATGCTTGTAAAATCAGTCACTATGTTAGTGCTCATTCGTCCCAGTTCTTGCTGTGTGTGGTTTCTGAGGAGGGGGCATCATGAGAACAGGGTGGGAACATCACCGTTGTCCATGCACGTGCGTGTGTGCATGTGTGTGTGCACACGTGCACATGTGCATATGCTTGTAAAGGGGCTGGCTGGAGAAGAATGTCTCCTCGGTGATGCTAACAAAGCAACATTGAGCTGGAGTGACCCGAAGAGGTAAAGGCAGAGGTCTCCAAGGTGGGTGCTGGACTGAATTCTGGGAACAGGCCAAGGGCTGTGGCTACATCAATGGGAAAGAGAAGGGGGCCTGTGGCATGCCTGGTGAGTGGGCCTGAGGCTCCCTCTAGGCACAAAAAGGGTGGGAGATAGACCTGAAGATGGCCTGGCATGTTTGAGGCCAGCAAGTTGGGGTTAAGTTGTTTGTTTTTCTCCTCTTTTATTCCTCTCAGGTTTCTTTATAACCTTTTTAAAATTCAGGCATCTAAACAGCCCTTGGGATGAGAAGGACATGGTGGCCAGTGTCCATGAGCTTTAGGTACTCTTTTCCCTCTCACTGTCTATGATCTGAGGACTGCTTACAAAGTTGGACTGTGGCAGGAAGGCCTTCTCATTAAACCAACAAAGAGGCCGCCTCTCCAGAGCTCAGAATTGTTCTGACATGAAAATAATCAAGTTCTGACACTGCCAGGATAATTACTGTTTAATTTTGAGTATTTTAAAACTGAAAATATAGCCATTCCTTCCTTTATAACTCTGTATTATGGTCTATTTGTAATAATTGTAATAACAATGCTTGGTGCAGAGACTGGAAAGGGGTAGGAAAGCCAATAGTGGAGCATCCTCATGTTTCCCACAATTTTGGACACAAAGAAGAAATTCTCTTCTCTCCTGATAAGCAGAGATAAGCTTATACTTATTTCTGGATCCCTAAGTCATCTTTTTAGCCCTGCAAATTTGCTGGTGAGCAGTTACAATAAAGCTTCCTGGCAGTTCTTTCTACCAGAGTGTTAAAGTAATCCAGGTATTTGAAGGCATGAAATGGAATGACTTAATCTCTTGTCTCAATGGTTCAGATGGATGCGAAGGTCATGGCTACAGCTACCTGGTCTAGGAGTGCGTACATCATGTAAACATTCAGGTCAAGTGATAGAGCTCAGCTAAAATCCAGAAGTCCACTGACACCAGAGTTAGTTTTCCATGAAAGAAATGCCTATAAGAAACTGGACCAGGATAAAGCAAAGAGTAAAGGGCAGGAAGAAAGCTTATAATTGCATTACTGCAATCTTCTGCAAAATCAGACTTCTGCTTCTGTTCCACCTCTCTTTAAAGCTGAAAATGCCTCAAGTTTCTTACTGAGAGGCATGAGTAATTGCATGAATACTAAATTCTTTGACAATTTCTAGCATGGTTTCATCCAAGGTTATGTGATAAGGCTGCATAATATGGGCTCTATGTGTTTGGGTATTTTGTGCATATATGTAACTTTGTCACGTTGATTTGCAAAATGGAAAATTCCCTGAATGTCCACAGAAAAGTATAATGTAGCATTTGGCAGGTCAACAAAATGCCTTCCCTTATTCTTTGTCTCCGCCTCATTCTCCAACACTTTAGTGAGCTAAGTTGTAGTGATTGAAATCATTCTTGGTGAATAATGCTGGGCCACGCTGCAAATTTGTGGCTGAGAGCTGGACCCTCGTCATCGCCACGTACTTTGTCAATGAGACAGGGTAACCCATGGTTACTGAGCTCCGATCAGTTAAGGGGCAGAGAGCCTCCGCTCCCTACTGCTCTATAAAAGAGACCCAGCAAAGGGACCCTACCAGCTTCTAGCTCTCAGTCTGCGCGAGGGTGTAGGAAGGAAAGCCCAGGACCTCCGGAGCAGAGCACAGCAGCTGCAGAGGCAAGGCCAGCATGTCGCCCAACTTCAAACTTCAGTGTCACTTCATTCTCATCTTCCTGACGGCTTTAAGAGGGGAAAGCCGGTACCTAGAGGTGAGCCACCCCTGGACTGACCCATCTCACCTTCCTTGCGTGTTAGCCCTAGGCGGCAGGCAGGCTGCCTCTGCTCGCAGCCTTTTGGGGTTCGCTGTTTCTTCCCTCTCTGCTGGATGCTCTCTTGCCCCTGGTTTCCCCTAGCCTGTTCTCCCTCCTTGCCTCTGAGCATCCCAGACTGCCTGCCTGCCTTCCTCTGGCCGCTGGGGATACCCCAGCCTGATGGAGAGGGTGTAAGACCTTCCCGTCTTCTCCGGACACGGGAAAACATTACCCCTCTCTCTTTATTCGCTATGCTGAGTGGCAGGGAGGGTGCCCCGCTCTTGGTCCCCTTTTTTATCCCCAGCCCTTGAACTTTTCCGGACTGACCCATGTTCCTTGCCAGCTGCGGGAAGCGGCGGAGTACGATCCTTTCCTGCTCTTCAGCGCCAACCTGAAGCGGGAGCTGGCTGGGGAGCAGCCGTACCGCCGCGCTCTGCGTGAGTCGAGGCTGCCCGGCTCGCGGGCGCCCGGGACGCGGGGAAGCTGGGACTCTGTGCGGAGGGCAGGGGGCTCGCGGACATCTCTGGGAAGGGGCTGGCCGGAACCGCCGGGGGCGCGGTCCCCCTAGCTAAGGATCGGTCCGCGGAGGCGCGCCAGGAGCGGAAGAAGGTGGCGCGCCCGCGGCGCGGGAACCCAGCGCAGCCTAGGCTGGAAGTCCGAGCGCTGGGCGCTACAGAGCCCGGGAATGGGGCGCGCGGAGAGGGGCCACCCGAGGACTGCGCCGCGGCGGCTGCAGCCCGGGACTTATTGCCCCGTGCCCTTGTCCCCCAGAGTGCCTGGACATGCTGAGCCTCCAGGGCCAGTTCACCTTCACCGCCGACCGGCCGCAGCTGCACTGCGCCGCCTTCTTCATCGGCGAGCCCGAGGAGTTCATTACCATCCACTACGACCAGGTCTCCATCGACTGTCAGGGCGGCGACTTCCTGAAGGTGAGGCGCCCACGGCCAGCCAGGCCAGCTAGCCCAGTCGGGGGGCGGCACGGGAGGGTTGGAAAGGGCTGGGGCGCTGCACCCAGCGTGGGGCTGCCGAGCGTGGGTAGCCAGTGGCACTTCTTAGACACTTCGCTGGTGCCTGAGTCTGAGAGGCGCGTTCGAGGACCCCCACACGGCGAGAATCTCGCCCTTACCCGAAGACCTCGACCCACACACATCTAGTAGGGCTGGGGCCGGTGCCTCTGGACGCTGCCATGGTTTAAATTCCCTTCTAGGCGCTTTCGAGGCCCTAGGAACTTCTAAAGACTTGAACTCGCAGCGCAGAACGCTGTGACACAATCCGGGGCCGAGGAAAAATTATTAAAACCCAACAAGCTCGAGTGCTGGGGTTCACCAAGCGGGCCGTCTTGGTTAGAAGGCCCGCCCCACACGTCTCACATCTGAGCCCGCCTCACTCCTGCTGGTCCACGCTCGGCAGAGCCATTCCGAGCGCACAGAGGCTGTCTTCAGTGCGCTGGTGACCCGATTTTGGAGCAGTAGGGGACTGGCTGCCGAGGGGGCATCCAGACTGAGATAGGTGGGAGGGGAGGACAAGACCCCTAAGCTCACTGCCTCCCCGATTCCAGTCGTCAGACTCCATAAGTATAACAGGGCAGCGTGGGATGGCTGATGGAGCTCTACTGTCCAATTAAAATAATCATGATTAACATCTCCAAAGTAGGATTATTTTGGAACCTGTCACATGCGTTAGAAATAATTTGTAGCTGGGTTGTTGGTAATTTTGCTAATGTGGACTAGATTGGACTCATTAAACTGGAGACCTGTGGTGATTTTGAGGGTCAAGTCGATAGACTCTGACTGTTTGTTCAACTGCAAACTTTAACAAGTGAAGGAAAAGTGTCCCAGGTAGCATACCAGCCATCATTGCCTGGCTGTTGAAGCAGTTCTTGACATTTTAAAGTAGTATGTGGTGATATTTTTTAAAAATAAGAAAAATGGGTGTATATAGCCATTAGCAGGTATAGTTGCTACTCCAGTTTCTTTTGCTATCTATTTTCAAGATATTTTGTTCACATTTCAATGACTAGAGGAAAGAGAGAAGCTGCACGAAACCCAAATTATGCTTTTGTGGAATTCTTCGGAAGGTGAGAGGTAGAAAATATGACCAAGGTAAAAATGTACATTGTCCGTGGTTTTATTTACCAAAGTGGTTGAAATGATAAAGTATAAGGAAGTTTACTTACTTTGGAAGCTTTAAGGCTTATAAAAAATTAATTAATACTATTACTTGCAAACAACCCTCACCGTCCGATATATACAAATGAAAAGGCAAGCAGGCAGAGTGTGGACTGTCAATTCTCACTTATGACTGAAGGCCCATTGCTGGGTGACCTTCCCGCCCTTTTCAACTCACTTCAGACTTCAGGAGTTGATGGAAATGATAGCATCTATGTCTGTATTTTTTCAAAGGTATTTGATGGTTGGATTCTCAAGGGGGAGAAGTTCCCCAGTTCCCAGGATCATCCTCTCCCCACAGCTGAGCGGTACATAGATTTCTGTGAGAGTGGCCTTAGCAGGAGGAGCATCAGATCTTCCCAGAATGTGGCCATGATCTTCTTCCGAGTCCATGAACCAGGAAATGGATTCACATTAACCATAAAGACAGACCCCAACCTCTTTCGTAAGTGTTCTCAGTCAAAAGGCAGAACTTGGGATTCAGACCCGCTTTTTGAAAGTAGTATCATTGCACAGACTTAAAGAAATTTGAACTGAGGAATGATGTGAATGGAAATTTTTTTGTAATTAGAAATGACCTAAAGGATAGTTTCTATTCTTTATTATGAAAATCAAATCACAGTTTTTATTTCCCAGGTTAGGTAGTATACTAATTTATGATGAGTACAATTCTATTTTTTCTCTAAAGTCTTGCTCTGAGCTCCTCAGGTTCTACAATGCATTTAGTGATAAGCTTTAATCTTCCAAGTCATTTCACTAATCCAGGATAAGCTTGAGTGATCGGATATAAAGTTGCAGTCTTAGAGATATTCAGGCACAGGCTTGAAAGTCTCCATATCTTTCAGCCTGTGCCTGAATGTGGTAGACAGATATCATGCCCTGACCAGAGGGTTGGATTATAGCACCTCAATGTTACCTTCTGATTCTGAGCCCACCACTCTAATTTAGTTCATTTATGATGGACACACATGTAGCTTATGCTACACAACTGAACAGCCCAGGTCTAAAGCATATTATCTTACTAAAAATGTTTACTCTGTGGTGGCTCACGTCTGTAATCCCAGCACTTTGGGAGGCCAAGGCAGGTAGATCATGAGGTCAGGAGATCGAGACCATCCTGGCTAACACGGTGAAACCCCATCTCTACTAAAAATACAAAAAATTAGCTGGGCGTGATGGTGGGCGCCTGTAGTCCCAGCTACTCGGGAGACAATGGTGTGAACCCGGGAGGTGGAGCTTGCAGTGAGCTGAGATCTCGCCACTGCACTCCAGCCGGGGTGACAAAGGGAGACTGTCTCAAAAAAAAAAAAAAATGAGTTTACTCATCTGCTAATTATTTTTTTCCCCATTAAGAGAAAAATCTGTTTAAAAAATTAGAAAAGGAACACATATCACTCATTTTTGCATACAGTAGAATTAATAGTAACACTTCATGTGGCTGAAAGATGGGGCCTTTATCTGCCAAAGAATAATGTACTACTGATCTTTTGATTTCTAGTTCTGAAAAAAACAAAAGAATTTTTGAAAAAGCCCCCCAAAAAGGCTGTTCCTGAGGACTACAACAGAATAATTCAAGAAGACAAAATAAAGAGTTTCCCTTATATTTTGTTTAGTTAGAAATCAGAAACCTCCTGGGCCAGGTGTGGTGGCTCATGCCTGTAATCCTAGCACTTTGGGAGGCCGAGGCAGGAGGATCACTTGAGCCCAGGAGTTCAAGATCAGGCTAGCCCACAAAGTGAGACCCTGTCTGTATTAAAACTTTAAAAACAGTATATGAAAAAAAGAAACTTCCTAGAACCATCAAGGAATTTCAGTTCTTTTTGAAAGTAAGTATAATTAAAAATATGAAAAGTAGGCAAGAGGTGTTTCTGATCTGTTCTGATCAATGTTGATTCATCCAGTAATCAGAAAAAAAGTACAAATTCTGATGCTTCTAGTTTCATATCTAGACTAATTAATGTATTGTAAATTTATTTATTTATTTGAGACAGAGTGTTGCTCTGTCGCCCAGGCTGGAGTGCAGTGGCATGATCTCGGCTCACTGCAACCTCTGCCTCCCGGGTTCAAGCAATTCTCTGCCTCAGCTTCCCGAGTAGCTGGGATTACAGGCGCCAGTCACCATGCCTGGCTAAGTTTTGTGTTTTTAGTAGAGACAGGGTTTCACCACCTTGGCGAGGCCGGTCATGAACTCCTGACCTCATGATCCACCTGCCTTGGCCTCCCAAAGTGCTGGGATTACAGGCGTGAGCCACCACTCCCGGGCAATGTATTGTAAATTTAGATTTGAGATATAAAACAAAAAATTGTAGAAGTTCTTGGGAGTAAATTAAACATTAAAAATGCACCTTTTAGTTAACTTATCACTTAACATGCAGCAAATATTTATCAGACTTAAGACTGCTGTCTTTCATTTTTTTTCTCAGCCTATTTTCTCACTGTTAGAAAAATACTTAAAATAGGCCTGGCATGGGGCTCACTCCTGTGATCCCACACTTCGGGAGGCTGAGGCAGGAGGATCACTTGAGGTCAGGAGGTCAAGACCAGCCTGGCCAACGTGGTGAAACTCCGTCTCTACTAAAAATACAAAAATTAGCCGGATGTTGTGGCGCATGTCTATAGTCCCAGCTACTCAGGAGGCTGAGGCAGGAGAATCACTTGAACCCGGGAGGCAGAGGTTGCAGTGAGCTGAGATCGTGCCACTGCATTCTAGCCAGGGTTAGAGCAAGATTCCGCCTCAGAAAAAAAAAAAAAAGAAAAGAAAAATACTTAAAATAAGCCTGAGGCCATGGTGAAGCTGCTGAGCTGCATCTTAGGCCCCCAGTTTTAAAATAAAATTTAAAATTTTTTTTAAAAAAAGAAAATAAATAAGAATGAAAAAGAAAATACTTAAAATTAATTATTTACTTTATGATTTAAAAATAGAGTTTGAGTTTTGGACTCACCATTAAGCCTCGATTTTTCTAGATTCCTAGCTTTAAGCTGGACTCTAGTTAACTCAAGTGTTCCTAGTAGTATTTGTCTGGGTGCTGAATTATGTCTTGTGATTGTTATGAACAAGGTAACCCCCTAAGATTAACATTAGAAGCCCCCTCACAGCCCAGGGCCTCCTGACAATATCCACGTGTCACTGATGGTTTTTGTTCCCCAAATCCTTCCTGTCTCCAAATTGCTTTTGTGGTATATATGCTCTCTTCTTGGGCAGAAGGCCCTAGATCATGAACAGGAGCCCTAGAATAAGATACAATAAATGTCTATAAAAACCCAGCAAACCAAGTAATGGAAACATGAATTTTTTTTTTTTCTTTTCTACAAAGCCTGTAATGTCATTTCTCAGACTCCAAATGGAAAGTTTACCCTGGTAGTTCCACACCAGCATCGAAACTGCAGCTTCTCCATAATTTATCCTGTGGTGATCAAAATATCTGATCTCACCCTGGGACACATAAATGGTCTTCAGTTAAAGGTGAGTTGCTTACTTGCTTCCTAACCATTTGATAAGGCCACAACTTTATCAGAGCAGAAGCAATCATATAGGGCAAACCTGGACACTAGCAAATTGGCGTAGTACATTGCTCTGATGAACTCTTAAATCTCACACGTGTTTGCCCTAGCTGCTTTGACTAACACCCTCTTCTATTTCAGTTATGCAGCAAGTTGCATACTCAGGTGCCCCTTCTGACTACTTGAATACTTTCCTTGTGATGTAAGAAATGTTTTCAATTGGTAAAGTTGTGGTATATAATTACAATTGAACTCTCTTGTACTTGCCTCTTTTACAAAAATTCTCTCCTAGCAGAACGTAGTGTGAGTCATCTACACAGCTGTTTTTCTGATTATTGGAATTTTCTTTTGACATGAAGGAAGTATCTCATTGACAGAACTGTGTTGTGAAGGAGTGCTAACTGTAGCATAAAATACAAAATTGGATTTTTAGATTGCAAAATACAGTAAAGCTTTGAAAAGTATTTGGCATGACATTTAACTCAATACATTTTGCCCAAAAAATATTAGCCGAGAACCCCTATCAACTTGTTTTTGAATAAACTTCTGTATGGACCTTAAAATTCATGCTGAGTGTGACCACATTTTCTTGCACTGGTAGCATTTTCCCTCTGAGTCATCCTCATTTCCTTCTACTTTCTCACATGACTAGGTTAAGATAACTCATGTATTTGCTGCTATCAAAGGCAGTCATAATTCCTAATCAGACAGATTTTAGTGAAAACCAGATAAATAGAACTAGGACTGAGAAAAGGAGTATATCCAATTTCCTTTAAGCCCTAAATTCATGGACTAGTGCCTGCTTTTTTTAAGTTGGAACTTAGTGGAAGAATAGTCCTTTGATAAGGACATTTTGGGGTATCTTTGGTACAGTCTTACTGGCTCGATATTATTTGTATGTCATTCTTGATGTAAAATATAGAAGATGAAAGGTGTGAGCACAGAGTGGGAGATCTGCACTTTAGTTATTGGGACTATGGGGGTAATTTTAGTGTTTCCTCCCGAACAATTTAGAGCCTACAGTGTTCTAGGCATCTGTTCCTTCACAAAATATTTTTTAAATGCTTACCATGTGCAAGGCACTATTGTAGATGCTGGAAATTAGCAATAAACAAGACAGGTCCTGCTCACAGGGACCCTGCATTCAAGTGGGATGAGACAGGCAAAATTGCCATGTATTTCAAATGGTGATAAGTGCTATACAGAAAATGCAGCAGAGTAGTGTGGTAGACAGTGACTGGGAGCATGGGGGTGGATGGAGAGGCGGGGGGCTACTCGTGATAAAGTGGTCAGGAAAGAAACCTTTTGAGAAGTGAGACCTGGGTGATAGATCAGGAGGGGCCAGCAGCTGTGAGAAAAGGGAGCAGAGGGAACAGTGCAGAGGCTCAGAGGCAGGAATGGGCTTGCTGGATTCCAGAAATGGAAGGAAGAAGAGGATAGGCATAAAACAGCTTCAGGGAGATGGGCAGGGCCAGAGTGTGGTGAGCCCTGCAGGCCACATTAGGGAATTTAAGTTTAAGTGCAGTGGTAAACCACTGAAGGAGTTCAGGGAGGAAAGCAACATGATCTGATGTACGCTGTCTAAAACGTCACTGTGACTTCCATGCAATGAATGGGCTGTAGGGCCATGCCACCCTTTTTATGGCCCTGGTGAGATGTTTCTTTAGTTATTATTAATGTATCTATCAAGATTATTTTCGTAAACCTCCCAGATTTCTATGTATTGGAAGATGAGTTCCACCAAAATAAACAAAACCAAAACCAAAAAACCTTCAATTTTGCACATTAAGTTGGTGTGAGGATCTTACATTTGGTACAAGGAATGTAAGCACTTTTTTTTTTTTTTTTTTTTGAGATGGAGTCTCGCTGTGTCGCCCAGGCTGGAGTGCTACTGGTGCAGTCTTGGCTCACTGCAACCTCCGCCTCCCAGGTTCAAGCAATTCTCCTGCCTCAGCCTCCCGAGTAGCTGGGATTACACCTCAGCCTCTCGACTAGCTGGGATTACAAGCATGAGCCACCACATCTGGCTAATTTTTTTGTATTTTTAGTAGAGACAGGGTTTCACCATGTTGGCCAGGCTGGTCTCAAACTCCTGACCTTGTGATCCACCCACCTTGGCCTCCCAGAGTGCTGGGATTACAGGTGTGAGCCTCCGCTCCTGGCCAGGTACTTTTTGGGTACATTATTGTGGGCTAGGCAAAAGATAGTAGTGGCTTAGAACCTCAACAAAGAAATTTAGGGAATCAGTGTTGAGGAACTGAACTTGAGAGGTCCCTGCATAACTCAGTTTCTGCCATTGTTTGTAAGAAAGCTAGGTTTGCAAAGAAGGGAGAAAAATCATTGAACAGCAAGGAATAAGTGCACTTCACTTTCTTGTTTCTTTGTTTTGTTCCCTTCACTTTAGTTTCTATTTCTTCCTAGCTTCTTTATTTCCCACTTCTCTCTCCTGAGTCTGCCGTTTTCCCTGCAACAGCACTTGCTGAATTTTGGAACCTATAAAACTAAGTGGAAAATTTAGTCTTAAGAGATGTCCCTCCTGGATGTCCTCTACTCAAGGGAAAGGCAATTAAGGCTTTTTCCTTTATTGCTAAATTGCTGATTCCACTCTCAATACAAGAACATGAAGCCCTGTATACAGTGGGGCTAATTAAACCTCAATTTCATCATTTGATACAATTATGTATAAAGCCTCTAAGCATCAAACCCAGCACATAGTAGGTAGGCCCTTTAAAAATATATATCCCCACCTGCCCCTGCTCATTAGTGAAGCAGTTGCCATTATGTTATTTTCCAATTTGCTGTTTAGTTCCAGTTGTATTTCAATGCTCTTCTATTTTTTTTTTTTTTCTGAGACAGAGTCTCACTCTGTCGCCCAGGCTGGAGGGCAGTGATGTGATCTTGGCTCACTGCAACCTCTGCCACCCAGGTTCAAGTGATCCTCCCACCTCAGCTTCTCGAGTAGCTGGGACTACAGGTGTGTGCCACCGTGCTTGGCTAATTTTTGTATTTTTAGTGGAGACGGGGTTTCACCGTGTTGGCCAGGCTGGTCTTGAACTCCTGACCTCAAATGATCCACCTGCCTTGGCCTCCCAAAGTGCTGGAATTACAGGCGTGAGCCACCATGCCGGTCAGTGCCCTTCTAAATGCCTGAATGTGTGTGCTTATGTGTGTGTGGGTGTGTGTGTGCATGTTTTAAGTTCTCTATTTTAGATTTTGTTTCCTTGTGTTAAGGTCTGTCTAGTTAAGTACTGAGCACCTTGTCACATTCCACTAGCTCTCTTAATGAGCACACTTCAATGAAGAAGAGGATCACAGGCAGAATTGTGGGGACCAGTACAAATGAAAATGTGGGAGCCCTTATTACAATTTTATTAAAAGGCAGCAGAGCATTAAACCAAGCATAGAGCCCTTCTAGGCACTGGCTTTATGTGGCTGCACAGGTGGCATACTTGTGAGACTGTCCTGCTCATGGGAGATGGGGGCTCAAAGTACTTTGGGACGGAGAGTGGTTGCTTTGTTTGTGTTGGAAAGTGAGGCCTGGGGATTGCTGTGGACAAGACAGTATGGAAAAAATGAAAAGGCTGGGTGAGGTGGCTCACACCTGTAATCCCAGCATTGTGGGAGTCCAAGGCAGGAGGATCCTTTGAGGTTAGGAGTTCAAGACCAGCCTGGGCAACATATCAAGGACCCATCTCTACAAAATTAAAAAAAAAAAAAAAATGAAGGGAAGCAGGAAAAGGTGATTATGGTGGACCACACAAAGCTTTAGAATGAATTCTTTTGAGTAGCTTGAAATAAATTTGTTTTAGTTGAAAGGAGAAAGATCATGGTAACTGTAGCTAACTTGGGCCCCATATCAGGGTTTTATTATTTCTTTAATATACTCATAATTAATCAAAATTCTTATTGGTAGAAATGAGGTGTTCCAATAGTATACAAAGTTCCTTTACAAAGAAGAAGAAAAGAGATGAGGTGAAGGAAAAACAGATGTGAAAGCCCTATTTATAAAATGTAGATATTTGACTTCGCTTAACTGTGACTGCATGCATTAAGAAATTCGAGTGATTCAGTATGTATGTCCAAATTTGAAAAGTAAAGCATTTTTTGGTTAAATTTCCACACATCTTATACGGAGTTTACAGATTTCCATTTTATCATTCCAGTCCTTGAGCTTAAAAAAAATGAAAAAAACATGTACACACATTTCTAAAAAAAATGATTACTCAACTGATTTAGAAAAGCAATTTTTATGATTTTTTCTCTTTTAAATGTCTTTTAATTTCCGGAGTCCCAGATGTTAAATTAAATGGTATTGCCAGGATGTTGAGGCTGATTGAGTGAATTCATGGACCCGCTGTTGGTCAAATGGTTTGACTTCTGTAATTGGTTTAAATGTGTCTTTCTCTGCTGCTTTATTCCCTTAGAAATCCTCAGCAGGTTGCGAGGGAATAGGAGACTTTGTGGAGCTGCTGGGAGGAACTGGATTGGACCCTTCCAAGATGATGCCTTTAGCTGATCTCTGCTACTCCTTTCATGGCCCGGGTGAGGTATTTCTTTGATTATTATGTATGTGCCTATCAAGATTAAAAAAAATAAGCACTCCCCCAATATTTTCTACATTGGAAGGCGAGTTTCACCAAAAAACCCTTCGATTTTTCACACTGAGCCAGTATGAGGATTTGAGGCTACATATAACATCAGTATCTTTACCAAAATATCCGACATTGGGAGAGAAACCTATGAAGCAACAAAGGTTGGCCTTAAGTAAAACTATGAAAAAAACAAAGCTTTTAAAATCTGCATTCTTTCCATTTTCTTGGGGGTCTCTGCTTTCATTTTCTAGAGACTAAAGAGTTTACTAACTGAAACACTTAGGGTTCAAAGAGTAGATGTATCATCAATTAGTAATAGGATAATAATGAAATAACTTTTTTATGTATGTGTATGTATGTGTGTGTGTTACAGTAAATAAACAACAAAGTGATAAGCTTTATTAGAAATTCTTAGAACTGCTAAAAGTCTATAACTTCTTAACGTCTAAACTAGCCTCTCCAAGGCCGGTGTAACACAGAGGTAAATTCTGAAATCTAAAAGCGGTCACCAGTAATAGAAGACTGGTTTATTTGGCACAGCGTATGCCAAATAGAACCAGATCTATGTCAGACAAGTGAGGATTTTCACTTTTTTATGCTCATGTCAGGTGAGGATGGATGGGACTTCATGACCTCATGACCAAACAACTCAATGAAGTCAGGGGGAGGTGGGGGAGAGGAGTCATAAAACATTCCTGTAAAGGTCACTCCCATAGCTTTACTTCAGACACAGGAGTCCTAGATTAACATTAAAGAGACAAAACAGAAGAAGAACAGCAGTCTCTAATCTCAGTTAATTCTTACTGTAGCCTCCTTCCTCTCCTGTCACTGCAGATCATTAACCAGCTAGGCAATGAAGCTGCAAAGCAGACAGTCCTCTTGATCAGCTATTACCTGTAATAATTACAACCAGGCCAGACCACCAGTATTTTCTGTCTCTGAGTTGATGGACAAAACATCTCTAAAATAGAATTAACATACAGTCAGCGCTCCTTAACTATGAGTTCCCCATACACGGATTCAACCAATTGTAATAGAAAATATTCAGTGTAGGCCGGGCGCAGTGTCTCACGCGTGTAATCACAGCACTTTGAGAGGCCGAAGCGGGCAGATTACTGAGGTCAGGAGTTCGAGACTAGCGTGGCCAATATGGTGAAACCCCCGTCTCTACTAAAAATATAAAAAAATTAGCCAGGCATGGTGGTGCACACCTGTAGTCCCAGCTACTTAGGAGGCTGAAGCAGGAGAATTGCTTATACTCGGGCAGTGGTGGTTACAGTGAGCTGAGATTGTGCCACTGCACTCCAGCCTGGGTGATAGAGCAAGATTCTGTCTCAAAAAAAAAAAAAAAAAAAAAAGAAAGAAAATATTCAGCGTAATTCCTGAACTTTGGGAGGCTAAGGCAGGAGGATGGCTTGAGCCTAGGCAGTTTGAGACCAGCCTGGGCAACATGGCAAGACCACACCTCCATAAAATTAAAAAAAAAAAAAAAAAAGGAAAAAAAACACATATAAAAAAATACAGTATAACAACTATTTACATAGCCTTTACATTGTATTAGGTATTATAGGTAATCTACAGATGATTTAAAGTATATGGGAAGATGTGTGTAGTTGGATGGGAGGATGGAAATCGGTAAAGGTAAAAGGTAGCCATTTACATAAGGGACTTGAACTTCTGTGGATTTTGGTATCTGTGGGATGGGGAGCATCTTGGAACCAATCTCCCGAGGATACCAAAGGATGAATTATACAAAAGTCATCACTAAAGCCTGATACGCACTCCACCCTCCCCCAGATACACCTGTATTCTAAGTTTCAGATGAGATTTAAGGTAGGCGTGGGCTCAAAGCAAGCTTTCTAATCAAGGTAAAGGCAAAAGATTTCCAAAATCCCACTTTGCTGAAAACTAGAGGATTCTCTAATGCTAATTGACACTTGAGCCCTGGTTTAAACTGTCAGTGCATGCTTTTTGGGTGCATGATCTGAGGCACTGAAGTACTTCCATGCTCATGATTGGAGAGCACCTTTGAGGAGATATACCTCAGCTGGGTTAAAAAGTAAGACAAGGATTAAAGAACAATCAGGCCTTACAATTTAGGTAATTGAAGCCAAAGTCATTTTTCTGCTTGGGTGATAGAACTTGAATTAGGATAAAAAGGTGATTCTAAAGCCAGAAAACCACCTTTGCCTACATTACCTAGGTAACTGAAACCACTTTTAAGGCAATTTTAAGGCTTGAATTATATCACTGTTTGGTTCATTTTAGACTTTATTCTGTTATTGGAAGGAGGACCTTGAGTGTAAGTTGTCCAGGTTCTTGGCGTTTTGAACAAAGAATTGGACAAAACGCACAAAGTAACAAAGGAGTGAAACACAGGAACGAAGCAGCTGAAGCAGGGATGTATTAAAGGGAGAAAGCACTCCGCAGGCTGGGAGTGGACCCTAGCGAGCAGCTCGAGGGCCCGGTTACAAAAGTTTTCTGGGTTTCAAGTACTCCTTTCTTTTGTTTTGAGACAGAGTTTCACTCTTGTTGCCCAGGCTGGAGTACAATGGTGCGATCTCGGCTCACCGCAACCTCCGCTTCTTGGGTTCAAGCAATTCTCCTGCCTCAGCCTCCCGAGTAGCTGGGATTACAAGCATGCGCCACCACAGCTGGCTAATTTTGTATTTTTAGTAGAGATGGGGGTTTCTCCATGTTGGTCAGGCTGATCTCGAACTCCTGACCTCAGGTGATCTGCCCGCCTTGGCCTCCCAAAGTGCTAGGATTACAGGCGTGAGCCACTGCTCCTTTTGAGGTTCCTATCAATTACCGTTTATCTGGATGAAGGATTTGGTTTGTGGCTAAAGGCTGAGGTGAATTGGCACCCTATGCAGATGAAGAGATAGCCCATGCTTGGCCCATGGCCAGTCCAAGGCACTCTTCCTTTCCTTGTGAGATGTGGTGGAAGGGGAGGGTTGTAGGGAGACCAGCCTTTGATCCTTCGCTACTCGGGCTTGGGGGAGCTGCGGTTTTTCCTTTTGGTTCAGCTTTAGGAAGTTTGCATTAATTGGCTTTAGGTTCCCTGCCCCCAGACCCAGATGTTTTCCTTTTAATCCAGCTTTGGGAAGTCACCGCGAATTGGCCTCAGTTTCCCAGCCACCAGGCCTTGGTGTTTTTCCTTGATTCAGCGTGAATTGATCTTAAGTTCCCTGCCTCCAGACCCTATTCTCCTGCCTTAATTGTTTTCTTTCTTTATCATGTTTCTGTGAGCCCCTCCCGAGTTGTTCAGTGTTGATTAGGGACCCTGCCCTTTATGTTGGATTTTGTTAGGAATTAGTTCAAAGTAATAAATAAATAATAAGTAAAGAAGATAGGACATGTTATAAAGATTAAAGTCCAGAGTAAGATCAGAAAAAGAATGACCTCCAAATTGTTTAATGAAAAATAAATTTGGCTGGGTGTGGAGGCTCATGCCTGTAATCCCAACACTTTGGGAGGCTGAAGCGGGCAGATCACTTGAGGTCAGGAGTTTGAGACCAGCCTGGCTAACGTGGTGAAACCCCATCTCTATTCAAATTCAAAAATTAGCCAGGAGTAGTGGCACACAACTATAATCCCAGCTACTGGGGAGGCTGAGGCAGGAGAATCACTTGAACCTGGGAGGCAGAGGTTGCAGCGAGCCAAGATGGCACCACTGCACTCCAGCCTGGATGACAGAGCAAGATCCTGCCACAAAAAAAAGAAAGGAAAGGAAAAGAAAAATAAATTTGGACCTCCTGGTAGAAGCTTAACTAGACTCCCTGGTACTTAAAATAATTATAGGGCTTTTATTTATTTTGTCATCAAATTGACTTTTATCTCAATAACTCTATTGAACTGTTTACTTCATTTAAACCCGGTACATGTTTGAGTGGTACCCATTACACAAGGACAATGATAGCATTTCTTAAAATTTAAAAACACCTTATAGAGACAAAGTAAGGAAAGATTGAGAAAACTAACAGCAGAAATGATTATTGTAGGGCAGATAAATCTTGCCTCAGGAACCAGCTTGGATAAATAAATAGGATAAGTACAAGGAAAGTAATTCTTAATAAAAATAATATGAGTTTCAATATATAACCCATACAGAGGAGATATAAAAGTTGTCAGATCTTATACAAATAATGAATAAGATTGTATTTTTTTTTTTTTTTGAGATAGAGTCTCACTCTGTTGCCCAGGCTGGGGTGCAGTGGTGTGATCTCGGCCCACCACAACCTCCACCTCACAGGTTCGAGCAATTCTCCTGCCTCAGCCTCCCGAGTAGCTGGGACTACAGGCATGCACCACCATGCCTGGCTAATTTTTGTATTTTCAGTAGAGACGGGGTTTCACTATGTTGGGCAGGCTGGTCTCACTCCTGACCTTGTGATCCGCCCACCTTGGCCTCCCAAAGTGCTGGGATTACAAGCATGAGCCACCGCGCCCAGCCGAATAAGATTGGATTTAAGAGAAGCAAGGATATCAGAAGCCATTTCATATAAATAGTACAGAAAAAATCAGAGAAAAGTTGTAAGTGGATAATAGAACAAAAACTAGTATGTTCAGTGTATGTCTATACGATGCAAATGATCTTTTTGTTTATGTATAAAACAGAGTTTTTGTTTAAATTCAGAAAATGATAAACAGGTGATTTTTTTTTTTTTGGTCTACATAAATGTCCCGCAGTACATTCCATCCTCCAGCCCCGACTAAATGCCCCTTGCAACCCTAGATCTGGTGACAACCAAAAACTGCCACTGCAAATTTCCGACCTGTCCTTAGCGGGCAGTACTGTTTCCACTGCAATCCCTGAACCCGAGCAACTGCACACTCCAGACTGATTGCCTTTGCCTGCCTTTACCACTTAGGCTTTGCAGGCAAAAAAGGCCGAGGAGACATCTTCTTGCTCTTTCCAGCTGGTTTTATTTTTCTAATAGTGTTCTTGCACATGAGGAGAAAGACTGAATTCAATTACACTATTCTATAACGAATTATAAGTTATAATAAAAATGAAACAAAAACATTTCAACTGATAGTAGATGCGTGGTTTGAGTACATGAGAGGAAGACAGGTTTCCTTGCTTTCATTATGTTTAAGTGATCCCGTCATTTAAATGATGACTGCGTGGTTTCTAACCTGCTGGGAAACTTTTATCTTTTCCATCCATTATAGCCCAGATGAAAGTTGGCTGTGACAACACTGTGGTGCGCGTGGTCTCCAGTGGAAAACACGTAAATCGTGTGACTTTTGAGTATCGTCAGCTGGAACCGTACGAGCTGGAAAACCCAAATGGAAACAGTATCGGGGAATTCTGTTTGTCTGGTCTTTGAATAACCAACCCAATGATTTACATGCTGATAACTGAGTTTTTAATGGCCATTGTGTATGATTTTGATGCACAACTAGTTAAAAGCCTTTCATACCAGTCAGTATTCCCAGCCTTGCGTGCGCGTGCACACACACACACACACACAAACGTGCATTAATTTTTGTACTTTGCTTCGTTTATGTTTGTAATCTGTAAATGAACACATGGCAGAAAATAAGCCCCTGATTGGTAGGATCATAGTTCTAAATGGAAATGTTTGTAATTCTTTGATGTGCTACTGAACCTGAAACTGGTAAGACGAGCACAAAGCAACGTGCAATAAAAAAATTGTATCTCAAGGGAAAATACTCAAAGAAAGAAAAGTGGCAGCACTTATATTAGTTTTATAACAGGAAAAAATCTTGTGTATAGCAAAGTAGTTGCATCTGTTTATTTTCTATTTATTATTGTTACAATAGATAATAGTTATAGCAATTATTTATTGATTTGTAACAACTTGTTTTTAACCAAACTTTGTAGCATGGAAACAATTTTCTAGGCCGGGCGCCGTGGCTCACGCCTGTAATCCCAGCACTTTGGGAGGCCGAGGCGGGCGGATCACGAGGTCAGGAGATCGAGACCATCCTGGCTAACACAGTGAAACCCTGTCTCTACTAAAAATACAAAAAAAAAAAATTAGCCGGGCGTGGTGGCGGGCGCCTGTGGTCCCAGCTACTCGGGAGGCTGAGGCAGGAGAATGGCGTGAACCCAGGAGGCGGAGCTTGCAGTGAGCGGAGATCACGCCACTGCACTCCAGCCTGGGCAAGAAAGCAAGACTCCGCCTCAAAAAATTTTTTTCCATCCACAAATACAAACATGAATAAATGTATTCAGAATGTTGGCACCTTGATGTTGGGCTTTATTTGCTTTCCTGAGTAGTCCTCTTTCTTGTTACCATCAGAAAATAATGTTATCATGTGGTGCAGAGCCAAATGCTGAACTAAATCATTTTGGACTTCTTAGAGCTAGAAGAACTCTGGGCCATTGAAGTAGAATTATTTAGAAGAGAGGTAGAATTGCAGTGTTTGCACAAGCAACACTAACTGGTCCTGGCAGGGAAGCGGGTGCAGAGATTCATTTTCCACTATCCTCAGAATACATGTTTTTGTCACGATATACATTTCTACAAAGACAGCAAGGACCTTACAACTCATAGACACAGTTTGCAGAAATCTGAATACTTCTTTGATACTGAAGGCAGTTTACTGTTGACTGAGCCTTGTTCTGTGTTTGGCTTAAAACTAAGCATGTAGTATATAAAAGACATCTTGGAGCAAAAAGCAAGGTTCTAAGCTACAAAGAAAATTCTTTTTTTTTTTTTTTTTTGAGACAGTCTTGGCTCTGTCACCTAGGCTGGAGTACAGTAGTGTAATCTCACCTCACTGCAACCTCCACCTCCCGGGTTCAAGCGATTCTCCTGCCCCAGCCTCCCAAGTAGCTGTGGTTACATGTGCGCCACCATGCCTGGCTAATTTTTGTATTTTTGGTAGAGGCAGGGTTTCACCATGTTGGCCAAGCTGGTCTCAAACTCCTGACCTCAAGTGATCTACCGGCCTTGGCCTCCCAAAGTGCTGGGATTACAGGCATGAGCCACTGTGCCTGGCTAGAAAATTCTTTTAAGAGAACTCTATACTTTGGATTAGTAGATGAAAGCTTCAAACTATGCCATTATTAATGGCCTTATTATGGTTCCTGAAACATATTTAATATGAAATTCATTGGAATATACTGGGGTCCTATACACTGGGCTTGTTCACAACATCTGAAAACCAGGCAGAAAAAAAAAAAACCAACTAATTGGAAGTGTTTCAAATACCTAGGATTTGGCACAAGTTTTGGCTCAGTAGGTATTTTGGAATGAGTGACTACTTTAGCAAATGAATGAATAAATGCCTGAATGGATGGATGGATGGATGGATGACGGATGACTATAATTCTTGATTAGTTATATAAAATATTGGACTCTTCATTTCATAGAAACTAAATTCTATGAAGCAGGAGGTTGAACCTTTTTCTTAAAAAAGATAGTCACTCTAGCAACCCAAGAATTAAGGAAGTTACTTTTATCACCATCAGAAGTTTCTGGCTCTTCACCTTCATGACTCCCGCATACTGAGTAAAACACACTTTTCTATTGCATCTCACCATGAAAGTTAGGAAACTTGCTTTTATTCCTAAGGGATATTTTGCAAGCTGATTAGCCTCTCTGCAGTAAGACAGGTGCTCCTGTGGTCCTTAAGCCCTGAAATTCTGTGGTCATTTGTGACATGCTTTACTTCAAAGCTTGTTAGTGAACAACAGCTTACATTCTTTGAGAGGATGTCCACCCTGGTGAACTGTCCACGTCTTATTCTTGGACTGTCTGCTACTTAGCCTATGTTTCAAAAGGATGGGGCAGCTTTCTGGAAACAAAATGGTAACTGAAATCTCTGGGGGAGATTTATAGGTTGTGTCTTCACTGGCATATCCATCAAGCGAGTAAAAGTTTATATGAAACAATATGACTTTCTAAGAAAGGAAGTATAGCGTAGTGGTTAAGGTCATTGACTCTGCAGCCAACCTTCTTGGAATCCCAGCTCTACCACTGACTTGAGCAAGTCACTTCTAAGTCTCCATTCCTTAGTTTTTAATCTGTAAAATTTGGGTAATTTACAGGACCTTTACAGAAGGATAAAGGTGCCTTCTGCAAAAGGTTTTTGGCCACATTAAATGGTTAGATATATTTAAATCAAGACCTGTGTCTCACATGTGTTGGCTGTTATTTTTATTTTTGTCTCTTCTGAGCAAATATGCCGTTCTGGGTCCTCTGTACTCTTATTGGGACATTTGCTTTGTACACTGAAGGATTTGCACTAATTCAATTATACTATTTCATCCCAGGACATTTGTGAGGAAGCTAGGGTTAGTTAGGGTTGTTGTCTGTCACTGAGAAGCATAGTAACCCCAGCGCTAATCCTAACCCTAATCCTAACATTTGAGGGTAGATCATGTCAGGATTTATCTGATTCACACACATCTCTTCTCACAGCTCACCCCTGTCTGCAGGCACTGCACTGCTCCAGGACCAATCCTGACCTTGGGCAAGAGGAATTTGAATAGCTCTTGTCTGATGTTCTGGTCATGAACAAATTGTCTCATAAATTGTCCGGACTATCTGCCCTTCTGCCCCATTCTCCATCTCTGTAATCTTTCAGATCTTGGTTATTTCATTGTAGTAGTTCTTGTCTGGCCCTGTTTTTATCTCTCACTCCTACCTATAGGTCTTTCTGAATACCAGTTAGGTGACTAGGGATCTGCTTTCTACAACCAATAACTGGTTTTCCAAATTCTTCCTGCCTCCATGTCTAAAATTCTGAGCATTTTTGCTCATAGGTTTTATGTCACTGTCACCGTCTAATTTTCTAGATGCTTCTCTTTTTTCTTTTGAGACAGGGTCTTGCTCTATTATGCAGGCTGGAGTGCAGTGACAGCAAACTGCAGCCTCGACTTCCTGGGGTCAAGCGATCTCCCACCTCAGCCTCCCAAGTATCTGGGGGGCCACAGGTGCATGCCACCTGTGGCTAATTTAAAAAAAAATTTATAGGCCAGGCGCAGTGGCTCACACCTGTAATCCCAGCACTTTGGGAGGCCGAGGCGGGCTGATCACCTGAGGTTGGGAGTTCGAGACCAGCCTGGTCAGCATGGTGAAACCCTGTCTCTACTAAAAATACAAAAATTAGCCGGGCATGGAGGCAGGCACCTGTAATCTCAGCTACTCGGGAAGCTGAGGCAGGAGAATCGCCTGAACCTGGGAGGCGGAGATTGCAGTGAGCCGAGATCATGCCATTGCACTCCAGCCTGGGCAACAGAGAGAGAGACTCCGTCTCAAAAAAAAAAATTTATAGAGACAGGGTCTCACTATGTTGCCCAAGCTGGTCTCAAACTTCTGGGCCCCAGCGATCCACCCACCTCAGCTTCCCAAAGTGTTAGGATTATAGGCATGAGCCACTGCACCCAGGCTTCTGGATCCTTTTCTACCTCCTCTAATCTTGCCTCTTCTGCCACTGTCTTCCAGCCTGTCATCTATGGAATATCTTGATCTGCCTGTGATACTACTTTCTCCTAGTATATAAAGCAGCATGTCTTCTTTACCTCCAACTACTCCCTGGTACTGTTGCTTCATTTAAGTGGGTAGGGCAGAAATGCTATATGTTCATCAGAACTCACTTTACAACCTCTCTTGCAGTTAGGCTTGGTCACGTGACCAACTTTCTGAATTATCACAGAAAGAATGTGGGTAGACATGATGTCCACCCCTTCATGTGATCCTCCACACCTTCTCTCTCTTCCCATGTCTACTATCTGTTAGACACAGAGGCCTGAACAGAGGACTCCAAGGCCATACAGGAAAACAGAGCCATAGGATGCAAGAAGCCTGGCTCTCTGAATGACCACATGGACGGCTGCCTATTGACTATGCACATCCACACTAGACTTTGTATGAATGAGAAATAAATTTTTATTTTGTTAAGCCACTGAGATAAATATATATAGCACTGAGTATTCTCATACTTCATACAATGGGCCTGTCTAAATCCAATTCTTAGCTATTCTGTCTGTTTTTGTTGCAACTATCCAGACAGACCTGACTTGACTCTTCCAAAGAAAAATACCTCAAATGCACACCTTTGATCTTATGAAAACTAAGCTTTAACTGATATAACCATATGCAACCTTTCCACATTCTTTAAATAATCTTAGAACAGTGATCCTTAGACCTCTTTGAAAATCTGACAGGAGCTGGAAATTGTTTTCCAGTAAAAAATTCCTATACATACAAAAATATCAAGCAAATACCTGAGAGTTCACAAACCCCTAAAGAGCATCTAAGGATTTCAGGGTAACTCCTGCTATTGGATTCAGTAATGGATGAAAGTCAGTTTTATACCAGTCTTCTCACACTGAATTGCCCTCTCTTCAATATTAGTTAAAAACATTCATTAGTGAATTTGGCTGCAAAATAAGTCCGTAATAACAACTTAGTCTTTCTGCTTCTATATTTATTTAATTTTGCCTTTTACCGGATGAGTTTTGCTTCATCTGCTACCTAGTTTTTCTTTAGAGAGAAAACGTTTGACTCAGGACAAATTTTTGTGACACAGATTTTTCCAGATTTCTCCCAATTTCAAACTTTTCTTGCTTGCTATTTTATTTTATTTTATTTGAGACGGAGTCTTGCTCTGTCACCCAGCCTGGATTGTAGGGCGCGATCTCAGCTCACTGCAATCTCCGCCTCCCGAGTTCAAGTGATTCTTCCGCCTCAGCCTCCCGAGTAGCTGGGATTACAGGCACGTGCCACCACACCTGGCTAATTTTTAAAATCATTATTATTATTATTATTATTAGACAGGGTCTCACTCTGTCACCCAGACTGGAGTGCAGTGGCACAATCTTGGCTCACGGCAACCTCTGCCTCCCAGGCTCAAGTGATTCTCCTGCCTCAGCCTCCCAAGTAGCTGGGATTACAGGCATGTTTCACCATGCCTGGCTAATTTTTGTATTTTTAGTAGAGACGGGGTTTCACCACGTTGGTCAGGCTGGTCTTGAACTCCTGACCTCAAATGATCCACCCGCCTCAGCCTCCCAAAGTGCTGGATTACAGGTGTGAGCCACTGTGCCCGGCCAAATTTTGTATTTTTAGTAGAGAGGGGGTTTCATCCTGTTGGCCAGGCTGGTCTTAAACTCCTGATCTCAAGTGATCCGCTGGCCTCAGCCTCCCAAAATGCTGGGATTACAGGCATGGGCCACCGTGCCAGGCTGCTTGCTATTTTAATTGGGAGGCAACATTGCCAGTTTGTCTGCAAAGTAGAAACTTCATGAAAGGAAAACAAAGGTTTGATGGACAGGATTTACTTGTAGGCAGTTTGTTTATGTGATCAAAAGCACCCAAAAGAGAGTTGTGGAAAGAAATGCTTATTGTAGAGTAATCATATGAAATTATATCTGAATACACTTTTATCTGTGCAGCGAAGTATTTCAGAAAACAGAAACACCTTTGTATCTTCAAATAAGTAGGTTGAATGGCATCAGTTCTAATGGGTCATTTGTGCTGATTATCATCCATTTTTCTCTTTGCGTTTTAAAGTTTTTTTCTTCATTTGTTAAGACAAACTACACAAAGAGAAAAGAAACAGAGATATGAGAGAGGAAATATGGGTGAGAGAAAGAGGCTTGATTAGAGCATTTGAAAACATAATGAAATAGAGGTCTCTAAATTGGATTCTGGGCTTTGCTCTTGATAACAACCATGTACTCAATCCCTCTGCAGCTGAAAAACTGAAAACAGGAAGTGTTTTTGCTTTAGGGGAAAGATTTCATGTCAACACTAAGACGTAAAGCTGGATGAGCTAGAAATAACCATGCTCTTTATAACTAGAAGAATTATCAGATATTGGGGGTTCCTAGTATGAAAATGCAATCCCCCTATTGACTCTCCTTTCCAGGTTTTTTAAGTTTAAGAAAACATGTCTTGTGTTATTAACGGTTCAGATGTAATCAAGCCAGCCAAAGACACCAGCACAGCAGGTAGCTACTGTGATTTCAGGGATAGCACGTAACTGAAAATATTGCCTTTTACTGAAATGCCCACCTTTACAACTCTTTTTCTTCTGTTATCAAAATGTATATTTAATTAAGCAAGTAGTTCATTACTTTAAAGATTCAAACCATATAGTGGTAACTAGTTAATGAACTAACTTATAAATCAGTCATTAATTTGACCATATGTTATTGCTAATCATTATGACATGACAAGAATTGGCAGGAAAGTCTCAAATACACGGGAGGGTAGTGAGTGCAATTAAGAGTATTAGGTCCTGGCCAGGCATGGTGGCTCATACCTGTAATCCCAACACTTTGGGAGGCTGAGGTGGGCGGATTACTTAAGGCCAGGAGTTCGAGACCAGCCTGTCCAACATGGCAAAACCCCATCTCTACTAAAAATACAAAAAATTAGCTGGATGTGGTGGTGCATGCCTGTAATCCCAGCTACTCTGGAGGCTGAGGCAGGAGAATCGCTTGAACCCAGGAGGTGGAGGTTGCAGTCAGCCGAGATCACACCACTGCACTCCAGCCTGGGCAACAGAGTGAGACTCTGTCTCAAAAAATATATATATATAGATCTCTATATATGCACGTATATACATATATACACACACACATATATATACACGCATAATATACATACATATGTGTATATATGTGTGTATATATGTGTATATGTGTGTATATATGTGTGTATATATGTGTGTATATGTGTGTATATATATGTGTGTGTGTGTATATATATGTGTGTGTGTTTCTGTATATATATATATGTTGGTGGTCCACTGGCAAAGCTAAGAAAATGGTAGATCAACTCTGCCTTCTGCTCAGCAAAAGCCAAAATCCCTTCACCCATCACATCCAGCCTTATTAGCAGAGGCCTCTATGATCTTATATATAATAAGATGCTGGCCCCTACCCACCCATCCTCACCCCCTCTTTTTACATCAAAGAGATCTCTGTAATAAATTGGGTAATAAGCAGGAAAAGAAAGACTATGAGATTCTGAAAAGCAAACAGACCCAGGTGAATGCTCCATTAAAGCTACCTGGACAACTAACAAGGTATTGGTGAAGCCACTAGCTGGCTGAAAGTTTGTAGAGGTAAGCAAAGTTTGCTATAGACTTGGGAGTGTTATCAAAGACAAACTGTATTTCCTTAGTTTTGTTTAGGACCAGCCCAGGATGCAATCTTGCCTGTGTGGAATGGATGGGATGAAAGATGGATGGGCCCAGCCTTAGAAGCAGGATCTAGACCTATAAGTATAGTCATCAGAATGGAGAGGGAAGAACCCAGACTTCAGGAACCCAATGTAGAGGTGAGTTCTGATTCAACCACTAACCAGCTGTATGTCCTTGAGCAAATTCCTGCACTGCTCTGAGCAGCTTCGTTACATGTCAGGTATAACAGGAGCACCTACCTTTTAATGCGATGGCTTGCATGAAGTACCACGCACCCGTCGAGGCACATGGTAGACACTATAACTATGAGTGTCCCTTTCTCAGAAAACTTGTTTATCAGTCAAGTTTTGGTAATATAATTTTATCTGAAATGCTACTAAAATGTTTTCTATTTCAAGGAAATAGAGCTGGCTCCCTTAACTGATGAGAATTTATTTGGCAAAGAGAAAATAGCTTGTTTTTATAACATTCAATTGCTATTTTTTTTCTCGAAATGGCCTTACCTCTACAGTATCTACTCATCAATTCATTAAAATAGGGTGGTCCATTGGCAAAGCTAAGAAAATGGTAGATCAGCTCTGCCATCTGCTCAGCAAAAGCCAATCCCTTCACCCATCACATCCGAGCTTATTAGCAGAGGCCTCTATGATCCTTCCCTATCCTGGCCTTTCCAGTGAAAAACAACCAGTGCTGACATTGAGTGCCCCTTAGGGGACACTGACACGCCAACTGCTAGGTAAAGGTAGGAAGGGGTGAGGCTGGTGTAACGTTCTGTAAGGCTGCAGGTTTAAAAACAAAACAAAACAAACTCAAAAATCTCTCTCTAAGATTGATAAACAATAAGAAAATGTTTGGCTTTATTCTTGAATCATAGTAAAAGCTAATATTTATTGAATACGAAGTACAGGCATATCTTGTTTTATTGTACTTCACTTTATTGGACTGTGTGGATATTAGTTTTCTACAAGTAGAAGGTTTGTGGCAACTTTGGGTCCAGCAAGTCTATCGGTGCCATTTTTCCAACAACATGTTCACTTCATGTGTCTGTGTCACATTTTGGTAATTCTCATAATATTTCAAGCTTTTTCATTATTATCATAGCTGTTATGCTGATCTGTGGTCAGATGTTACTATTGTAATTGTTGTTACTATTGTAATTGTTTTAGGGTGCCACAAACTGTGCCCATAGAAGACAGCGAACTTATGGATAAATGTGTGTTTTGACTTCTCCGCCTACTGGCTGTTTGTTCCCCTATCCCTCTTTCTCTTGCTTCGGGCCTCCTTATTCTCTAAGACACAAGAATATTAAAATTAGGCCAATTTATAATTCTACAATGACCTCTAAGTGTTCAGGGAAAGGAAGAGTCCCAGGTTTTCTCACTTTAAGTCAAATGCCAGAAATGATTAAGCTTAGTGAAGAAGGCATGTTGAAAGCCAACAGAGGCTAAAAGCTAAGTTTCTTATTCCAAACAGTTAGCCAAGTTGTGAATGCCAAGGAAAAGTTACTGAAGGAAATTAAAAATGCTACTCCAGTGAATACACAAATGATAAGAAAACAAAACAGCCTTATTGCTGATGTGGAGAAAGTTTGAGTGTTCTGGATACATCAAACAGCCACAGCGTTCCCTTAAGCCAAAACCTAATCCAGAGCAAGGCCCTAATATTCTCTCATTCTATGAAGGCTGAGAGAGGTGAGGGAACCTGCCAAAGAAAAGTTGGAAGCCAGCAGAGTTTGCTTCTTGAGGTTTAAGGAAAGAAGCCATCTCCATAAAAAAATAGGTGCAAGGTGAAGCAGCAAGTGCTGATGTAGAAGCTGCAGCAAGATCATTGATGAAGGTGACTACTCCAAACAACTGATTTTCAGTGTAGACAAAAAAGCCTTCTATTGGAAGGAGATGCCATCTAGGACTTTTATCGCTAAAGAGAAGTCAATACCTGGTTTCAAAGCTTCAAAGGACAGAATTACGGGCTAATGCAGCTGGTAACTTTAAGAAGTCAAGCTCATGTACCATTCTGAAAATCCTAGGGCCCTTAAGAAGTATGCTGAGTCTACTCAGTCTGGGCTCTAAAGGAACAACAAAGCCTGGATGATAGCACATCTGTTTACAGCATGGTTTACTGGATATTTGAAGCTGACTGTTGAGACTTACTGCTGAGAAAAATAATTTCTTTCAAAATATTACTGCTCATTGGCAACGCACCTGGTCATCCAAGAGCTCTGAGGGAAATGCACAAAAAGATTAATGTTGTTTTCATGCCTGCTAACATAACATCCATTCTGCAGCCCGTGGACAATCTTACAATAAAACTTTAAGGCATGAGGAGTTACTTCTTTTGAATGAGCAAAGAAAGCGGTTTCTTGAGATGGAATCTACTCCCAGTGAAGATGCTACGAATATTGTTGAAATAACAACAAATTTAGAATGGTACATAAACTTAGTTGATAAAGCAGCAGCAGAGTTTGAGAGGATTAACTCTAATTTTGAAGGAAGTTCTACTACAGGTAAAATGCTATCAAACAGCATTGCATGCTACAGAGAAATGCTTTGTAAAAAGAAGACTCGATTAATGTGGCAAACTTCACTGAAGTCTTATTTTAGGAAATTGCCACAGCTGTTCCAGCTTTCAGTAACCACTGCCCTGAACAGTCAACAGCCCGTCAACATCAAGGCAGGACCCAGCACTAGCAAAAAGATTATGACTCGCTGAAGGATTGGATGATCTTTAGCATTTTTTAGCAATAAAGTATTTTTCTTTTCTTTCTTTTTCTTTTTCTTTTCTCTTCTTTTCTTTTCTCTTTTTTTGAGATGGGGTCTTGCTCTGTTGCCCAGACTACAGTGCAGTGTGCAATCACAGCTCACTGCAACCTTGACCTTCCCAGGCTCAGGTCCTGCCACCTCAAGCAGTCTACCTGTCTCAGCCTCCCAAAGTGCTACATTTATAGGTATGAGCCACTGTGCCCGGCCAACAATAAAGCTTTTTTTTTTTTTTTTTTGACAGAGTTTCACTTTGTCTCCAGGCTGGAGTGCAGTGGTGTGATTTCGGCTCACTGCAACCTCTGCCTCCTGGGTTCAAGCGATTCTCCTGCCTCAGCCTCCCGAGTAGCTGGGATTACAGGCACGTGCCACCGCACCCAGCTAATTTTTGTATTTTTAGTAGAGATGGTGTTTCACCATGTTGGCCAGGATGGTCTTGATCTCCTGACCTCATGATCCACCTGTCTCAGCCTCCCAAAGTGCTGGGATTACAGGTGTGAGCCACCGTGCCCAGCCAATAAAGTATTTTTAATTAAGGTATGTACATTGTTTTAGACATAATGCTATTGCACACTTAGTATACTATATTATACTGTAAACATAACTTCTATATGTACTAGGAAACCAAAAAATTGGTATGACTCACCTTATTGCAATATCCACCTTTTTACAATGGTCTGGAACCAAAACTGTAATATCTTCAAGGTATACCTGTATGTTCTTTGCACTGTTCTACAAACTTCCTATGCGTTAAAGCATTGAAACCTATCTTCACTTTGCAGATAGGGAAACTGAAGCACGGAGAAGTAAATCACACAGTTAGAAAGCAGTGGGGCCAGGATTCGGACTTCAGTGATCTGACATCAAAGCTTGACAGCTTTATGGCTGCACTACTCTGCTAGAGACTGTGGCTGGAATAGAGTATGAAGCACCGCTCTCAGGGAGGGTTTCCACCAGCATGGCAGTAACACTGAAAGCATTCTGTCCTTATTTCTTTGTCAAAACACACCATTCAAAGTTATTTTAGAGTATTTGTCTGAAGATTTTGTAACAAATCAATTCCATTTCCAACTCTCAGAATGGCCTAATGGGATAGCTCACTGAATATTTGGTCAACTTGGCGATGCCATAGAACCAAGACATGTAGTCAAACTCATCTTGATGTTGCTGTGAAGACAATTTTCAGATGAGATTAACATTTAAATCAGTAGACTTTGAGTAAAGCAAATTACTTCCATAAGGTGGGTGGGCCTCAACCAATCAGTTGAAGGCCTTATATGGTAAACGACGGAGGTCCCCCAAGGGAAAGAGAACATCTGATTGGTTCTGTTTCTCTGGAGAACCTTCCTAATGTGCCAAATACAATTAATTTTTGCTGGGAGGCCTCCGAAAAACTTTCCCTTATACTCAGCTATAATGTGTTCTAAGCAAAGCTGTTGCAAAATCTTTGTTTACCAATGAATGGTCTGAGGTAATCATGTCCTTTTTTTCTTTCTCTGCACAGTCCTACATGACCCCTTGTTCACTGTCAAACTGACTTCCACATACAGGAGCACCAAAAGGCACAGGAATGGATGCCAATAGACTCATTAACACCTCCTCAATATCACCTCAGTCCACTTAACTGAGAAACAGCTGTGGAAGATGGCAAGAGCCAAAATAAAACCCAGTTCTCAACCAGATAAAATATCTCTGAAAAGAGGAAAAAATGGTTGTGAGATGTCATTGTCCCATTTTTAGGAGAAACTATAAAAGGAACAGCCAACAGTTACACAGAAATTTAAGACTGTGCCTATGTTAATTCCAAGCAATAGTCTTTCTATTTATAACCCGTGCTAATTAAATGTTATCACTTAACATTCGTTATTAACAGAGGTTTTCTGGCTATTGTCAAATCTCAGGTGAAAGCCTTTTAGCTTCTTTCATTCCTTCTCAATGAAACCAATTTGGCAGTCTCTTTCAAAGCAATGTCTTCAATTGGAAAGTACTCCCTCATACATGAATGAACAATGTGTCTCCTCATGTCATTGATAAGATGAGCTTAGAATGAGCTTGAAATGCTATGGTGGTGGTGCTCTATTCTGGACTGCAGAAAAATCTGGAATGCTACTATGTAACAAGAGCAGAACATTATGGGGGAAGAAAACCCAGAAGACTAATTTTTAAAAAAATTAAATAAATTTAAGAAATGAATAAAAGAGTCTTAAAATATAAAACTCAATAAATCTCAAGAGTATATTGGACATAGATAATGAGAAAATGAGTTCTGGAAGAAAAGTTGGAAGACATGGAGGATAGAATGAGATGCACCAGCATACATCTGAGTGGGCCAGTGGTTTAGGATGTTAGGCATTTTGTTTCTCCTCACTATAAAGATAGGTATTGTCGGATACTTTGCAGGTTTTAAAAATAGTTCTCTTGAAAATTACTACCTTAAAAGTGACATGCATAAGGATACTCTGAAGAACTGATCACTTTTATTAATTGGGTGAATGCAGATGAACAAAATTAGTAATTCAAGGTAACCCCTTATAGGCATAATCTATCTGCTAATTTCTCTTGCAGTCATTTTGTTTTGTTTCTTATTCTTAAGTAATCTCATAAAGCACCTCAATTCCTCATTTCACTTCTTCATGTATTGAACGCCTTTCTATATAATAAATAATATGATCTAGCTGGGTACAGTGGCTCACACCTATAATCCCAGTGCTTTGGGAGGCCAAAGCAGGAGGATCACTTGAGCCTAGGAGTTTGAGACCAGCCTGGACTGGGAGATGGGAGACCCCATCTCTACAAAAATTTAAAAGGTAGCCAGCATGGTGGTGTGCACCTGTGGTCCCAGTTACTCTGGAGGCTGAGGTAGGAGGATTACTTGAGCCCAGGAGGTTGAGGCTGTAGTGGGCTGTGATTGTGCCACTGCACTCCAGTCTGGGTGACAGAGTGAGACCCTGTCTCAAAAAACATTATGTGAGCTAACATGTATTCAGTGTTTATTATTACACTAAGTACTATAAAACAATTTACATTTATTATCTCATTTAATCTTATAACAATCAAAAGTGGAAGGTAGTGTTATTTTCTTCATTTTCCAATGAAGGAATGGAGAACGAAATAGGTTAAGATACTTGCCCAAGGTCATACAGCTACTCATTCATAGAGGAAAACAATTCACATTTGTTTGTCCAAGTTAATTCATTGCAGGAATGACTCATCTCATTCCTAATTATAAGCCACTCTTTTATATACTCTGTTTTATACTCCTTCCTCTCCTCTTCCATTACAACTCATCTTATTCCACCCTCCCTTCTCCAAATAAGAAATGTTCATAGTTAGGGAAAAAATATTTAGAAAATTCAATGGCTTTGCTTTTATTATTTTCTTTTCTTTTTTTTTTTTAGACAGAGTCTTGCTCTGTCGCCCAGGCTGGGGTGCAGTGGCGCGATCTTGGCTCACTGCAAGCTCCGCCTCCCGGATTCACGCTATTCTCCTGCCTCAGCCTCCTGAGTAGCTGGGACTACAGGCGCCCACCACCACACCTGGCTAATTTTTTGTATTTTTTTTAAGTAGAGATGGGGTTTCACCGTGTTAGCCAGGATGATCTCGATCTCCTGACCTCATGATCCGCCTGCCTCAGCCTCCCAAAGTATTATTTTCTTTTTAGTAGAAGTATCTGGATAATTTCCCTCATTTTTCATTTCATTATGATTATACAGACCTAGCTAATGGTATTTCACATGTCTACTAGGACTTAAGGAAAATCCTTCAGACTTGGTGTTCTAGGATACCAAGACACTTTCTTTTTTTTGAGATGGAGTTTCACTCTTTTTGCCCAGGCTGGAGTGCAGTGGTGCAGTCTCGGCTTACTGCAACCTCCGCCTCCCGGGTTCAAGTGATTCTCATGCCTCAGCTCCCCGGGTAGCTGGGATTACAGGGGTGTGCCACCACGCCCAGCTAATTTTGTATTTTTAGTAGAGATGGGGTTTCACCATGTTTGCCAGGCTGGCCTTGAATGCCTGACCTCAGGTGATCCATCCCCCTCTGCCTCCCAAAGTGCTGGAATTACAGGCGTGAGCCACCGTGCCTGACCTCAAGACACTTTCATAATGATCCTTAGGTCAAGGTTTAGATGAGAAATTCATTGTTGTGATGTATAGAGGCAACAGCATCCTCCTACACCCTGGCTAGAGCAGCAAAGCTTGCTACTGTTTGGCAAAGTTTCTAGGTGGTATTTTTAGAAAAAAAATCCTCATCTGTTTGGTGCTGCTGGAATATGGCTCTTGATTCACAGATGGGTGTCTCTTGGGTGACTGGGGAGCTAAATTTTCAAGGCTTCCCCTTACTGGATAAACAGTGACTCTTTTCCAATTTTTGTTAATATCTTAACAGGCCACCAAGGCTGATGAAAAAAGCTTCAGAAGAGAAACTTCTTGTAGGCACCTACAGGTGGTGTGTCATTTAGCGGGCAGTATATATTTGGCAATGCTTTTCTTTTTTTTTTTTTTGGAAACAGAGTCTTGCTCTGTCACCCAGGCTGGGGTGCAGTGGCGCAATCTCGGCTGAATGCAAACTCTGTCTCCTGGGCTCAAGTGATTCTCCCACCTCAGCCTCCCAAGTAGCTGGGACTACAGGCATGTGCCGCCATACCCAGCTAATTTTTGTATTTTTAGTAGAGACAGGGTTTCGCTATGTTGCCCAGGCTGGTCTCGAACTCCTGGACTCAAGTGATCCACCCGCCTCAGCCTCCCAAAGTGCTGGGATTACAAGTGTGAGCAACCATGCCCGGCTTGTTGAAGATGGTTGTCTGAAGATTTTGTAACAAATCAATTCCATTTCCAACTCTCAGAATGGCCTAATGGGATAGCGCATTGAATATTTGGTCAACTCGGAGATGCCATAGAACCAAGACATTTAGCCAAACTCATCTGGATGTTGCTGTGAAGACAATTTTCAGATGAGATTAACATTTAAATCAGTAGACTTTGAGTAAAGCAAATTACTTCCAGTGATTGGATTTCAGGTTCATCCTAACTCAGTATGATTTCATCTTAACTAATCACATTTGCAAAGATTCTATTTCCAGATAAGTTCGCATTCTGAGGTTCTGGGTGGACATGAATTTTGGGAGGACACTATACACCCACTGCGCTCATCAATAACATCTTCAACTCGATGAGGTGGTGTCACAGAGGGAAGTGAAAGAGAGAGCCATGAGGGGAACTGAGGGCTGCACAGCCCTCCCGGATGATATTTGAGTAAAGCAAATCTTTTGGCAATATTTCTTAAACCTCAATGTGGCTGCGAATCACCTGGGGATCCTGTGAAAGGTCAGACTCTGATTCTGGGTAGGGTCTAAGATTCAGTATTTCTTTTATTTTATTTTTATTTTCCTGTGTCAATTCACCTGCAAAGCATTAGATATATATTAATTACACTATTGTTGAAATTCTGAAGCTGTCAATCCATGTTAGTGTGCTAGAGTGTTTTTCACATTTCTAAAATTTTTGTGGGTACATAGTAGGTGTCTATATTTGTGGGGAGAGTCTGCATTTCTGACAAGCTCCTGGGTGATGCTGACACTACTGGTCTCTCAACCACAAGGATATACAGACCTGTATGGAGGAAGAATATTGCCTTTCAGTGGAACTAGCCATGGTTGGTTATTTGTTTTTGCTTTTCTCGAAGGCTTGTGCTAAATAATAAAATCTACCTCACTTTCTTTCCACCTTGTCACTTGTGTTGGGAGCAACACAATGGAAGGAGAAAGCTGTAACTTGTGAACAGGAGACACGTTAATGAAAGAAAGCGCCAGAGAGAGAACTCAAGCTGGCCTGTTGCCATGACGCTGGGCTAATGACACTGAGCTGGAAGAGTGATTCCCCTGGAGTCCTTATCAAGTGACACCATCTTAATTACCCAGTGAAAAGATAGCCCGTTTCCAGCAAACAATTACTTCCTGATCGATACCCCTGTCTTGTTAAGTATGCTTCCTGACCATTTATAGCCAAACAGTTGATGTACATTTCCTGAGAAGGAAAATCACCTTCTCATCTATCTCTACTCAACAGAAGTCCCGACCCACATCACACACAGAAACGTCTACATTTAGCTATTCTGAATGGTTGGAAACTCCTCACTATTTATTATCCTTCGGTGACTTTTACTTTTAGATGAAGAACTGAGAAGGGCACACAAGTTCCTCTCAGTAACATGTTTTATGCTTGAGGCTTAAGGCCTCAAATTGGGGAAGGGAATAAGGTTGTTTCAAGCCTGTGGCTTCCTGTCACTCCCCACTCCTGGAAGGCCCTTCACTTTTGGGTGTGGCCTAGAGGCCTCATGGACAGCAGTCCCTTCTGACACCCAGTGAGATATCACTTGGAAGGGCAGTGCAGCCCTCAGTTCCCCTCATGGCTCTCTCTTTCACTTCCCTCCATGACACCACCACATCGAGTTGAAGATGTTATTGATGAGTGCAGTGGGTGTATAGTGTCCTGCCAATATTCATGTCCACCCAGAACTTCAGAATGCAACCTTATCTGGAAATAGAGTCTTTGCAAATGTGATTAGTTAAGATGAGATCATACTGGGTTAGGAAGAACCCAAAATCCAATCACTGGTGTCCTTGTAAGAAGAAAAAACACAAAGAGACAGAGGAGATGCACAGAGGCCATGTAATGATGGCTACAGAGACTGGAGTGGTACAGCTACAAGCCAAAGAATGCCAGGGATGGCCAGCTAGCAGGAGCTAGGGAAAAACACAGAGGGACTCTCCCCTGGAGCCTTTAGAGGGAGTGTGGCCCTGCCAACACCTTGGTTCTGGACTTCTGGCCCCCAGAACTGTGAGAAAATAAATTTCTGTTGCTTGAAGCCACCCAGTTTGTGGTACTTTGTCGCGGTAGCCCTGGAAAACAAACATAATGAGTAAGAGGAAGTAAAGGAATTAAAAGGTGTGCAGGAAAGAATTTAAAACTATGTGAAAGTCATGACTTTCGCCCTACTGTCTAAGGAAAAAGAAATCCCTAAGAATGAATAGGGCCTCCTCATTTGCTCACCTTACTCAAGGCTCAAGTCAGAGCTTTCGGTGGGAGCATCTTTTTCAAACCTCCACAGTTCAAATCTCCATCCAGTAGGGGATTTTATTCATTTAGGACTCTTGGGAAATCTCGCTCACTACCATTAGGGATTGGTCTCACCCTAGGGCTGATTTCCCTTCCCCCACAATTTGTGATAATAGTCCCCAGCTGTGTTTTTCTCTAATTCTGAATTATCCAGCCTAGAATCACAGTACAGGGGAAGAACCTCCAGCAGGATGTCCACAACAAGCAATGGCAACTTAGGTTTATTCAGGGTCTCCTACCCTGTAGTTGTAGATCTGCCCTGTCATTCTTTTGAAGGTCCAGTGGGTAACTCTGGGACTATAAACATGTGAATGTGCGTGCGCGCGCGCGCGCACACACACACACACACACACACACACACACACACACACAGCCCTACATCTCTCTAGGACAAACATCCACTCTCAAATACAACACAATCCAGTGGAGGAATAATTAGCAAAGCCACCCTATGGATTTAATGGACTTGTAATGGACTTAGGGCATCAAATAACATAACTCTTACATTACTACTACTATGCAGATGTCGATAATACAGGATTTTCACCTTCAAACAAGAGGACAAAAATAGGATCCTCTTTGGATATTTTGTGGCATTGAAAAAAGGGACAAAAAATCCTTTCGGCCATTCTCTGTTTCTTCAAATCATATTTTCATTTTCTAGCAATTAAAAACAAGAGTTCTGGCCAGGCGCAGTGGCTCATGCCTGTAATCTCAGCACTTTGGGAGGCCGAGACGGGCGGATCACGAGTTCAGGAGATCGAGACCATCCTGGCTAACACGGTGAAACCCCGTCTCTACTAAAAAAATACAAAAAATTAGCCGGCCTGGTGGCGGGCGCCTGTGATCCCAGCTACTTGGAGAGGCTGAGGCAGGAGAATGGCGTGAACCCAGGAGGCGGAGCTTGCAGTGAGCCGACATCGCGCCACTGCACTCCAGCCTGGGCGACAGAGCGAGACTCTGTCCCCACCCCGACACCCCCAAAAAATAAATAAAGATGAAAATAAAAAAAATAAAAACAGGAGTTCTGGCACGAAGAATAAAGCCAGCACCAATTTTGGCAAATCATCAAGAAAGGGAAAAAAAAAGTTTGGATGGAACAAAAGAATGGAAAGACAAAGTGGACATCTTAGAACTGGGCCACAGAGATTGCATCTAAACAGTAAAGACGGTCTAGTTGCTCACTTTTTCTTTGGAATTCTAACACCTTAGATAAGTGTCCTTGCTTTACAAAAAATGATATGACTTCTGCCACAAGACGGGCTTGGGGAGAAATCTGGCCGTTGGTGTTAAGGTGGATTGCCTCTCCTAGTTTATAATCAGGAGTGTTTTGTGTTGGTTGAGCTCAAAATTCATTCAAATACACTTTCAAAGTTTTCAGTTGATTAAAATGGCTCAGAAAAAAAAAATTCCTGTTTGTGTCTTTTTGCCGTGCTACTCTTAAACACTTAAAAGGCTTTTTTATTAGCATAAATACTGCATGTTGACTACAGATAGCTCTGTTGGTCAAGGTCGTCCAGAAAAACAGACCCAATGGGACATAGTGAGAGGTGACAGCTCGCTTGCTCTCGGCGCCTCCTCTGCCTGGGCTCCCACTTTGGCGGCACTTGAGGAGCCCTTCAGCCCACTGCTGCACTATGGGAGCCCCTTTCTGGGCTGGCCAAGGCGGGAGCCGGCTCCCTCAGCTTGCAGGGAGGTGTGGAGGGAGAGGCGAGAGCGGGAACCGGGGCTGCACGCAGCGCTTGCGGGCCGGCTGGAGTTCCGGGTGGGCGTGGGCTTGGCGGGCCCCCCAACTCGGAGCAGCCGGCAGGCCCTGCCGGCCCCGGGCAATGAGGGGCTTGGCACCTGGGCCAGCGGCTGTGGAGGGTGTACCGGGTCCCCCAGCAGTGCCAGCCCACTGGCGCTGCGCTCGATTTCTCACTGGGCTTTAGCTGCCTTCCCGCGGGGCAGGGATTGGGACCTGCAGCCCGCCACGCCTGAGCCTCCCACCCCCTCCATGGGCTCATGTGCGGCCCAAGCCTCCCCGACGAGTGCCACCCCCTGCACCACAGCACCCAGTCCCATCGACCACCCAAGGGCTGAGGAGTGCAAGCGCACAGCGTGGGACTGGCAGGCAGCTCCACCTGCAGCCCCGGTGCGGGATCCACTGGGTGAAGCCAGCTGGGCTCCTGAGTCTGGTGGAGATGTGGAGAACCTTTATGTCTAGCTCAAGGATTGTAAATACACAAATTGGCACTCTATATCTAGCTCAGGGTTTGTAAACACACCAATCAGCACCCTGTGTCTAGCTGGAGGTTTGTGAGTGCACCAATCAGCGCCCTGTCAAAACAGACCACTCGGCTCTACCAATCAGCAGGATGTGGGTGGGGCCTGATAAGAGAATAAAAGCAGGCTGCCCGAGCCAGCAGCGGCAACCCGCTGGGGTCCACTTCCACACTGTGGAAGCTTTGTTCTTTTGCTTTTTGCAATAAATCTTGCTACTGCTCACTCTTTGGGTCCACGCTGCTTTTATGAGCTGTAACGCTCACTGCGAAGGTCTGCAGCTTCACTCCTGAAGCCAGCGAGACCACGAGCCCACCGGGAGGAACGAACAGCTCCAGATGCGCCGCCTTAAGAGCTGTAACACTCACCGGGAAGGTCTGCAGCTTCTCTCCTGAAGCCAGCGAGACCACGAGCCCACCGGGAGGAACGAAGAACTCCAGACGCGCCGCCTTAAGAACTGTAACACTCACCGCGAATGTCTGCAGCTTAACTCCGGAGCCAGCGAGACCACGAATCCACCAGAAGGAAGAAACTCCGAACACATCCGAACATCAGAAGAAACAAACTCCAGACGCGCCACCTTAAGAGCTGTAACACTCACCGCGAGGGTCCGCGGCTTCATTCTTGAAGTCAGTGAGACCAAGAACCCACCAATTCCGGACACAATAGGAGATATAATACATATTTATAAATTTATATCTCTATATCAGAAGAAGATGAGATGTCCTAGCTCAAGCAGTGAAGCAGGAAAACGGGCGAATTCCTCCTTCTTCCACATTTTTTGCTTTTGTTTTTGAGACGGAGTCTCTCTCTGTTGCCCAGGCTGGAGTGCAGTGGTACGATCTCAGCTCACTGCAACCTCTGCCTCCCATTTTCAAGCAATTCTCCTGCCTCAGCCTCTTGAGTAGCTGGGACTACAGGCACGCACCACCATGCCTGGCTAATTCCACCTTTTTGTTGTTGTTGTTCTATTCAGGCCCTCAATAGATTGGATCATACCTCAACATTGGGGTCCAGGACCATCTGTTTTGTTGAGTCCACTGATTCAAATACTAATCTCATTTGGAAATACCCTCACAGATGCACCCAGAAATATCTGCACCTCATGGCCTAATCAAGTTAATGCATAAAATTAACCATCATAATAGGTAAGCAAAATAAAGAAAATAAAAGCTTATAGCAGCATCAATGCAAAAATAACTCATATTTTTACTGATATTACTAACATTCTTCCAGAATTTTTCTTTTCTTTTCTTTTTTGAGACGGAGTCTCACTCTGTCACCCAGGCTGGAGTGCAATGGCGCAATCTCAGCTAATTTTGTATATTTAGTAGAGACGGGGTTTTACTATGTTGGTCAGGCTAGTCTTGAACTCTTGACCTCATGATTCGCCCGCCTCGGCCTTCCAAAGTGCTGGGATTACAGGCATGAGCCATTGCACCCGGTCAGAGTTTTCTATATTTATAAATATCATTAATATGTTATTTTTAAGATGGAATTATATTTCTTGTTTTATAATCTGCTTCTCTCCCTAAACTATATTTTGTGAATATCTTTCCCTTGTTGACAAATGTGCCTCCATATTTATTTAGTCAATCCTGTGGTGCATTTTTACTGTGTCAACTTGGCTGGAACTGTATTCCCTAGAATTTCCTTCTCTTGGTGGCTCTTGGTTACAGTTGCAGAAATGTGTGAGTGGAAATTGATGGAAAGGAGAAATGCAGCTGCAGCCGTTTTGTTGATAGTAGAGTGTGACACAGGGCTAGCGGCTGTTGCAGCTCATGCACGTTGTCGCTAATCTGCTAGTTCCCTCTGTAGATATGTACAGCTCTGCAGGGAAGGGCACGAGCTTATCCTGCAGGTTATTGACATCATTAAGGTTGGCAGTCTGTTCTAGAACCCGTAGAACTAGTTATATCCTGAGTTCCACATTCTCCTCTCAGGTTTCAGTTTGTCCTTGCTTTGTATTCACCCTTCGTTCCCAAGTGCTGGGTCTGCTGATTTCAAGCCCAACACCGGAAGCAGAAGCTGCCTTCTTTCATAGATGGCTTAACCACCTCCCACATCTGCATATCTATCCCTATATGTCACTCACTCATGGTGGTTCTACTTCTCCTTTTGAATAGTGTAACCAATCTAGAATTTGGTGTCGTAAGTGGGGTATTCTGGTTATCTATTACTATGTAATAAAGCATCTCAACATACACTGGCTTAAAACAGCAGTCATCATTTTATTAACTCTCATGGTTACTATGAGTTGGGTATTTGAGAAGTACTCAGTGGGGTGATTCCGCTAATGGTTCCCTCAGGTCCCTTCTAATTTCCTCCACCACCTAGTCCTAAAGCCAATGCCATTTGATTTGGGCTTCTTTTATGGCAGTACCTCACTTAAGGCACCAAATTCTCTTCTGGTAATCAATTACCGGCCTAAAAACCACCCTAAAGCAACAGTAATTATTTTATTATCTCTCACAGTTTCTGTGTATGATTTGGAAAGGATTCAACTGGCAGGTTTTGGCTCAGTGTCTTCCTGTGTTTGTAGTCTGATGTTGGCTGGGTCTGGGATGGCAGGAATATGGAGCAGCTGAGGCTGACCAGGCATCTCTTTCTCTCTCTCTCTCTTTTTTTTTTTTTGTTGAGACAGAGTCTCACTCTGTTGCCCAGGCTGGAGTGCAGTGGTGCAATCTTGGCTCACTGCAATCTTTGCCTCTCAGGTTCAAGCAATTCTCATGCCTCAGCCTCCCAAGTAGCTGGGACTACAGGTGCCCGCCACCACAACCGGCTAATTTTTGTATTTTTAGTAGAGATAGGATTTCACCATGTTGGCCAGGCTGGTCTCGAACTCCTGGCCTCAAGTGATCCACCAGCCTCGGCCTCCCAAAGTGCTTGGATTACAGGTGTGAGCCAACGCACCTGGCTCGGGCATCCTTCTCTTTACATACAGTCCCAAGGCCTCTCCATGTGTTTTTTCTGCATGGGCTACCTCAGAGCCTGGTGGCCTCAGGGCAGTGAGGCCCTTTATATGGTGGCTGAAGGCTTTCACAGTGTGAATCCCAGTGAATAAGACAGCACGTTTAATGACTTAGAGTTTTTTTTTGTTTCAAGAATATGATATTCTCTTCCTTCTCTAAGGATATTGATGCCTTTTTTTCCCCTTTTTTGTTTTCTCCTTCCATAGTTTCTTTCTTCCAATTTTTTGGTTTACGCTCTATCTTTTATGAGTCTCATCCTTTTAGTTTGCATCTATTTCATTAGTAATAAAGTTAAACATTTAAAAGCTGATTATTAATCACACGCATTTTTTTCCTTTTTGAACTACCAGTTCATTTCTTTTGCCCATTTTTCTGTTGTGTTTGTCTATTCTTTGAAGGTTTCAAAGAACTCTTTATATGTTGATGATAGTAAATGTTTGCCATATATATTACAGATATTATTTTCCCATATAGTTTTCATATTTTCCAAACTAAAAATTATGATAAATGCTATGTAAAAGGATGTTTATCTGGTTTACCTATGTATGTATATCAGGGGTGTCCAATCTTTTGGTTTCCCTGGGCCACAGTGGAAGAAGAAAAATTGTCTTGGACCACACATAAAATACACTAAACTAACAATAGCTGATGAGCTAAAAAAAAAAATCTCAAAAAAACTCATAATGTTTTAAGAAAATTTATGAATTTGTGCTGGATCTCATTCAAACCAGTCCTGGGCCACATGGCCCATGGGCCGCTGGTTGGACAAGCTTGATGTAGATAAAAAGATTTACAAAAACTCATAAAAACAAATTGTACTTAGTTATAATCTAACAATTTACCTTTAAATAAAGTGATAAAAAATATCCCGAAATAAGAACAATTCTTGAACATCCATACTTAGGAGATAGTGTTTCTCAGTCCTAGCTGCACATTAGAATCACTTAGAGAACTTTCAAAGTACTGATGCCTGGCACCTGCCCTCACCAAAGCTTGGTGTGGGATTCTAATTTGCAGCCAGGGATGCAAGCCTCTGCTGTATGTAATTGATCCTATTGATCAAAGTAGGCTTCTTGGCTTGGCATAGTGGCTCATGCTTATAATCTCAGCACTTTGGGAGGCCAAGGTGGGCAGATCACTTGAGCTTGGGAGTTCGAGACCAGCCTGGGTAATATAGTGAAACCTTGTCTTTACAAAAATATACAAAAATTAGCCAGATGTGGTGGCATGTGCCTGTAGTCTCAGCTACTCAGGAGGCTGAAGTGGGAGGATCACTTGAGCTTGGCAGGTGGAGGTTGCAGTGAGCTGAGATAGTGCCACTGCATTCCAGCCTGAGTGACAGAGTGAAACCCTGTCTCAAAACAAAAACAAAACCAAAAAAAAGCAGCCTTCCTATGGGCAAAGATTTCCTCCTGGAGAACTTGGAGCAGAGCACTGCCTGTGAGTCTTGTACTTCCTGGGCTTTGAGCCAGCCTTATTTGCTTTTTATTTTTTATTTTTTTGAGATGGAGTCTTGCTCTGTCGCCAGGCTGAAGTGCAGTGGCATGACCTCGGCTCATGGCAACCTCCGCCTCCTGGGTTTAAGCGATTCTCCTGCCTCAGTCTCCAAAACAGCTGGGACTACAGGCACGTGCCACCATGCCCAGCCAATTTTTGTATTTTTGTTTTGCCATGTTGGCCAGGATGATCTCGATCTCTTGACCTCATGATCCACCCGTCTTGGACTCCCAAAGTGCTGGGATTACAGGCGTGAGCCACCACACCTGGCCTGAGCCAGCCTTTTTATTGAGAGGTCACAGAAAGTCCATTTGCTCGTGTGTCTCCACTTCCTCTTCCACTGCCACCTACTGACATTTCCAATATTATTGTCCGTCCTTAAGGGCTCTTTTCTTCTGAAGAAGGATATTTTCATTTAGTTAAGACATCATGTTACCTGGAAGATTAACACAATGTTTACCTCATTTTTTACTGCTCAAAATGGAGTACTGGAGCAGCAGACCCTCAGGCCCAACACTAGACTGAGTCAGAATCCACATTTAAGTCAAATTTTCAGATGATTCATATGCACACTAAAGCTAAAGAAAGACAAGTCTATAGGAAGTTGTCCTCCAGGAAGTAAGCTATAGGAGGCAGGGACCCTGTCTATCTTATTCACGGTTGTGCTGTTACAGGAAAGATTTACAATAATATAGGTTGAATGAATGGATGTGATTAGTAAAGAAAATTAGCATTTTATTTAATATGAGTCATATAATATGGGTCAACAAGGCTTTCTTTGGATGTCACTATGATAGGCAGAGTCAGATCCTATATATAATGTGCTCAACATAGCATAATATTTGTATCCACTGTATTAGTATGATTTAGGTTGCTTGGCACACATGCTGTGCTCTAATAGGTATAGTGAGTAATTACTTCTATTTGCATTAACACTTTATAAATGACATTCATGCATCTTACTTGATGTACTCTCTACAGTGTGCATAGACCTGATTCTGTGAACCAGGTGAATATGGGTATCTTCACCTAATTACACAGGAAAACACAGGATTAAGAGATTTGTGGAGGGCTGGGTGTGGTGGCTCACACCTGTAATTCCAGCACTTTGGGAGGCCGAGGTGGGTGGATCACGAGGTCAGGAGTTCGAGACCAGCCTGGCCAACATGGTGAAACTCCTTCTCTACTAAAAATACAAAAATTAGCTGGGTGCGGTGGCACATGCCTGTAATCCCAGCTACTCGGGAGGCTGAGGCAGGAGAATCGCTTGAACCCAAGGAGGCAGAGGTTACAGTGAGCCGAGATCACACCACTGCATTCCAACCTGGAGACAGAGTGAGATTAATAGTGAGTTAATGCCACACTAGAATTTGCACTAAAAATGCCTGAGTTGCTATACTACTCTCTAGCTACCTACCACTGAAGGCTTGCATTTAGAACTCCGCATTGTATATTGTATATATAAACTAGCAGTGTATATATAAACTAGTTCAACAGCATTGTATATATAAACTAGTTCAAACAACTATAGAATGCACATGAAAAAGTCATAATAATAGGTAATAAAATGTTTTCATTTAAAGGTACATTTTTCTAGTTTTATATATAGTTTTTTCCATAGTTCTGCATAACTAAATTTATTTATTTATTTATTAATAGAGATGGGGGTCTTGCTATGTTGCCCAGTATGGTTTTGAACTCCTGGCCTCAAGCTATCCTGCCTTCTCAGCCTCCACAATAGCTGAGGTTTCAAGCATGAGATACTGTGCCTGGTCTGAGTAACCAATTAATGCCTACAATAAAACTCCCAAATGAATACTGGAACTACAGGTATGTAAAGATTTTTTAAAAATCAATTTTAAAATAAAGTCTTATTGGATATTCCTCAGACAGCTAACATGAAAATGCTCTTCCTTTTAGAACTTTATATCCTCGTGAGCTGGAGAAGAGAACACATTTTATTTTATGGAACTGTCACTTTATTTTTTGAATCAGAAAATAAACCTTCATTTCTTTTAGATGACACTCAGAATAATCTCCACATCATGTAATTTTCTTCTCAGTTCACCAGAGGATATTTGTGGCAGTGAACCTCAAAGATGGATGTTTAGGATAACGTTATGACGTTAGAAGCAAAGTAGATAAGAGACATTTGGAAGGAATTCATGCCAATCCAATACCCTTTTATAAATTATTCTTTCCTCACCTATTTTTATGTAGGAATGTCATTAGACGGATTCAGCTATCTGTTCAGTAGAATTTCTTGTTTAAACCCAAGAGTGAGGACTGTTTCTTAGTCATCTTCATATCCCTCAGACCTTTGTATGTGACACTGTCTTGCATTCAATATCAGTTCAAATATTTGTTTAGTTAAATTACTCAACTGCATTGTGAGACTCTATATTTACATTCCCTAGATGAATCCCCCCAAAACCCTAAAGTAATAACAATAAACACTAAACTGAATTCTAAAACTATCCTAAAATAGATTAAAATGAAAGTTTTCAAAATGTAAATTTAACTTCTACAAAGCCTCTAGCTTGAGCACCACACATGGCATCCCAGGAGGTTTTCTACCCAGCGCCTTCTCCATCCCTCCACTCTGGGTCAAAGTAGAAGGACAATAAAATTGGATAAGACTAGCGGGTCATGCACCAAAGATCTAAATATGTTTTATTCTAGAAATGATTGACAAATGTAAGCAAAGTTTTACCTGAAGAGACCTGAAGAGAATAAAACAGTAGCTTCTATATATTGAGAACTTGTGGCTGAGCGCGGTGGCTCACGCCTGTAATCCCAGCACTTTGGGAGGCCGAGGCAGGCAGATCATGAGGTCAGGAGTTCAAGACCAGCCTGGCCAACATGGCAAAACCCCGTCTCTACTAAAAATACAAAAATTAGCCGGGCGTGGTGGTGGGTGCCTGTAATCCCAGCTACTCAGGAGGCTAAGGCAGGAGAATCGCTTGAACCTGGGAGGCAGAGGTTGCAGTGAGCCGAGATCACACCATTGCACTCCAGCCTGGGCGACAAGAGCAAGACTCCGTCTCAAAAAAAAAAAAAAAAAGAAAAGAGAACTTGTTAGACTTTGATCAATAGGATCGATTATATACAGCAGGGGTTTGCATCTTTGGTTGCACATTAGAATCCTCAGACTCACAGGTACTGTACTGAGTTCTTGGCAAATAACAAGCCCCACTGTTATTGTTTCCCATTTACAAGTAAGGACAGATGAGGAAACCAAGACATACAGCAAGTGAGTAACACAGCTAGTGAGTGGCAGAGCTGGGCTTTCAACTCAGGCTTTGGCTCCCACGTCATTGCTGTCTATGCTATGCTGCCTCTCCAAAGGGATTGTTAAACTTTTCTTTTTCTTGTAGGTGAATTAAAACCTTTTCTATCTCTTTCTATTCCCACTTAGAACTAATTTGTTCTGCATTCCATTCATAAACCTCACTGGATAAACTTATTCATAATCCAAATTCATATTAAAAATCCCACTCTAAACTTACTCATAAATCCGTCATCAAAAATCCCACTCTAAAATGAGCATGGGAAGCAAAGATTTTAAGAGATTCCAGTACCAATCAACTTTCCTGAATAACACATTTTGTTTAGCTGGAAAGCCAAAGGAGTGATGCTAATGTAACTATGATATTAGTATGATATTCATGGGCCAAGATGCGTCTGAATAAGTGAGACAGTCCGTGGATGCCCAGGCAGATGGTTTCTTTCTGGAACTCAGTATCTTTGACTTTATGCCAAGGATTTTGAACTGCATGATGGCTAAGGTTCCTTCCATGCCTGTATTACTGATCTCAGCTTCACTATTTCCCAGGGATGTGGGTGGGCACCTGACACCCGGGGTTCCATGATATTCTGGGAGACACTTGAAGCAAATGTGAAGGACAAAAGTGCCAATAAAGTGAAACAAGTATATGTAGTGACAAAGCAACATTCAGTTTATGAAAAATAATGCAAAGGAATTTCATGAAACCCAAACAAATGTAGGCATTTGTTGATTCTCCTCAGTATAGCAAATGAAACAGGTGTCAACATGGAGGGCAGAATCCATTGTCGTTTGTCAATTACCTCTTCTTCTGCTCTTGACCAGGGTGTCATCTTTTTTACACAGTAAATGCCTATAGAGCACTTGCTATGTGGCAGGCACTGGGATTATGTAATAAAACTGACATCCTTGTCCTCATGGAGTTTATATTCATTTTGGATGGAGCCACACTTTGTCCTTTTTTTTTTTCAGATGCCTCTTTATATTTTTAGTCCTCTTAGTGGGTAAAGTGTATCAAGTTGTGTAAAATTAGACAGGAATAAAGGTATTACACCAAGAACATCTTAAATTCCCTGACTATTGAATGACACTGGAAGGGATGAGAGTTTGAAGTGCAGCTTTGAGGTATCCCCCATGTGAACTTGAGCAACGGTACAGCTCCATGTTTAACTTGATGGTTTTTTTCTCCTAGAACAAATTGGCCTGGAAAAGTGGCTTTTGAAAAATGGTCTAACCCACCAATACCATTACTAGCTATATAGCCAAAAGAAAATAAATCATTCTACCAAAAAGACACATGTACGTGTATGTTCATCACAGCACTATTCACAATAGTAAAGACATGGAATCAACCTAGGTGCCCATCAAGGGTGGATTAGATAAGGAAAATGTGGTACAGATACACCATGGAATACTATGCAACCATAAAAAAGAATAAAATCCTGCTTTTTGCAGCAAACATGGATGCAGTTAGAGGCCATTATCCTAAGTCAATTAACACAGGAACAGAAAACCAAATACCACATGTTCTCACTTATAAGTGGGAGCTAAACAAAGGGTACTCATGGACATAAAGATAGCAACGATAGATACTGGGGACTACAAGAGGAGGGAGGGAAGGAGAGGGGAAGGGTTGGAAATCTAACTCTTGTGTACCATGCTCAATACCTGGGTGATGGAATCACTCGTACCCCAGACCTCAGCATTATACAATATACCCAGGTAACAAACCTGCACATGTACCCCCTGAAACTAAAATAAAAGTTGAAACTATAAAAAAAAAAAAAAGGTCTAAGATATTTATAAGCCCAGAATGAAAAGCAAAACACCAACTCACTCAGCAAGTGGAGGCAGAGGTTCCTCTTGGTGTTTCTCCTTCAAAAGCAACTGTATACCAGTTGTCTCCTCCATCTCCCCACCCCCAGGAGTTCCCCAGAATCATTGCATCCCTGCCCTGTCCTGTCTTCCCATTATGATATTTTTTCTGCTAAAGAAGAGAGCTGACTGCATCAGACTATGCAGAGAATAAATAGGCCCCCAGACTTCCCTGGGGTGGTCCACGGGGCAATGCTATTCAGAAACACTGGCTGGTTCTAACAGTTGTGGCCTCTTCTCCTACAACAACGATGCTCTTAGCTGCTCGTGTTTCTCAAGACAACAATGTTGACTTTGGAGCCTGTGATCTTTCTGGTCACATATTACACTACAGACCAGCCACTTGAACTTGGAAGCACAGCTGAACTGGAAGAAAACTGCTGGAGACTTTGCTTATTTCATAGTATATATAATGAATAGGAAATATAAAGATATTCTTTAAGTTAAATTAGTTTTGTCCTCTATTTTCCTGAATATACTGCCTTCTGAGCTTCTGGACTGGGCTGCCTTTCAGTCTCCATTAGCTTGTGGCTGCTTTCCTAGAGAAGCTGGGAGCCTTTGGGCTTTGCCAGGGCAGGAGCTTCTCAGAGTGCTTTCAGAATGTGGTGCGTAGCCAGTGCTAAGATCTAGAATATATTCACCCAGCACACTTCCACTTTCCTGTCCGCACAGCCTAAGGCAGGGGACGAGGGAGTTTGGAATGGAAGGTTGGGCCTCGGGAAGTTCTCTTCTTAGCAGGTAAGGAGTGATGCAACCACTCAATCATCTACAGGGTATGACTCAATGGAGGAAATTGTAACTCTTCCCTCCAGATGCTTCTCACCCCAGGCCCTTAGAGCTGCCTGCTATTACTCAGGGTGATAAGCAGCACCATGTTCCCAAATTCCACCAGGTTTCAAACATTCAATGATCTACAGTTTCTTATTATGAATACTGTTGAATTAAGATCTCTGAGATATAGAACACCAAATAACACGGTTGTGGGTTAGAGGTGCCGAACATGTCCTGAAGAGGCTGTTGTTTATTTATTAGTTTTCTTTGTTTTATTTTTTTTGAGAGGGAGTCTCACTCTGTCATTGGAGTGCAGTGGCGTGATCTTGGCTCACTGTGACCTCCGCCCGGGTTCAAGCCATTCTCCTGCCTTAGTCTCCCAAGTGCCTGGGATTACAGGTCCCCGCCACCATGCCCAGCTAATTTTTGTATTTTTAGTAGAGATGGGGTTTCACCATGTTGGCCAGGTTGGTCTCGAACTCCTGACCTCAGGTGATCCACCCACCTCTGCCTCCCAAAGAGCTGGGATTACAGGCGTGAGCCACCGTGCCCAGCCAAGGCTGCTGTTTAATAGGTAATTTGAAAGAATCTTGTTTGAGCTGTAAGGCAAGCCTGGATGTTTGTTTACAAGAAAAATAAACGTTGGTGTGTTTGGAGCATAAGGCAAGTGTGTTTTTCTAACATTGTGCATCTGGTAATAGGAATTGCTTAAGCCAGTTTTCCAAACATCCCTAGTTATGGATTCACCTGGGTTAGTTGTTATTGATCTGGATCCCTAGGCCACTCCTTAGATTCTGATTGAGTAGGTCTGAGGTGGGACCTGGGAGTATGCATTTTTCACAGGCTTCCGGTCTCCCTGCTCCCCATCTAAGTGATTGTCATCATCAGGAAAGTGAACAAAAATGTTGATTTAAACTAGTGGTTCTCTAGGCCGGGCATGGTGGCTCACGCCTGTAATCTCAGCACTTTGGGAGGTGGATCACTTGTGGTCAGGAGTTCGAGACCACCCTGGCCAACATGGCGAAACCCAATCTCTACTAAAAGTACAAAAATTAGCCAGGTATGGTGGCGGGCATCTGTAATCCCAGCTACTGGAGAGGCCAATGCAGGAGAATCACTTGAACCTGGGAGGCGGAGGTTGCAGTGAGCCAAGATCGTGCCACTGCATTCAAGCCTGGGCAACACAGTGAGACTCCATCTCAGAAAAAAATGAATGAATAATAAATAAATAAATAAATAAATAAATAAATAAATAAATAAATAAATAAATAAATAAACTAGTGGTTCCCAAACTATATCCTGCATCAGAATCACTTGGAGAGCTTGTTTTAAAAACACACCCCCAGAGTTTCTGTTTCGGTAGACCTCGGTGAGACCTGAAAATGTGCATTTCTAACAAGTTCCCAGGTGATGTTGATGCTGCTGGACCACGGACCCCATTTTAAGAAGCACTGGTTTAAACAGCCCGATTTCCCTGGTAGATCCGTTGCATTGGAAGCACTTTTACTGCTCCCTTTGGCTTGAGGGACTGTTTGTGGTAGGGAGGTTCAGGAATGGTACTATATTCTAAAGATGCACTTAGCAGCAATTTCTGGACTTCACAGCTCTCTTCCCACAGCTTCTTCCCCTGAAGACTGTGAACCAAGTAAAACGTGGTGGGTAGCTTCCTGGAGTTGGGCAGAAGCAGATGCCTAGCCATAGTGGTCTGAGGATTTGCTGCTTGTGTATTTCCTCCTTCCCACTGACCACCATGGGAGGTCTGTCTGTCTGCCGGTTAAAAATATCACATTAGTGTCACTTCTCATTGTCGGTGTTCTCAAGCATCTTATTTGCAATTCAAGAAAAGATGTTTTAATAAAAGAGTTAGCTTTTAATAAGATAATCCTGACTTACTAAAACCACTGTGGCATAATCTCCTTTGCAATCACAACAATGAATACATTTAAAAATTTTAAATACTTAAAAACTCCCGTTATATTCAGGGACACTTGCCAATTTGACAAGTAATGGTGCTATATCATTGTTGTTTAATGTGGAACCCTGACTATGAAGGAGGTCGAGGAGCTTTTCATGTAGTAACTGACTGTAATTCTGTAACTGATTATATTCTTTGTCCATTTTTCTATTAGGTTGTTAATGTTTTTCTCATTGACAAGAGCTCTTTGGTAAGAAAATTAGCCCTTTTATGTCACGTATGTGACAAATATTTTTCTCAAGTTGTAATTTGTCTTTTAACTTTATTTAGGTATTTATGCCATGTCAACATTTTATAGTTTTAAGTAGCAAAATTTATTAAATATTTTTCTTTTGTGATTTAGATTTTATATTAATCTGAGAAAATTCTTCCCCAATCCAATATTTCATTTTAAAAAGTTTTACTCATGTTTTCTTCTAGTACTTTTATGGTTTCATTTTTATATTTAAATTTTTCATTCATCCAGAATCGATTTTCCTATAAGGAGTAAGATATGATTTGTTTTTTTCTTTTTTTTTTTTCTTTTTTTGAGACAGGGTCTTGCTTTGTCATCCAGGCTGAAGTGCAGTAGCACGAACACAGCTCACTGCAGCCTTGACATCTGGGGCTCAAGCAATCCTCTCACCTCAGCCTCCCAAGAAATTGGAACTACAGGCGTGTACCACTGCACCCCACTAATTTTTGTATTTTTTGTAGAGACGGGTTTCATCATGTTGCTCAGGCGGGTCCTGAACTTCTGAGCTTGAGTGATCCACCCACTTCAGCCTCCCAAACAAAGTGCTGGAATTATAGGCATCGGCCACCACACCCAGCCCAGCTTCTTTTTTTCTAAATGACCAGCCAATTAACCCAACACCGTCTATTGTGTAAACAATATTTTACTCCCATGAACTTAAAATAACATCTTTAACATGCGTTTATTTCTGGGCTATTTCTGCTTAAGTACCAAACTTTTTAAATTCCTCTATCTTTATAATAAATTTGTAATGATAAGAAATGCAATGGTATTTTAACAAGATTTAGACCAGCCTGGCCAACATGGTGAAATCCCGTCTCTACTAAAAATACAAAAATTAGCTGGGCGTGGTGGTGGGTGCGTGTATTCCCAGCTACTCGGGAGGCTGAGGCAGTAGAATCGCTTGAATCCTGGAGGCAGAGGTTGTAGGGAGGCAGAGGTTACAGTGAGCCGAGATCACACCATTGCTCTCCAGCCTGGGCGACAGAGCAAGTTTCTGTCACAAAAACAAAACAAAAGATTTAGTTGATCACGAAGTGGAGGGGATTGGGGAAGACACTGGAGGCAAGGTAATAAGTGAGAAGGCAGTTGAGTCACCCAGGCATGGCAGGATAAATGCTTAAGGGAAAAAGGAACCTACTTTCAGCAGAATTCAGTGATCTGTTGGAGATTAGGATCAGGAAGAACAAAGGATGGGCTACATTCAAAGATTATCAGAGAAAAGGAACAGAGCCTTTATTCCTATTGCATTAAACTGAACTGAATCAGTCCAAAGATACAGGTTTGGGTACTGGGAGAAAGATGATATCATCAAACGGTCATAGCTTTGTATATTTTCACTTAGGAATTTTGCCAAATTTCGGATCAAGTCATATTTATTGGATTTAGCTAGTACGACTTCTTGGAAATTACACACACTTTAAGCATTTATATTCCTGGTGAACAATTAGTTTTAATACATTTATTGGGCTGAGTTAATATGAAGTACTTACAGTTAATTCAAAGATCAGCTTTGTGGGGTGAGATTCATGTGATTATTCAGCCATACTGCCTGAGGAGCATACTCTGATACTTGTGGAGGGCATATCCTGATAAAGCAGAGATTTGAAGTATTGTGGGTTGCCTACTATTTATAGAACACTAGATATGAGGAGGCAGATATGAAGCCTTGACTCTTGTGGTCAGCCTAACTGGACAATAACACAGACAGTATCACTCTGTTGGTCTTGACTACTTAATTACGCATATCTAGAAAAGTTTATTTTGAACAATTGCAAATAATTTTTACAATACAACTCTTTTTCTCTTTTTTTAAAACTAAAAAATCATTTAGAAAAATAACACACATATAAACATACTCTCTCTGTATATAAGTTCAATGGTATAAACCATGATAAAGAAAGAGTGTAGGGTCCATACTCTCCCTGCCTGAGTCAGTTCTCTCTCTCCAGAGATCAATGCACACACATTCACTTGTATAGCTTTTTTATTTTACAAAAACACAATCATACTCTACATATTCTACAACTTGCTTTTTTCACTCTCTCTCTCTATACATAGATATTTTGTAATTTTTGTAGAGACAGGGTCTCACTACATTGCCCAGACTGGTCTGGAACTCCTGGGCTCAAGCCATCCCCCCTCCTTGGCCTCCCAAAGTGCTGGGATTACGGGCATGAGCCACGGCACCTGGCCTCAGTCTATATTGTTGATGACTTAAATGTCTGTGAAAGTCTTCTGAGGCATTAATATTACCTGCCAGAAATAAACTGATAATAAGTGATGTTCCCTATATTGTTCCACAGCAAATTGGTAAAGCCTGTGATTAGTAGTTATTGAATGGATAACTACTTTAAAAATTCATATAATGTAAAAAAAATCCCCAAAGTTTTTGAATCTATGCTAGTGTAGTCATAGACTTTTAAGAAAAGCAGTATTTTAAAGTATTATATTGTAATTTAATCAAGCATCGTTTAGTGTTTATAGAAACATGGTGCAAAGATAAAAGCACACATACATGTAAATATACACACATATATATACATATAAATACAAAGATACAAATACACACACATATACATGTATATGCATCACACACACACACACACACACACACACACACATCTGCATCCTGTCTGGCATAACTTTGCCCTTTTCTGCTGTGTTCACATCTTTTCGGCTACTGTACCTTTAGCTTGAATTCTAGCTTTTCTTTTGGTGAAGATGAAATGAAGTAACCTGAATCCTGAGTCAGTAGGGCCAGATTTGATAGGATGATTGGCTCCAGTAGGGGCTCCTGATGAACAGGGCTGCCTGGGTCTTGGGCAGACCCCTGTATTTGAGGTCACACAGATATTTCCCTAACCATGTGCCCCAACAAAGGAAGGCTGCTCTATGAGTTAACTGAAAGTGGACAATTAGGGAGCTCATTTCCCAAAGTTATTAACCTCTCCCTTCTCTCTCTCTTTCACTGGAAACACTTTCCAAGGAAGCTTATAATAGGGTTTAGCTTTCTGGAAAACGAAACTTTTTTAAACCTTTCTTTCATGGAAACCCAAACTTTCTCAACTGACTTTTACAAAAGGTTGTTTTTAGAGTTGCACTGGCTACACAGAAAAAGTATTATTTTAATGTGCTACTTATCCTAAGTGTGTGTGTTTTGTGCAGAAAATTGACTTATATACTAGCATATTATTCACATATGCTAGTATGTGAGATTTTTGTGAGATTTTTAAAAGCTTTTTGTCTTTGCAAAAATTTTCACTGCAAGATCCTTTAAAGCAATGGCTTTTCTACTGGTCTAAAGTACCAGTTTGCTGATCATTGCCTACCTGACAGGGGAGGAGAGAAAGAATTAATATAATGTCCACCCCTTTTCTTCATCCCCTGTAAGTTAATTAGTTTCTAAGTTTCTTGAATCTTCTTCCCAAATTTTTCTCTAATTCCCATTATGGCTTTAGTCTGGGTTCTTACACCCAAACTTAGAATTATAGCAATAACCTGCTAATTGCTCTCCTTGGAGTAGCTTATCGCTTTCACTTCAATCCAACCCATGCATTAATTTCATACAAATCATCTTAAAGCACTGATATCATTATATCTCTTTCTTGTTCACACTCAAGGGCTGCCCAGTGTGGATGGAATTTAATCCTATCATAACATTCAAAGCCTTTTATTATTTGCCTTTCTTATCAACTTCCTAGTTCTCTCCATGATATCACTCATAAAAACATTTTGCAAATGGGGTAGTAGGCAGAATAATGTTCTCCCTCCAAAAAAAAGTCCACATACTAATCCTTGCAATCTTAAATATGGTACCTTATGTGACAAAAAGAATGTTTCAGATGTGATTAAAGTTAAGAACCTTGGGATGGGGAGAGTCTCTGGAATTATCCTGGTAAGCCTCATGTAATCACATGAGTCCTTAAAAACAGAAGCTCTCCGGGTTGTGGAGAGAGGAGATGTGGCTCTGAAAGAAAGGTCAGGGAGATGCAACGTTGCTAGCTTTGAAGATGAAGGAAGAGGCCACAAGCAAAGAAATGGAAAAGGCAAGGAAATAAATTGTGTCCTAGAGTCTTCAGAAAGGAACACAGCCCTATCAACACCTTGACTTTAGTCCAGTGAGACTCTAACTTTAGTCCATGTTAGACTTCTAACCTACACAACTGTAAGAGAATACCTTTGTGTTGTTTTTTATTATTTATTTATTTATTTATTTATTTTTATTATACTTTAAGTTTTAGGGTACATGTGCACAACGTGCAGTTTGTTATATATGTATACATGCGCCGTGTTGTTTTGCTTTGTGTTGTTTTAAGCCATTAAATTTGTGGTAATTAGTTATAGCAACAATAGAAAAGTAACATATGGGCAAATCACTACATGTGTACATACACAGTGTTTCTATTTGCCAAACAATCCTCCCACCTCTAAGCCAGGCCCAATAGTGGTGCCAGATATGTTCCCAGGCTGACCTACTGCCCGAAATGCCCTCCTCATTCCCTTTCACTTACTTAAATATTCTCTGTCAGTCAAGTCCAGCTGGAGACCTATTTCTTCCAGATTACTCCCATCTCTTCCTTTCGGGGTATTGTCTGCACTCAATCACTATTTTCCTACTTTGTCAATTGTTTAAAGTCTGTATGTCTTGCTTCCATAATTAGATTTCAGGCTATTGGAGGAACAGAGACCACATTTTACATTTTTTTGTGTACTTCTTAATAACCAGAAAAATTGCATACACACATATGATCCACTCTAAATAAGTAGTTTAATGCTAGAACATTTTAAAAGTTAAAAGTTTAAAAATCAAATTATTGCCATTAGGAAAAAAAATCGTTGAACTCATTGATGAAATTATAATGCAACTCAGTGAGGAAACAATCCTGTTATCAGATAACCTTCCCCAAGAAAACATCACTGCATAAAGAAAGTCATTTCTGTGCATATTTTAGTGGCAAGGTAAGCTGTAATAGAAATGAATGAGCTGTCTCCAGTTGCAAAAGAGTTACACTTTACTACAGATGAACAGCAATATAACACTTTCTTACCAGCTTGGGAAAGAGATCAGCCGGCTTGCTAAGCAGAATGGACAGGTTTATTGTGAGGGCTTGAAAAGTAGGATAAACCCTGAGGGGTGCTGCACTCACAATGCTTAGCTACTCCTTTGTTCAAACCTTTATTACATTTAATTTTATTCCTTGGAACTGGAAAATTCAACCTTTGATAAGTTGCTATAATTGGCATCCTACTCAGTATTACACATCAGAAAATGATTTCAGTCCTTATGTTTTGCTGCAAAATAGGTATATATTTAGCACTGGAAAAATGATGAAAAGCGTTTTGAGCCTCTTAATCAAGGAAAATAAGATGAACAATAATGTAAGCATGGGGTGAGACAAGGATGAGATTATTATTTGATGTTCTTATAATATTCTTAAGATTCTGATATTCATCTGCTAATCCCTGTAGCTGCTTATTTGTAAGAGAACATTCATTATCAAAATCCTTTGGACTTTAATGATTTTGGTAATTATTGATTCCATTTGCATCCTCTTTTTAACCATGTGATTGTGCTCCAGGACAGAGGAAAATTTTCAACAGGGTCTGAAATTGAGCAGAAAATGTTTATCTCTATATGAAACCGATAAGCAGGAGAGAGAATGCAGAGTGTGCTGCTAAATAACAACTGGTCCATTGCTGGATATCTGCAGTGTAATTTGGTGATGAGATCCATGCCTCCTCCACAGTCATAGCTACTGTCTCTCATTTTCACTGCCTCTATGTCTTAGTCCATTGGACACCTAAACAGCTCAGCCCAGATGGAGTCCCCAGAAAGAAAAAGTTTCATTTTCTGCTTCCCTAAAATGGGTGCCCAGGCTCTATTTCTCCTAAATTGTCTTCCACACATTTTTTCAGCTTGTCTGCTGGCCTTGCCTGGCTGCTTGCAATACACTGGGAATTCTGCTGGGTATTTTGGTTCCAATGACAAGAAATGTATTTCATCCATCAAATGACAACATGTACATATACTGCCTGATGAACACACAATACCAGACATCAGCACGAACTCTTGGTTGTTTCAATTTGTTTACACTGAAGACTGTGCACGAGTCTCAGCTTGTAGTTGGTAATTGATACAAGTAGAAGATGGGACTTAGCTCTGGCATCAGAGACCTTTGGCTTCGTTTGGGTGTGGCACTGAAGGCCGCCTCCAAGTGCCTCCTATCTGGTGATTGGGTCACCTTCTCATTCTGGTCCTCTGTTTTGTGACTGTCAACATCTTGTCAGGAGTCACTGAGTTCTTCCTCCTTCTTCCCACAGCACCTTGTTTGTGCTTTTCCCGGGGCATTTTGCCTTTGGGTTAATTTTGATTGTTTAGACGTGTGCCTCTATGATAACAAAAATTAAGCTCCTTGACAGTAGAGAATTCATTACTCGTATTTGAAACTCCCTCAGGACATAGCAAAGATCTGTGCACCTACTAGAAAGACAATAAATATTTGCTGAGGATTTTTGAGTGAATAATGGCAACTGAATTGTTAACTTTCAGATTCCTATAGTATCAACTCATGGGATCTTCTTTTTTTTACATTCATATGGTTTGGCTGTGTCCCCACCCAAATCTCATCTTGATGTGTAACTTCCACAATTCCCATGTGTCGTGGGAGGAACCCAGTGGTAGGTATTTGAATCCATGGGGCAGGTAATTGAATCATGGGCAGATCTTTCTCGTGCTGTTCTTGAAATAGTGAATAAATCTCATGAGATCTGATGGTTTTAAAAAGAGGAATTCTCCTGCACAAGCTCTCTCTCTTTGCTTGCTGCCATCCACATAAGATGTGACTTGACTATACTCCCAGCACTTTGGGAGGCCGAGGTCGAGAGATAGAGACCATCCTGGCCAACATGGTGAAACCCCGTCTCTACTAAAAATACAAAAATTAGCTGGGTGTGATGGTGCGTGCCTGTAATCCCAGCTACTTGGGAGGCTGAGGCAGGAGAATTGCTTGAACCCAGGAGGCGGAGTTTGCAGTAAGCCGACTCCAGCCTGGCAACAGAGCGAGACTCCGTCTCAAAAAAAAAAAAAAAAGATATGACTTGCTCCTCCTTGCCTTCTGCCATGATTGCAAGGCCTCCCCAGCTATGCAGAACTGTAAGTCCATTAAACCTCTTTTTCTTCCCAGTCTTGGGATCTCTTTATCAGCAGTGTGAAAATGAACTAATACACACATTCATAACTTCCCAATATTTGTCTTTACAAAGCCAATTGAGGTCTTGTTTGTTGGCTTCTACTATCTTGTTAGCTTGAGGCCACTCATCAAAGGAACATACACTATCCTAAGTGGTTATAGCAACCCCTAATTTCATCAGGATGTGGAAGAGTTACCTGGTACCTGGTTACATAGAATCTTTACTGTATCCCTAATAAAATTATATGGAATATAATTTTTAAAACTCTACTTATTCATCAAATCTAATTCTCTTAATAAGTAATATATATCTGAGAATATATTAGAAACTTTTAAATGACCAAGCACATTCTAAGACACCTAGTAGTTGAGTAGAATCCATTGTCTATAGAAGTTTCTTGGTATCTTCAAACTCCAGGTCAACTGTAAAGAAACACTTATGAAACTGCCATCATCACAGTGAATAAGACCAAAAATGAAGGTAAACTTGTAACACAAAAGTTTATTAATTAGAATGCTCAAAAATATTAATGAGTTCAGACTAGCCTTTCTTTCCTTTTTTTCTCTTTAAAAATGATAATCAGTTAACTTGTGTAGCATTTTACATAGATAAACTAAAAACCAATTCTAAAAGCTATACCTGTGGTCATTGGCTGATGAAACCAAACTCTGCCGGTTTTCATCACTGCAGGCTAAGGTGAGGGTGTGATGTGCCCTTATCCACACTGGGCCACCATCAGTTACAATCAGTGTGCCCTTATCCGCACTGGACCACCATCTTCCTACTTGTTACAGAAAAACCTGCTCTGTAAAGACAGTTAAGGGTAAGGAAATGAGAAATATGGCAACCGCATGCTGAGGACATCTCAGTCTCTTCCTGTCCGTTGATCCAGTCAGAGTACAGTCGCACTAAAATGTATCCCAGGTCTCCTGGATTATTTATGCCTATGATACCAAATTATCAAAAGTTCTATAAGACCATGTCACACTAAATCAAATAAAAGAAATAGCCAAGGGTGAAAGTAACTGAGAACATCTGGAAAATGAAACGAAGTGGATAATAAAACTGTAAAGATTGTATTTATGAATTTAATTCTATAGGCATATAATATGTTAAAGACAAAGTACTAGATCTCTGATTACTGTGTGTTTCTGACATTTTATAGACCTTGAGATCAGATATGAGTACTCAATCGATTCAGCACTGCGTAACGCCACTGCAATTAAGACTAAATGAAGTGAAAGTGCTTTTTAACAAGTATGTCATAGAAAGTGCTATGATTCATCTACTTACAGTGGAATTAGAATTCTGGAAATATGTCACCAATTTTTTTTTGCCATTAGAGAGGATTAAATTGTACAAAATAAGTGCATTGTCCGTTATTTATGACTCAGATCTAAAATTTTTCTTGGTAAATGAATAAAATCTTTATATAACCATTAATCTGATCTCTGGTATTTTCAATAGTGAAAAGGAAAGTGTTGACATCTTACAATTCATTGCTGAAAGAAACCTATAAAATGGAGTGCCATCATCTCATTGTTTCTTGATACAGACCAGTCACAATTTCTATGCTAAGTTTTAAGTATGCTGCAGTTTAACTTTCAAGCACCATGGTATAATTGAATTTATTTACATACTTTTCAGATCATATTAGAACCTGGACACATCCCATGTATTTTATTTAAAGATTATGTTGAATAATATAATCTATGTTGACGGGAGGTTGGCTCTGGGTTAGAATCACACTGTCACTTACTAGCTGAGTGACCTTAGGCAGGTTACTTAACCTCTCACCAAGCCTCGATTTCCTCATGGGCAAAATAGTATTGGTGTCAAAGCGTTTTCTTTTGACTTTTTATTTTGAAATAATTGTAGATTCATAAGAAGTTGCAAGAACTTGGTAGTGAGGTACCAGGTATCCACTACCTAGCTTACCCCAATGGTGACATCTTCCATAACTACAGTTCACTATCAAAACCAGGAAATTGATTGGCACAATGCAATTAACTAGACCCAGTTCATACTCAAATTTCACCAGTTTTTGCACACACTCTTCTTTGGGGGAGCAAGGGTAGGGCTTTGCATAATTCTATGGCATTTTATCCCATGTATAGATTCGTGTAACTACTATTACAATCAAGATACAAATATCTGTCTTAAATACAATTAAGCATTGAAGTACTTGGCACAAGAGGTTGCACATAGAAGAAACTAGTGAAATGTTACCTACTAATATTAATTAGATTAAATCAGATGATCTTGCTTATTCAATGCTTTCCAATTATATGAGTTACTTTGTTGGTTGACATAGACAGTATTTTAGAAGTTATAAATAAGGATTTTTGTATTAATCATGTTTAAAATTTTTTTTTTTTTTATATTTTATGAAGCTTTGTCATCTTGGGCCCTTGCCGACCTGAGGAGGAACTGCCCCTCACAGGGGGCAGCTGATTCTTATAGATGTCAAGCAACTTGCCTGTGAGAGCATACCTTTGATATGCAAACCAACCAATCCATGCCCATACCCCACCCACCTGTTTATATCAGGCTTCTGCAGCCTGGGACACTATCCCCTTCTCCTCAGCCACCCCAGGCCCAGGTACTGGCCAACCAGAGATCCCCTGTAGTTTGGAGCCCGCTGAGATTCTTCAATGTATCCAGTGCGTGCCCAGCCTGCTCAGCTGCTCACCCTGCCTCACCCATTCCTTCCAAGGAAACACAATACAAGCTTTTCCCTCCTTCCTTCTCTCTCCTGATCAACTCTGGTGCTTCCCTGTGTGGCTTGCCCCCTATTCTTGGGAGCTGTGAATTTTATTTATTTATTCATTTTTTTTTTTTTAAGACAGGGTCTCCCTCTGTCATTCAGGATGGTGTGCAGTGGCACGATAATATTTCACTGTAGTCTTGAATTCTTGGGCTCGTGATCCTTCTGCCTCAGCCTTTCTAGTACCTGGAACTGCAGGCACCACTACGTCCAGCTAAATTATTATTATTATTATTATTGTTATTATTTATGTAGAGATGGTGTCTCACTAGTTGCCCAGGCTGGTCTTAAAGTCTTAGGCTCAAGTAATCATCCCATCTCAGCCTCCCAAAGAGCTGGGATTACAGGTGTGAGCCACTGCACGCCACCACAAGCTGTATTTTCAATGGCAATAGTCTTCTGATCTATTTGTCTCATCCTAACTAAACCAAAACAAAACCCCTGGTACATCAAAAAATATCCTTTGAGCCCCAATTAACTCTCTATTTTGGAAGGATATAAACTAGAACATTCAAAGTGAGCCAAATCTGTCTAACATGGATGTGTGCCTTCCCTCAGACTGAGAGGTCCCAGTTTAGAGCAAAAAATTCACCAAAGAAATAGGTGAGGCCGGGCGCGGTGGCTCACGCTTGTAATCCCAGCACTTTGGGAGGCCGAGGCGGGCGGATCACGAGGTCAGGAGATCGAGACCACGGTGAAACCCCGTCTCTACTAAAAATACAAAAAATTAGCCGGGCTTGGTGGCGGGCGCCTGTAGTCCCAGCTACTCGGAGAGGCTGAGGCAGGAGAATGGCGTGAACCCGGGAGGCAGAGCTTGCAGTGAGCTGAGATTGCGCCACTGCACTCCAGCCTGGGCGACAGAGCAAGACTCCGTCTCAAAAAAAAAAAAAAAAAAGAGGTGAAAGAATTTGGCACATGGTTAAGTATCCAGGAAATGCTCAGTTCCTGACTTACCTTCTCCCTCTTTGACCTTAACTCACAAAGCAAATTTCCATAGCATCAATGTCTACATGAGTAAGAGAGAACCTAATTCTTCTTAGCAAGCGTCCCTCATGAAACAAAAGAGCTTCATGCATGACCCACTGATGCCTTTGCTTCTGCAAAGAAGACTTAACAGTCAACCTGTTTTCCGGGAAACTCATGCTAGACCTTTTCCTGTGGCAGTCCTCTGACTCAAGAGACTCAAGGTTCCTGGCCTCTGCTACGGGGCACCCTGCAGTCTGACTCACCTTGCAGCCTGCACCTTCCTGAGCCTCATCCTCGTCGTCCTATTAGACTTCCACTGCCTGCCAACCAGTTTGAGACTTCACTACATGGTGTTGCCAGATCTCACTCCTGCTCTTGAGTGATTCCATCTCGGAGCTTGGATCTGTCCTGTCTTATTTCCCTTCTGAATGACCTCTCCATTTCAGCTTTGCTTTTTATGCTCATAACCATTCCTATTCTGGGTTCATAGACGGGCTTCAGGGGGTCAGTGAAGCAATGGGAAAGGTTGTTGAGTTTTTGAAAACTCAACTTACTATGCAAATATGTAGAATGATCATTTTATCCTGCTTTTTTGTGTGTCTCCATATATGTTCTTTACCCTGGTTGACCATTGGAATTGCCTGGGCCCCTTTTGAAATGTACTGGGCCATATCTCCAAAGTCCTGCTTCAATAGGTCAAGGTGAAACCACACATTGGTCATTTTAAAAGATTCTCAAGTGATTCCTGTAAGCATTTAAGGTGGAGCTTCATTTTCTTGGCTGGGAAGTGGGGGCGGGTGGGTAACCTCTTAGTCATGTCAAAAATCTCTGAGAGGGATCAAGCTGGAAGAAAGGGAACATGTGCTTTTCCACAACCCTTTGGCCACCTCCAGGTCCTCAATTTATATGATCAAACCTGAGATATGCCCATTCAAGTGAGAATATTTGACTTCCTATAAATTGGTAGAGGCTTGCATGCAGATTCAGTTTAGAATTCTGGGGCACGACAAATTCGCAGGTATTTTTATGGGCCTCTGTCAAGAGACACATAATATCTGGTTTGCAGATACTGATGATTGATATTTAGGTCCATTAATTTATTAGGGGCTATGAAATGCTGATATTCTAATTCCATCATTCCTTCTTTACTTATCACCTGAAATCTTTCTATAAAGAGAAATTTCCCTTCATCTGTCATTTGGTGAGCCAATGGCATGGTTCATATAGGAAGGGAGGATAAATTATACAAGTTACTTGTTTTCAAATGAATTGGTTCACTGGTATCATCTGCTGTGATTAATTAGAGCTCCTTTGTCTGCTGTTTTGTAATTATTGTCTTTTTGTCTGTGATATAATGCTGTAGCTAACATTATTCAATTTGACAAGTGAGCACAAGATGCAGACACAGCTTCACATACCACTTCTCTCTACATCAGTGTGCGTTCGTTCCTGAATTATCCAATATTACATTCACATTAGCCATCACTGAAAATGACACCTACAAGGCTGGGCATGATGGCTCACACCTGTAATCCCAGCACTTTTGGAGGCTGAGGTGGGAGGATCGCTTGAGCCCAGGAGTTTGAGACCAGATTGGACAACATAACAAGACTCCATTTCTAAAAAAATAAAAAATAAAAAAATAAAGTTAGCCAGTCATGGTGGCGTTTACCTATGGTCCCAACTACTAGGTGGGCTGAGGTGGGAAGATTGCTTGAGCTCAGAAGTTTGAGGCTGCAGTGAGCCATGATCGCACCACTGCACTCCAGTCTGGGCAACAAAGTAAGACCCCATCTCTAAAAAAAAAAGAAAAAAGAGAATAGCACCTACAAAGTTAATGACACAGAAAGAGTTTAATAAGCATGTGCCTACTTAAACCCCATAAAAACTTGAAGATACTTCACACGTCTTTGTTCTGTGTTTTTTTTTTTTAAATAAGCGTCTTCAGAAGGCTATAGATTACTATTTAATTATATTTTAATCTTCCAGCTATTGTATCATCCTAGTTAGAACTGCTAAAGAGCTAAGGATTAACCTGGTTTTTGAAAGTCAGGGTATAAGCCAGTCTATACGTCTCCCATAAACACGCTTGGTTCTTCAAGTTCCCAGCAAAAGCAACACAGCCATAACACAGGTGAGGTACATTGCTTATCAATATATACAGATTAATTGAAGTAAGAACTGTGCTGTTAAAAAGAAGTACCTAAACACATGTTCTTATAAGTTTATGCAAATAAATTCTCTAAAAATTTTATATTGGAATAAAATATATATGGCAAAATATACAAACATTCATATTCCCACCGAATCTCTGTGGCTGTCTAGCCACTTGGCAGAAGATCAAAACTCTGCCAGTTTATGAAGCAGATTCTGCATTAAATTAAGGTACTGTCGTGGGCAATAGGGCAAATGCCCATCTGTACTAAAAATATAAAAATTAGCCAGGCGCGGTGGTGCTTCCCTGTGATCCCAGCTACTCAGGAGGCTGAGGTGGGAGGATTGCTTGAGCCTGGGAGGTCGAGGCTGCAGTGAACCGAATTCACACCACTGCACCCCAGCATGGGTGACAGAGCAAGACCCTGTCTCAAAAAATAATAATAATAAAATAAATTAAGGTATTGATGCTCTCTGTACATTTGGACCCAACAAAGACTCTCTCCTTGATCAAACTTTGGTCAGTCTCTCCTGAGCCCTCTTCTCAACTAGGTCTCAACGTGCATAGCCCAGTTTTCACAAGAATCCCGCAAAGTGAATTTAGAGAGAATCCCCCACCCTCGACATTTGATCACTGTTGATGTCAGTCAAATTCCTCATATCCTACCCTTGATGTCTCATCAGCCTTTCCTGCCCTCAGCAAGAGCCTTGTTTGGCCACTCTAGCAAGAATCCCCTGTCTTTGATTTCTCTTCTTAGTAAATTTCCATCCACCATTACTCCCAACCTGCTCCTTGGCTGTAAATCTCCATTTGTTCTTGCCATATTCAGTGTTGAACCCAGTCTCTCTCCCCTATTGCAATGGTCTTGACACTTTTACCTATTGCAATACTTCCGATTAGGATCCTCCTTACCATGTTAACAAGGTCAGAATGATTTTTTTTCTCTAACAAACCTGGGCCCAGCCTACTCTATCCAGCACTAATGTGCACCTCCCAGAAGTAAGGGAGTCTTCTTAGGATCCTCTTCTTTGATTACCTGAGGTAGAAGGTGTCGGAGACCAAATCAAAGAGTACACCAGTTTCTCCCGACATTCTTTCCCATTCCTTAGATGAAGAACAAAGAGAAGACATCACATTGCTAGATGCAGTAAAATGGGTACATAGAAAAACTTCACCAAAGGATTAAAAATAACATCATTACACTATCACAATAATCATTCCACTTAGACAATAAAGTTAACTCAAGCGGGGATTCTTAGTTTCATGTTAATTTCCTCCCATAATGCCCCAAGATGGAGACATACTCTTCAGATAAAAAGCCCTGCTCCTGGAGCTCCGTGTGCATTCCTGGAGCTCCTTGCGCATTCCTGGTACTGGTATTTATCTCACTACATTCCAGTCACCTCTTGTCTGGGCTCCTCCAGGGTAGGGACACCTGGGGTGACGGTGGGAAGGTGAGGAGTTGCTCCTTAGAGTTGAACACAGGCCTCTAATTCCATAATCATCTGAAGAACATCAGGCCCAGAATATGGACTATTAGAAGCTCCAGGCAACATTTTGGCTCTTTAGATAGACAATACCATGTTAGTCCTTAAACTTGTGCCTGAAACCTTTTGAAAATGTCAAAGCTTTATTGCCACCTTCTGGTCAAATTGTGTTTTGTGTTACTTCTTCAAGACGTCATTTGGTCTCAGTAATAAGGATCTGAGAGAAATGAAGACCCTGTCAGAGCAGAAATCCCACTTCTCCAGTAGTAGCCAACATGGACAGAATGTTATATATCCCTGGAGAAATTTCCCAAAGATGTGAATGCATGTATATGTCACACAAATGAATACTGTTCTGAATCTTGTAGGGTATAAAATACAGGTCATTATAGCTTACATTTCTCCAGGGCTTTGTTTTTAAAAAACAGTTTACAAAGCGCTTTCACAATTTGTCATTAGAGTAACTTGAGAGGCAAGTAGGATATATTAATAGAATGATCTTTTGGCCATCCTATAAAAAGACAGGGAATTGTCAATGAACTCTAACTTTCCTTGCAGCTTTGTGCTCCTATTAATCTTTTTAAGCTTTCTAGAATGGTTCTATATCTACTTTTTCATTAGCAAGCCCACTTTTGCACTTAAAATGTAATTTAGTTTACAAGAATAATGTACACATCATATTAAACCATCTATTGTGTAGATAAAGCTTTAATAATCAATTAATAACATGTATACATTAATGCCTCATGCTGATGCATAAACCTGAATTTATGGTTCGTGATGATGATGATGATGATGAGACACTAACATGTGAATTAAGAGCACTGCCTCTGGAAGCAGACTGTCTGAATTTGAATCCTAGCTCTGACTCTTACTGGCTGTGTTATCTTAAGCAAGTTACTTAATCTCTGGACTTCATTTTTGTTCTCTGTGAAATGGAGGTGATGATGATGATGATGGTGATGATGATGATACCTATCCCACAAGACTGTTATGATAATTAAACGAGTTAATATCAATACAGTGCTTAAAACAGTGCCTAGCACATAAATAATTGTTTTTGAAAAGTAATTAAACCAGCTCCCGGCATGTAGCAAACACTATTTATAAAACAGAACAACGATAATTAATATTCATTGCAAACTTGCTATGTGCTAGGTTCTAAATTTAGAGCTTTCCACACCATTATTTAATCTCCGTCTGACATATGAGGAAACCTGAAAAACGGAGCGCTTAAGTAACTTGCCTAAAGTCACACAGCTAATATGGGTAACAGAATTGAGATTTAGTTAACGTGTCTCTGTCTAGAAGTTGTTATTTTACTACCTAACACAGGTCTCTGTTACAACTAAACCATTTCACCCATTTATCAAGTTAATTCTATACTATTTGGAATCCTCTGTAACCCTAATGAGCTATATAAGCATCCAACTTTGTCTTTCTCTTCTAGGGTTTTGGTACACATTCAGATGAATATTAATTTGTTCATGGCTATTTTATATGCAGACATATTCAATGCCAAATGAAATGCCATGACTATATTTAATAAGTGTATGATGATAATAAAGAAGTTGTTAGGCTTATATTCTGTCCTTGCTCATCAGGAGACTGTTCCAAGAAACTAATCTATAACTTTGGTAATTAAATATGTACTCATCATGATCTCAGATTGAGTCCTCATGAACTAACACAGGGCGAGAAGTACATATCAATAAACGATGGGATCATGACCAGGATCTTCCTTGAAACAACAAGAAGGTAAATACGTAGTCGTGGCATTCCAATGTTTCCTTTGAATCATTTTAATTTCCTTTCTTATATTTTTAAATATTTTTATATTATAAGAGAATTGTCAATAACTTGCTCCACCTCAGGGAAAAAAGGGAAGGGAGGAAAGGAGAAGACTCCTACAGAGTTAAATGCTTTCACATTTGTTGATTAATTCAGCACCCTACTCCACCCCCAAGTACAGGTGGGAGATGCTTCCTCACACCCACTCCACTGGGGGTCCAATCTAGGACCCCATCAGTCCTCTCCCTCTCCTTCGGTTCCTGAGTGTCTTGGGGTATTATGTGCATTGGGTAGTGAAGCTGGGGAGAGGCGGATGGCTGTGAGTGTTCCTATGTAGTCAGTGGGAGAGGATGCTGGAGGAATGAAGTCCTCATGGGCACCAAGGGAGGATGGTTACCAGAGTCCCCTGGTGCAGGCAGGGGTGACATTCCCATGAATGAAAGTAGAGCCAACTGCAGGTGATGGCCCAGCTCCCAAGCAGTTCCTGAGCACCAATAGCCCTCATGGTGGTCCCTTATCAGATCTGCCCACCCAGTTCTTCCTGGGCAATGCACTCTCTCTCTTCTTGAACACCTTTTCCTAATGCCCAACCCAGCCCCAAACCCTGTTTCCTCTTTACTTTATCCTCGTTTCCTTTTGGTCTTGGAAAAAATTTTTACTTCCTTTAGCTCCTAACCTTCTCTAGGGTACTTCTTGCTTTCCCTCAAACCCTAGTCTTTTGTTCCTTTCTGATAGGCTGATGTGCATCACACTCAGAACCTATTCCCTTACTTTCAGACAGAATCTAAGGGAAAATGATACTATATTAATTATATGACTTATAATTGTTATATAACACACATATATGTATGTGTACACATACACACACACACACACACATACACACAGAGTGAGAGAGAGAGAGAGAGCCTTGCTTTGTCACCCGGGCTGGAGTGCAATGGGGTGATCATGGTTCACTGCAGCCTCGACCTCCCAGGCTCGGATGATCCTCCCAAGTAGCTGGGACCACAGGAGTGCGGCACCACACCTGGCTTATTTTTAACATTTTTAAAATTATTATTTGTCTCCTTATGTCGCCCAGACTGATTTCAAACTCCTGGGCTCAAGTGATCCTCCTACCTTGGCCTCCCAAAGTGTTGGGATTACAGGCATGAGCCACCATGCCTGGCCAATATATAATTATTGTTGTAATATTTTATAATATTATTTTATAATATTTGGATATTATATTGTTAAATTATTATAATTGTTATAATATTGTTATTATTCTTATAACAGTATTGTATAACACATTATAACATTTCATCACATTATAAACTGTTTTAATATTTATTATAATATTGTTATATAAGGTTACAAATATTAAAATATAAATTTACTTTAAAATCATATACCTAGTTATTATTATATTAAAATGGTTTGAACATTCCTGTCTTTCTACTCTAACTTGTGTGAATGTAACTGCTCCAAGGAGATCGTCTGAGTGTGGGGGAATTGTGGAAAGGTTCTGAGCACATTTTGTTTACCTAGTAAGGAGACAGTGTTTACTTTGTCCCAGGTATCTATCTTGATCCTCTGAAAGAAAATTTGCATTGCTTTTTTTTTATATCTAGTTAGTGTAACCAAAGAAATTGTTGCGAAACTTCACTTACTCTATTTTCTCTAATAATCTGTAGCATGTTTGTCCTTTAAATGTAACTCCCGTGACATTCTTAGACTTGTGCTTCTATAGAATAAATTGCATTCAGTGGATGATGTAGTTCTAATGCTGGTAATCTTATTTTACAATTGTACTTTTTGTGATTTCTTAATTTGTCTGTCTCTCCCACTAGACTTTAAATGACAAGGAACTAAACCTATTTTCACTCAACCTTGTACCCCTCCCTCTTACAGCCTTGCACCAGGCCTAGCACACAGTTGGTGTTCCATAAATATTTGTCGAACAAATAAACATTTCCCTATTTTGCCTTCAAAGCCTTCTTGAAGATTTTATCTATACTTTAGAGATAAGGATGAACAAGAATATTGGTAGAACCATATTAAAGATGTAAGTTTCCTGTGCCACAACTCTCTGGGTCTTACCCAGATGACTTAAGGCTTCATCCCACATGACAGTTTCAGAGATTGGTTATAGCCACCTGGGGCAATTGTGTTGAGAAGGATTATGGAGCCAAGCCTGGGCTCAGAGGGAAAGAGCCAAGTACAGAATGGCTACATCCTTGCTGTGTATGTGCTAATCATACCTCATATTGACATGATCACCCTGCTGAGAGAAGTGGGACCAAGGAATAACCACACATATCCAATGTTTCACACAACTTTTTTTAGCTCATAAACTCAGTGAGTTCCACGGTCCACCACTTCAGACATTGTCTATAAGTAACTCGGGTCTTCCTGTGCACTTAGTGGTCTTTCAACTTAATTTAGTAGCATACGCTCAACACTTACTATCATGGGAATGTGCTGGTGGTGCTTAATACTCAGCTATTCTGTTCAGTAATCATTTTAAAAATAAATTTTATTTTCTAGGATAGTTTTAAGTTAAAAGCAAATTTTACTACTCATTTTGAAAAGCCCGACTCAAACGGTAATCTGCAAATGTAACCAGTTGCAATTTGCATCAACCCATGTAGTATATATATATACATGTGCATGCACATACACACACAACCAGTTACCCTCTTCTTTCCACTATCATTACAACTTCTGTATATCACTTCTTGGTTAACGTTTGTCAAAGGGGAAGGAGAAAAGCCCAAAACTTCAAAACACACCAGGAGCATTTTTATGTCATACTGGTTGAAAAATATTCACAAACATTTCTTTCTTTTTTTCTTTTTTGAGATGGAGTCTAACCCTGTCACCAGGCTGGAGTGCAGTGGCGGGATCTCAGCTCACCGCAATCTCCGCCTCCTGGATTCAAGTGCTTCTCTTGCCTCAGCCTCCCGAGTAGCTGGGATTACAGACACGCACTACTACGCCCGGCTAATTTTTGTATTTTTAATAGAGACAGGGTTTCACAATGTTGGCCAGGATGGTCTGAATCTCCTGACCTCGTGATCTGCCCACCTCGGCCTCCCAAAGTGCTGGGATAACAGGCGTGAGCCACCGCGCCCGGCCTTTTTTTGTTTGTTTGTTTTTGAGACGGAGTTTCGCTCTTGTTGCCCAGGCTGGAGTGCAATGGCGCGATCTTGGCTCACGGCAACTTCCGCCTCCCAGGTTCAACCAATTCTCCTGTCTCTCCAGTAGCTGGGATTACAGGCACGCGGCACCACGCACGGCTAATTTGTGTATTTTTAGTAGTGACGGGGCTTCTCTATGCTGGTCAGGCTGGTCTGCAACTCCCAACCTCAGGTGATCTGCCAACCTCGGCCTCCCAAAGTGCTGGGATTACAGGCGTGAGCCACTGTGCCCAGCCGCACAAACATTTCTTCACCAAATTTCTGGTAAGTTTTAAGGTATTAATTGCTGGAGACTTGTGGATTAATACAACTGTCTTGTGTGGCTTTACAATAGGGATACTGAGACATTCATCAGTTTTAGGCGATTTTGTCATTGTGTAAACATTATAGCGTGTACTTACACAAAGACTTACACAAATCTAGGTGGTATAGCCTACTACTACACACCTAGGCTACATGGTATAGTCTGTTGCTCCTAAGCTATAAGCCTGTGCATCATGTGACTGTACTGAATACTGTGTAAACGTAGAAAAGTTAATGCATTGTGCTATGACGTTACAGAGGCTACAACATCACTAGGTGATAGGAGTTTTTCAGCTCCATTATAGTCTCATGGGATCACTGTCATATATATAGTCCATCATCAACTAAAATGTTATTTGGTGTATGACTGCACTTGACTTTTGGGGAAAAGGTTGGAGGACATAAAACTTTCATTCTGAGCCAACTGATATATTTCTTAACTGAAAGGTTTCCTAGGTCATTCACACAGAGGAAGAACAAAAGATGGTCAAGAAGAACCCTGCATATTCTCAAATCTTCCACAGCTAATGTAAATAGCACCAGGAAGCCAGAGGTTCTTAAACTTACTCTTATTTTATCATGTCAGCAATTATTCCTTGAGTTGGAATTCTCTTAAAGTGTTCCTAGAGGACAGTACAGTAAATGCTTCACCTAAAAGTTAGGTTAGTAAAAATTATTAAGACGTTTAACAAAGTAGATAAACTACATTAAAGAAGACTATGTCATTTAGGCATTACATTAGGCTGAATGAAATAAAAACCCTACTATGGTGACTTAATTAAGAGGAAGTTCAGAGACAGGTGGTTCACAGTGACATTAACATCCCAGGATCCTCCCATCCTTCTGGTTTGCTTTCCTTAGGGTGTGGTGTTCATCTCACAGTCACAAAGTGGCTTCTCCACCTCGAGCATAATGTCCATCTTTCAGGTAGGGAGAACAAGAAGAAAGAGAAGGGCAAAAACAAAAGACTGAATCTATCTTTTTTAAACAGGTGATATGGTTTGGCTCTGTGTCCCCACCCAAATCTTATCTTGTAGCTCCCATAATTCCCATGTGTTGTGGGAGGGACCTGGTGGGAGATTATTGAATCTGATGGTTTTAAAAATGGGAGTTTTCCTGCACAGTTTCTCTCTTTTGCCTGCTGACATCCATGTAAGATGTGACTTGCTCCTCCTTGCCTCCTCCCATGATTGTGAGGCTTCGCCGGCCACGTGGAACTGAAAGTCCAATTAAACCTCTTTCTATTGTAAATTGCCCAGTCTCTGGTATGTCTTTATCAGCAGTGTGAAAACGGACTAATACAACAGGAAACTATAGCTTTTCCAGAAACCTTGCCTGTAGTCTACTACTTATACCTCATTGGCCAAAACTTCGACACATGGTCACCTAGCTGCAAACAAGAGTGAGAAATGTAGACTTTAGCTAGGTGCATTGCTACCCAGAATGAAATTCAGGTTCTCTTGTCAGAAAGGGGAAAATATGGCTATTGGGTTGACAACTAGCGGTGCCTACCACAAAAACACTTTTTAAAGTTGCAGCTAGAAAGGGCTTAACTCCCAGGAACCTTGGAGACAGTGAGAAAATGAAATAATTTAATATTTTGAACAAAAATTATTTACAGGCTCAGGCTCATGTTCAGGTTCAGGCTGAGGGCAAAGATATGACCTTTGCTCCCACCAGCAGGCAATTAGACATAGTTGAGCAAGGGCTAGCTTGAGTGATTTTTAAAGAACTAGGCAGGCACCTTCCTGCTTATGCTGTAGGATACCTGAAAGGCACCAGCAAGCAATGAACACCCTCAGAAGAATTTAACAATGACTGCTGATTTTTGTATTTTGTATCCAATTTTAACACTAAAAAATTCCTGTTGGAATGAGCCAGTTGCATTCAAAAAAGCACAGTTCAAATAGCCAAAAAAACTTTTTAAAATTAAAAATCCAAACTGACTTGGCATTTCTTGAGAACTATTAGAAGGGCACCATTTCACACTGCCCAGTAACCCTTCTTGCATCCCTTATTCTCTCCTCTCCCATTCACTCATGCATTTTGTTGTATTTTACAAAAGTATTAATCCATAATGAACTAGAATTTTTAAAAACATCCTCACCACAAAGAGCTTAAGTACTGCCCTAGTATGAACCATTGATTTTGCATTCTAAAGATCTAGAATTGGTCCGGTGGGACAGACTGTCCTTTGAGAGTTCGAATTCTTATTATTAAGGGTGAGTAGAAGGGAGGAGGACTTGGGAAGATTCGTAACACCGCAATGTTTTTACTCATTATACCATCATAAAAGGAAGGTACAAAATGTAAGAATTTTAGCTGGGGATGGAGAAAAGTGTCTTACCTAGCTTCCTCTGGCTTCCTTTACCATCATTCCAGTGTTTTAATGTTATATCCACCCATTCTTTTCTTGGGCCTCCAGGGGAGGAAACAGGTAATGGTCAATTGACCAAAAGTAATATGGGGCAATAAATCAGAACTATTGAAATGCTATGGTTCCCCAGATATTCTCCTGTGGCACCAAAAAGTTGAATCAGGTAAGGAAAATATGGCTACCCACCATATCCAATATAAATTATGACAGGTGGATATTAATTAAATATAAATTGATGACACTCTTAAAGAAATTGGATATAAATCAGCTTTTATTGAATTGACAATATTCCTCTGTTATGGAATATTATAATATCTCAGGCATGTGAACTCCAGCCTGATTAAATTCATAGGCTCCTGGAATAGCTCTAGATCAGACTGAGTATCAATTAGCTATTGCTGCATACTAAACACCCCAAACCTTAGTGGCTTTAAACAACCATCCTTCGTTATTTCTCACGAGTGTAGGGGGTGATGTGTGGGCTGGCTGATCACCACCACCAGGATTGCTAATATGTCTGAGGGTTTCCTGAAGTCTCTGCTCTAGGCTGGGCTTAGTAGGAGAGGTCTGCTCCCTGTATTATTCATCTTTCTCCTGAGACCAGCACACATGCCTGGGTATGTTCTTCTCATGGCAATGGCAGGAATTCCAGACGGCAAGCAGAATCACTAAGGCCTTGGGACTTAGGCTTAGATGTGCCACTCTTCTGGCACATCACCTGATTCTACTGACCAAAGCAAATCACATGGCCAAACCAGCTCAAAGGTGAAGGGGAGATTCTTCCCTTTTAGTGAGGAAAACCATAAAATCACATGTCAAAGGATGAGGAAGCAAGACAGATAAAGAACTGGGGCCATTCATGCAATTTCCAAAGTGTGATGGTTAATTTTGTGTGTCAGCTTGATTGGGCCGCAAGATGCTCATTTATCTCCTTCAATATTATTTCTGGTGTGTGTGTGAGGTTGTTTCCAGAAGAGAATAGTATTTGCATTGGCAAACTAGGTAAAGCAGATGGCCCTCCCCAGTGTGGATGGGAATTCTCCAACCCACTGAAGGCCTGAATAGAAGAAAAAGACAGAGTAAAGTTGAATTCTTGCTCTGCCTGACTGCTTGAGCTGGAACATTGATCTTCTCCTGCCCTTGGCACTCCTGGTTCTCAGACCTTCAGACTTGGACTAGAATCTATACCACTGGCTCCCTGGCTCTCATGCCTTCAAATGACACCATGGGCTTTCCTGTGTATCCAGCTTGCAGACAACAGATTGTGGGGCTTCTCAGCCTCTATAATCACTGAGCCAATTCCTTATAATAAATCATATGACAGCCGGGCACGGTGGCTCACACCTATAATCTCAGCACTTTGGGAGGCCGAGGCAGGTGGATTACCTGAGGTCAGGAGTTCGAGACCAGCCTGACCAACATGGTGAAACCCTGTCTCCACTAAAAATACAAAATTAATTGGGTATGGTGACAGGTGCCTGTAATCCCAGCTACTCGGGAGACTGAGGTGGGAGAATTCTTTGAACCCAGGAAGCCGAGGTTGCAGTGAGCTATCGCACCACTGCACTCCAGCCTGGGAGACAGAGTGAGACTCCATCTCAAAAAACCAAACAAAACAAAATAAAATAAATATATGACACTGAAGTTACAGAAATCACCTTTCTAATTTGAATCTTTTTTTTAAAGCAGAGAGATTTCACATAAAAATCCTGATTTTTTTTTTTTGAAAAATCAGAAGCTTTGCAACACAGGGTCCACATTCCCACATGTCTCCACAGTTCTCAGGAGCTGAGTAGCAGCTGCCCTGTCCATTCATTTGCTTTATCTCCCTAGCCCTTGAAGCCATTTGAGTTTGCTTTACACAGTACTAGTTCTACAGCCAGATCTGTTTCTCAAGCTTCAGATAGGCTTCTGCAGTGCTCACTATTTACTGAACACCTCAAATTCAATATAATCAACAAAATAGAAACTAAAGCATCCCTTCCTCCTCATGCAACATACTCTTCTCCAGTAGTCCCTACCTTCCTCGTCCAAGCTAGAAACCTATTCATCACTTTGACTTTTCTTTCCCTCTCTAATATACTATAGTATAAAATTTTGTTCACAATAAAATTACAGAGTGTCTAGGAAATAACCTAAGAAAGAATGCCCAAGACCTTTCCCGAAACAAGTGTTAAAATTGTACTAAAGTCCAAGAAAAATATTAAGCAAAAAAAGTATGTAAATTGACTATCTAAATAAAGTTTTATGTTAATTCTCCTAAATAAATCTATACATGTAATGTAATCTTAATAAAAATCCCATTGGATTGTTTGAGGAACTCAACAAACTCATTCTAAAATTTATATGGAAAAATAGAGGTTTATGAATAAGCTGATTTTGAAAAAGAAAAACAAAATAGGGCCCTGCCCTACCAGTTAGGACATATTAAAGAAACTAAGTGATAAAAACAGAATGGCTCTGGCATGAGAGCAGACTAATAGACAAATAGAAAAGAATGGCGAGCTCAGAACTAGACCCACATACAAAGATGGGAACCTGATGGAAGATGATGGTGGAACTACAAAGCAATGCACAGGGGATGGTCTTGAGAAAACTAGGTCATGTCTGAATACCCCCAGTTGGAATAGAGAACAAATGTGAAAGTTCAAATTACAAGATCAATAGAAGAAAATATGACTTGGGGTAAGGAAAGTCTTCATGAAACCCTAAACTATAAAGCCAAATAAAATTTTAAACAGTAAAATAAAATAAAAGACTGATTTCACTACATACAAATTAAGAATTCCTGGCTAACAAAGAACACTGGACAAAGCTAACAGATATATGACAAACTGGGAGAAGATATCTGTAATATCTAAAACTGATAAAGAAGCAATACTTTGTTTATATAAAGAGCTGCAAAATAACAAGAAAGAAATGGGCAAAAAGATATGGATAGGCAATTCACAGAAAGGAAAGGACATATAGCCATTTCAACATACATACATTTCAACAAATGTATGAGATTCTATAGTAATCAGAGGAGTATCAATTAAAACAGCAAGGAAATACATTATATTCATAATGGCAAAAAGTACAAAAGTGGTTCATATCATTTATTGGAGAGGATGTGGGAAAAAAACATTACAAAACAAAATCAAATCGTGAAGAGTGTCAAGTAGAATGCTTCTTTAGGGCAGCGCCTCTGCCCACTATACTAAGTACCTCTTAGATCTGAAAACTAGGTGTGGCAAAGACTGCTATTTACATACTCAACATGAATTTTGCCCTTCTTCCTTACTTGTGGAACCCCTATATTATTAGGAGAATAATGTGTCTAGCTTAGAAAAACACACATATACACATAATTCCCAGCCCCACTTGCAGCAAGGGGTGGCTATTGATAGGTAGACAGGAACCACTGGGTGGGGCTTTGGGAAAGTCCTTTCATCCCTTGCCATCTTGCACCATGGATCAACCTGGAGGCTCCAGAAACATGCTCCGAGAATAGGAGAGCAGAAAGACATACCGAGCCTGGGTCCCTGAAGAATTGTGGAGTCACCGGCCATGGGCCACCCCTCTCTAGGCTTCTGTAATGTAACAGGATAACACCCTAATTTGTTTAACAAGCCACTATAGACCACCTCTGATACTAGCACCTTAATGCAATTCCTGATATTCAAGGCTTTTTCTAAAAAAAAAAAGTCATTCTTTTCTAATGGTCAGAGGTAAGGTACAGACTGGTATTACAAGGTAAAGGTAACTTGGCCTTGAAAAGATTAAGACAAGAGGAGCACTGCTTCAAGTAGCAGTTAATCAGCTTATTTATTTATTCTCCAGTTAATTACTAAAAACTGAAATATCATCTTAAAGATACCTTTCAAATGGTATTTATGGAATTTCTTATCCCCTAAAGGTGGAGAAAGTAGAAAATAGCATCTTTTTAAAAGGACTTCAATATATTCATTGATGGAGTCATAATGCATCAAGGGAAGTCAGAATTTTTTTGCAATACATCTTTTTTCTACATCACAGGGGACATACCATGTCTTCTCACTAAACTTCCTTTGATGGCTTAAGGGTTACTCTTGACATGACAATAAGGTAGAATCTCTGTGTTTCCAGATACAGTGCCTTGTGAAGAGCTCTTCAGGCCTAAGGAGGAATGTGTATAGGACCTAGAGAGGGCAGGTCTCTGCTGGAAAGCTTACTGTTTATGAATAATCTAGTGGGCAGTGCACAAGACAAAAATACATACAGAGCCATATTTTAAAATTTAGATTTTATATTATTTATGTATGATGAGGCCAACAGATCAGGAGATGGTCTGCTTTTAAAAAGACAGTTTATTATTTACCCAGCCCAAGAAGAGGATGCACACCAAGACACACAAGGCAATGTGGAGAAGCACCAAGGTCCAAAAGGAGGCAGAAGGAGTAGGAGGAAACATGGCAAAAAACATTATATGATTTTTGCAGGAAGGAACGGACAAGTCAGGGTAAGCACGTTTAGTTTGCATAATTTCAGTGGGATCTGAGATGTAGGAGTTGTTCCTAGTTGTCTGGCACTTTGCCCTGGAGTTATTAGGGCAGGGGAGTATTGACATGGAGTGTAACAGCCTGATAAAGAAGGTAGACGATCAGTGCGTGGCATGCTGGGTGAGTTGTTTGCTATGTCTAGGAATTAGCTAATCCTTGGAGGGGGTATCTCCCTGGGCAGGGAGACCCCAGATGCCAGAGCATCAAGAATACAAAAAATAAGAAAATATAGTTAATGGAAGCAGCCATTGATCTAAGACACCAAATAGGATTCTCTTGTTCAGCTGTGTTCAGCATTTACGGATACTGCTCTGTGACAGGCACTGTGCTGGGCCCTGAGAGAGGAACATCTGCATGACACAGCTGCTGACCTCCACGAATCTCAGGCCCAGTACTCTGAGCTCATAATCTAATTCTAAATGACTTTGGCAAAGGAAAGAAGTGTGTTCCAAAGAAGGCCTCATCAGTTTAAATATTGGCAAACCAATGCCGGGGTCATGCAGACAAAAGACCAAATAAATGCACCAAACCAGAGCATTTTTCTCCTCTGTTCCACAGAATATTGTCTCTGTCTTATTTTCCCACCAGAGATGCTCCTTTTTGTGACTCAGACCTAATGTACTTGCTCTATTTTCCCAGGGGGTCTAAACTCAGGAACCAGCAGAATGACTAAATGAGAAATAAAAGTAAAATTCTGAGCCCCTCAAGTGACTGAACAGACCCATTGTTCATTACATAGAAAGCCAGTCATTGAGACAAGGAGTATTGCCAGGGAAGAAGGTTCTATCTGGGTGCTGCAGCCAAGGAGAATAGGAAATCAGTCTCAAATCCATCTCCTCAAACAAATAAAATTAGGGGTTTATATGGCAAGGGAGAAATGTGACTACATGTGGAAAACAGGAATTAGTGAGCGGTACGGATGAGGACTTGTTCAACAGGCATCAGGTGGCCAGTTAGGCAATCATGATGGGTGAGGGGTATGGTGCCTCATTGTCCAGATGCAGTGATCTGGTAAGTTTCAGTTCCTTGATACTATCTGGGAGGCCTCATGGTTGGTTTCCCAAGAAAGGAACTCAGATAAGACAGATGTAACTTTCTGAAGTTTTAAGACTGGGAAGGTAAATTTTCAGGTTTATTCAAAAGAAACCATAAACGTCAGTTCTATAGGACAGTTGGGCTGATTTCACACCAACCAGCATTCCTTCCTGATAAGAGACCACCAACCACAGAGAAGTTCTGGCCAATCTACCAGGGACTCACAGTGAGGGTTTTCATGTCCTCTGCTTTGCCATTTGACATCAGAGGGCTGAAAACTTCACACTGGGATCATGCTAACACCAACATTTTTTGAATATGGGTCCCATAGGCAGGAAGCTTAATTTTGCATGTGCATATTTCTCCTTTCATAAATATTCATGAATCCTCCTACAGCTCATTGAATATATTTGGCCACCCTGCTCAGCATAAATTTCTGTTCCCTTTGCCCTTCCTTCCAAGTGTCTGTTCTCAGCTTCTGACCAGAGGCTATGCTTCCAAGCCTGTCAGAATGGCCACCCTGCAGGCTGTAACCCTTCATGAGAAATAAAGCCCTTTTCTGAATTTATCAATCTCCTCATTCTTCAGTTGACATATATAAGCAGAGCATCATAGTCCCCACAAATCATTTCTGGGATACTCTGTTCTTATTTGTAAAACAAGGAGATAGGAAATGCATGCTATACTAAAAGTTTGTTCAAAGAACATCAGCACGTGCAAATGTCTGAGACCAGAGGCTGCAAGTCGGTAGCCACATTGCCACCAGCACTCCACGCCCTCAGGTAACGCCCCTCTGCAGGCCGAGACGTCGGCACGTACACTTTCAGGTCCTTCCCACTTTCCGTCGCTTCCTGTTCCGTCTTGGCCCCGCCCGCCGCTGGCGCCGTTGTTTCCGGCTCAACTGGGGAGCTGCTGGAGCCCTTCTGGCCTCTGGTTTTCCGACCGCTTATCCGACGCTCCTCCCTCCGTCTCTGTAGCTGGAGAAGGTAGTTTCCAGGAAAGTTTTCCGGTTTCCAGGCCGCGCACATCGGGCAGGGGCCATCCTCGGTCCCCTTGCTCGTTGCTCGCAGCCCCGTTCGGCTACAAGTGAGTTTCAGGGCGTCATGGCCAGGGGCCACCGCGGCCGGCCGGGTGTGAGGCTGCCTTTCGCTGCCCGCGCGCTCCCGTGGCCTCTGGGTCCGCCGGCGTCCGTTTCGGCCTGAACGCAGCCCCTCCGCGGCGACGAGCAGTCTCGCGCCGGACCTCATGGCCTCGGAGGCGCCGTCTCCGCCGCGGTCGCCGCCGCCGCCCACCTCCCCCGAGCCTGAGCTGGCCCAGCTAAGGCGGAAGGTGGAGAAGTTGGAACGTGAACTGCGGAGCTGCAAGCGGCAGGTGCGAGAGATCGAGAAGCTGCTGCATCACACAGAACGGCTGTACCAGAACGCAGAAAGCAACAACCAGGAGCTCCGCACGCAGGTGCGCGGTCCGCCTCAGCCCCGCGCCCCATCCAGCCCAGGCGAGGCCTTCGAAGCCCCTGATAGCTTCGGAAGGGGTCCCTGGCAGGGGCTCAGAACTACTGTAGAGTACTTGAAGTAAAATAAGTAGAAGCTCAGCGCAGTTATAATTCCAAGTACATTAGGAGCAAACCTGAGTTCAGGTTACTTGAGTTAAATCAATGTCTCGCGGCTGGCGTGGATTGAGCTTAAGTACTGTGGCTACATTGTCTTCATTCTCACTTGACCTAACATCCCATTGGCAGTAGGAGCATTTACTGTAGATCATATTTGAGTTTATTAAAATGTTGAACTTGAGTCAGAATCCCATCTCTGCCATTCACTGGATGTGTAAACTTATACCAAGTCTCAGTTCCCCATTAAATGAGAATGATAGCTCACAGTTGTGAAGGTGAAGTAAAACATGAGGAAACAATTTTACAAACTTTTGAACGCTATACCTGTGTAAGGTTGCTCTTCTGGGCGTTTATCATCTTGGGCGTTCTTGTGGAAGTAGGGAAGATATGTAACTGCTTTTGTTGGAGACGTTAAGCAGCTTATTTCGTTTTCAAGATAGATAGTAGGGGCAAATGTTAATAACTTAAACTGTCACATTAAAAACAAAAAACCTTGGCTGGGCGCGGTAGCTCACGGCTGTAATCCCAGCACTCTGGGAGGCCGAGGCGGGCAGATTACCAGGTCAGGAGTTCGAGACCAGTCTGGCCAACATGGTGAAACCCCGTCTCTACTAAAAAATACAGTTAGCCGGGCGTGGCAGCGGCCACCTGGAATCGCAGCTACTCGGGAGGCTGAGGCAGGAGAATTGCTTGAACCTGGGTGGTGGAGGTTGCAGTGGGCCGAGATCGTGCCCCTGCACTCCAGCCAGGGCGACAGAGTGCAACTCTGTCTCAAAAACCAAAAAACCAAGAGCATAGTACTTTTTTCCACCTTGTTGGCAGGCCCTCTCTGCCAACAGATTATTTCCGCATAGTAACTAGTTTCAATTTAACCGTTGTCTAGTTCTTCATAATTTATTGGTACGTTTCCTAAAACCAGTATACAGGCTGAACACTGAAACGTCATCAGACTTCTTTATGATTTGTTACCAAATGGACTATGAAAATAACTGCTGAGTTGCAATGACTTTGTATGACCATTACATAGAGTTCCTGACATAATGACATTATTGGAAAGTTTTTATTTGTTTAGTCAATTTAAACACCTACGGTGTGTAATAGCTATGCTAGGAAAATACAAATATGGTGGGAAAAAAAAACAGGGAGAGGGGGCCGGGCGCGGTGGCTCACGCCTGTAATCCCGTGGGAGGTCAGGGTCAGAAGTCGAGACCATCCTGGCAAAACAGTAAAACCTCTCTACTGAAAATACAAAAAATTAAGGGGGGCCTGTAGTCCCAGTGCTGGTAGGAGGAGAATGGGCGAACCGGAGGAGTAGTAGTAACCAGGTCGTGCCATGATCCAGTTGGGGACAAGGAGATCATCCTTAAAACCAAAAAATAAAAATAAATTATATGTATATATATATATGGAGATATCTAAATATGTCAGCTGTTTGATAAGTATGTATATTTCTATTTTTTAAATATATATTATAGGAGGGACAAAAGGACACCTTTAAAAGTTTAAATTGAATTGTAAGTACTGAACTGTCAATTTGATAAATCAGACTAAATAATGGGACTTTGTGAACAGATCCTTTATTTCTTACAGAAAAGAATGTTTTTATGCTAATATTTCGGGAGGTCAGCAATTCTCCCTAAAGAATTAGAAAATTTAAAAGCTATTAATTCCCATTCATGTTATCTAATATCATTCAGTGTTCACGTGGATTTAATTATTAAATATGTTAATGCCTCTTATAAGCTTTAATACACTTAAAAAAAAATAGTTCTGTGACTAAACTGCAGCAGAAGCGAACAGAAGGTAATTGCCTGAGAGGAGCATCTGTCCTCCACATGCCTCCATTTTAGTCCAATGTTAAAAATTTAATCTTATAGAAAGTCTTGACTCTACTTTGGATAGTGATAACTCCTTACTCTCCTAGTCAGCCTCCCTTGGTTGGGGAGAGGGTGGATTTGATTAACTGTCATTCCAAATTACTGAATGTGTTTTATCTGGAGCAGTTAAAAAGTTTTGCTTGAGAATTAATGATAACTGGAGAACCATAATATGTATAGGGTTTGTACAAGACCCCAAAATAGCGTTGTGCAAATTACTTTGTCTCGTCTGATATTTTATGTGTAAAATTGGGGTTAGGACAACGAATATTTCAGGTGGTTTTGTGAATTAATGAGATGTTATCCAAAGCATCAACTATAGTGCCCAGCATGTAGTAGATACTAAGTAATCTAATTCATAGTAATAGGGACAGTAGCCAGAGCCAGGATTTAGGGCAAGGCAATCAGGCTCCTAGGGCGAGGAATTTAGTGGGGCACTAATTCCTAGCGATGGACTCTGTACTTGCATGAATCGGAGGAGGGCCTCAAATTTTTCATGATCAGTGTCTTGCTTCCGTCACTGTAGTTCCTGCCCTAGTATTAGCAACAGATTGGATAACTCATGAAGTGCACGGATAATGTGTATATAATCAGTTTTATCACCTTTCTCTGTTTAAGCTTTATGTATCATTAAATATTTAAAAGCTTGTTTTTTAGTTGGTTTCATGTGTATAGTAGATATTGTCTCACATTGAGGTCCTCTCAGGCTGAGGTATATTGACTGAGGCAGCGTATTGACTGAGGCAGCATGCTACCTGCTTTTGGGCACTTCCACACACTGTTTCTCTCTGTCCTATGTAGTAGCATCCTTTTAAGTGTACTTTAGTGTGTGAAGTACATAGAGGACAGATGCCCCTCTCAGGCCGTCACCTTCCCTGTTCTCTTCTGCTACAGTTAGTTATAGGACTACTGTTTAATGAAAAGATGTATTAAAGCTTGTAAATGGCATTAACATATTCAAGTGGATAGTTAATTCCCAGTGGAGAATACCAAATGAATATTAGATAATCCAGTAGGGATGAGAATTTGTAAATTTTTAATTTTTGAATTCTTTAGAAAGAACTGACTTTAAAATATTAACATAAAAGCATTCTTATTTGTTAGAAATAAAGGACCTTGTTCACAAAGTCTCATTATTTAGTTCGATTTTTTGAGGAGATATTTGGACCTAGTAAGAGAGATTAGGAATAAAAACGTCTTTTAAATGTAAAAAGTAAAATAATTTTAGCTTTTCTGAAAGGGAAATTTGCTGCTCTTGACATTTCTCTAAAACAATTACTTGTAACAGCAGGAGACTGGTATATATATTATTAGATCGTTACATGATTTCTTTTTCCTAAAGCCTTGTTTTCTCTCAGGTGGAAGAACTCAGTAAAATACTCCAACGTGGGAGAAATGAAGACAATAAAAAGTCTGATGTAGAAGTACAAACAGAGAACCATGCTCCTTGGTCAATCTCAGGTATTTAGCTTATAGTGAGGATATGCTAATACTGTTAACATTCAAATCATGCTAATGTTGAGTTTTCTTTTAATTTAAAATAGACTAAGATCAAGGTAAATGAGAATTGTTAATACTGTTGACGTCTCTCCATATGATATGGGATTTTCGGATAATCGATTTGTTCTTCTGGAGGAAAAAGTAGAAATGTATTGTCATTCCTGTGATTTCTATAATGTTGCTAATGTTTTCAGTGGCACACTCGCTGAGTAATTTTTGGCACGCAGTTAGCCATCTACTTCCGTATCTGCCTTCCTTGTGACTAGGGGCATTTGTTTTCTTGTTGATGTGTTCTAATTAGAATTATGTATAGTATCAGTCTCTCACCCTTGTGGGAATGGTGAGCCCACCACCATGGCATTATGAGTGGCATTATGTTATAAGGCAAAATAGCTGAGATACTGAGTTTTAATATATATGTGTCACAAGAAGAAATCATCTTTCCTATTAAGTTTTGCCTTGCTTCATTCAGGACATAACTTTTGGCTAAATTACTAAACACAGCAGTAGTGCTAACCTTTCTTATCTGCGTGATGTGTTTTAAAAAATCTGCATGGGGAGAGAAATTTGACAAAAAAAAAAAAAAACGCCCAATTCCTTGCCTTTATTTCATTATCAGTTGATAAGCAACAATATTAAGGTATCCAGTTAGAAGTTAAGAGTTAAGTTTTTTAAATAGAACACAACCTATCTACTGATTTTTATTTTACTCTTGCTGTAGAAAATGTAACCAACTTACCTTTTTTTTTTTCTTTTTAACTGACAACTAGGGTCTTGAAGGAGACATTAGAATCAGAGATATACACTTCTGCAGCTTTATCTGTACCATCTGTTTTAATCCTTTAAAATTTGTACAGTTATAACAATCATGATTTATTTGAAGTATCTGCTTTTTGTGTTTAAATGCTAGTGTTTTGTAATTAAGTCCTTTTTATATACATTATTCTAATATGATATGATTTCACTTAATTTTTTTGCTACAGATTATTATTATCAAACATACTACAATGATGTTAGTCTTCCAAATAAAGTGACTGAACTGTCAGATCAACAAGATCAAGCTATCGAAACTTCTACTTTGAATTCTAAAGACCATTTACAAGTAGAAAATGATGCTTACCCTGGTACTGATAGAACAGAAAATGTTAAATGTAAACAAGTGGACCATTTTGCCTCAAATTCACAGGTAATAAAATGCTAAACATGAAACTGTTGATGCCCAAGAACCTGTCCTTCTTTGTTGTTATTATGTGGAAAGATAGACTTCTTTGGTCCGTCACAGCATATATAAGGGTTATAAACATTCCTTTGTGTAATTATGCAAAGAATGTTGTAGTTTTTCCAAAACCAAAATTAGAACTTGTTCATATGTGTAGTGGTTTTCCTACTACATTGTGTTCCAAAATTTTGTGATATACATAAACTAAAACAAAATTTGTCCAGATATTTTGACTCAACGAAAGAACTGTGGACAATACTACATTTACACCTAAAAAAATTTTAATGTTCCTTTATGTCAGATACCTTGCCACTGTTCAAATTTCTCTGAGTCTATAAATTTGTTTTTATAGTTTGTTTGAATTAGGATCCCTATTGTGTTTGATATATTTCATGTAATCTGCAGTTTTCTCCTTCATTTGTCTTTTTGAAATTTTTTTTCCAATTAAACATATAATTATTGAAGAACCTAGATCTTTGTCTTAACCAATATTTCAGGGTCTGTATTTTGTGGATGGCTTCCCTGTGGCATCATACATTTATTCTCGAATAATTGTCACTCATTTTTAGTGCCTTCAAAACTGGGTCAAAGTTGGAGTTACTGACACACTAGTAAGTGTTGTAAAAAGTGGTTCAAATCGTAATTGATAGCCATCCTTTTCCATTGTAGAAATTGAAGTCATTACTTAAATATAGTCTCAAGTCTTGAGTTCAGCCAACTTTTTAATTGATACACGGAAGCTTTTGTCTTATTTGGCATGACTATATCTTTTATAGGAGTCAGCGTCTGCATTAGCAACAGAAGATACATCCTTAGAAGGCTCATCATTAGCTGAAAGTTTGAGAGCTGCAGCAGAAGCGGCTGTATCACAGACTGGATTTAGTTATGATGAAAATACTGGACTGTATTTTGACCACAGCACTGGTTTCTATTATGATTCTGTAAGTATCTCAGACCTTTTTTTTTTTTTTTTTTTTTTTTTTTTGAGATAGAGTCTCCCTCTGTCACTCTGGCTGGAGTGTAGTGGTGTGATCTCAGCTCACTGCAACTTTCACTCCCCAGGTTCAAGCGATTCTTATGCCTCAGCATCCCAAGTAGCTGGGATTACAGGCATGCACTACCACACCCTGCTAATTTTTTGTATTTTTAGTAGAGGCAGGGTTTTGCCATGTTGGCCAGGCTGGTCTCGAATTACATCTCAGACCTTTTAATACTGTATGATACATAGTTAGTGCCTGATATCAAATATTAAACCCTAAGCCAAAGTAAGAAAGCAAAAAGCTGCATTTAAAAATTACATTTGACTCAAAACTATTTGACAGAAGAATTCTAAAATAGCTTATGATGCTACACTTCTAAGTTTTTAAAATAAGGTTAAGGTTAAAGTTTATTGTGATTATTATAGACAATGTTTTGGAGAAGTCTTTATGTATAAAAATAACATACAAAAATATTGGAGCTTTTTTTTTTTTTGAGACGGAGTCTTGCTCTCTCCCCCAGGCTGGAGTGCAGTGGCGCAATCTCGGCTCACTGCAAGCTCCGCCTCCCGGGTTCACGCCATTCTCCTGCCTCAGCCTCCCGAGTAGCTGGGACTACAGGCACCTGCCACCGCGCGCGGCTAATTTTTTGTATTTTTTTAGTAAAGACGGGGTTTCACCGTGTTAGCCAGGATGGTCTCGATCTCCTGACCTCGTGATCTGCCCGCCTCGGCCTCCCAAAGTGCTGGGATTACAGGCTTGAGCCACCGCGCCCAGCCAGAGCTTTTGTTAATAAAAGCAGATAGTTAACTACGTTGTAAATATTTTAGAACCTAAACTAATTTTTTTTTCATAGAATTAATAGAGAAGTAAGGTTAATTTTAGGCTTGGGGTAAGAATTTTAAAAATTATATCAAATACTTTATGAATTCATTTTAGGCCACATAAGGAGACTTCTTTCTTGAATTCTTAGTAGTATGTTTATTATTAGCCAGTGTTTTATATTCTGTGCCTTTTAACTATTTCACTTTAAACATTCAGTCTGTTGGCTAGGCATGGTGGCTCACTTCTTGTAATCCCAGCACTTTAGGAGGCTGAGGCAGGTGGATTGCTTGAGTCAAGAGTACAAGACCAGCCTGGGCAACACAGTGAGACTCTATAAAAAATTTTAAAAGTCAGCTGGATGTAGTGGCTCACCCTGTAGTCCCAGCTACTCAGGAGGCTGATGTGGCAGCATCACTTGAGCTGGGAAGATGGAGGCTGCAGTGAGCCATGATTGCACCACTGCCCTCCAGACTAGGTGACAGAGTGAGACCCTGTCTCAAAAAACAAACAAACAAAAATCAATCTGTTAACAATGAGAACTAGGGAATTAATATGGAATCTAAAATATAATGGACCACTGACTAGGATAGAACCAGAAAATAAAGTTCTTGATTTATAATACAGTGTTATAGCTGTTAAAGTCTAATACTTAATTATATTTCATTGAAGATTTGATGACAATGATAGAACTCAGTCACATACCTCAAACTCAAGAATCTAGTAATGTAATCTGGTTTTCTGAGGAATTATAGAATGTGGTACACAAAAGTGGAGTTGACGTTCATCATTCCTGTTACTGGAACTATTGTTATCTAGAGAACATAAGATAATACTAAATATCTCAATTAACATAAGAGTTGTCATTAGTTTGTCAGTCTGCATATGGTAAACTGTAAGTCCTTTGTAAAGAGAGGGTTTTCTTTCATGGGGGTTGCTAATTGACAACGCTAATTAATAACCAGAAAATTAATGTTTCAACACTTACCCAAAGGGAGTCGTTATTTAGTTCCTAGGAAAACAGTAGTTTCAAGTAGACATTAGTCTTTGTCAATCTTCTGCCTGCCTTTCTGTATCTTTTCTCTTGACATCAGTTGTTTTGTAAATGGTTAGTACATTCTGCAGGTTATATTTCTGAGTAAATTAGGAACTTCATTGTGTTTTCATTTTCATTGTGCTAATATTTTAATAAAATTTTTTTTACATTTTGAAAATGTCTATATTTTGGACTGACAGATTAAAAAGGTTTGAATTATAAAAGTTCCATTATTACTAGAAATAAAGATTGGAAAGCCTCCATTCAGTTTCTTAGTTAAGAGAAAGATGGTGAGAAATCTAAATATTTTTTGTAAGAGATCTACAAAATGCATGGATTAAAGACAATAAATTGCAAGTGTCAATAGTTAGAAAAATAAATTATTCTTTTTCAGGAAGTTTTAGTTGCTCAGTCTCAGTACATTAAAGATGTTTCCAGGTCTGGTCTGCATGGATTTAGGATGTAAATAAAATATAGACTGTTCAATTAAATCTTGGTTTTAGAGTACTGGCCAGTATATCGTAAATACAGGTGATGACCTAATTTTATCTTTCTGGTTTTTAAATCTGTAATTTGCCAAATTCATTTTTGCATGGTTGCTTATAAGTCTTATTTACTATAGAATTAATTAACTAGTGGAGACAGTTTATTGATTGCATTTTATAGAATGTTATTTTTTGGTACGCGTGAACTTTATTTTCAAAATTTTCTTCACTAATTTTAAGTAATGAACATCAAAAGACAAATCTTTGTTTTATGACATTGAGAGGAGGGTTTAGGGGTTTATACTGCCACACCATTATTGTGTAGTCATTAAGAATCAGGAGTCTAGAATTGTGCTCATATGGTCAGCTTTTTCTTATGCTTGCTTTAGTTTTCATGCCTTCAAAAGTATTATCAATTTTTCTTAATGTATTAAGTGGAACCATATGAAATTGCTGTTTCTTATAAGTTAAAAATGGTCAAGTATTGACAATTTTATATGATTAAATTTAATATTTAGATTTACTTGTTTCTCACACTAGGAAAATTAGATCAGCTATTGAATGGTAAAGTATTTTGAAAGATTAAAGCATTTTTTATTCTGTTATCTTTAATTCATTGTCTTCTGAAAATACTATAGTTGTTCAAAGAAATATTTACCACATTTGAATGTATTTGGCATTTTCGTTAAGTTTATTTTACCTTACATGAATAGAGTTTATTTTTTTCTTGACTTTCAAAGGAAAATCAACTCTATTATGATCCTTCCACTGGAATTTATTACTATTGTGATGTGGAAAGTGGTCGTTATCAGTTTCATTCTCGAGTAGATTTGCAACCTTATCAGACTTCTAGCACAAAACAAAGTAAAGATAAAAAATTGAAGAAGAAAAGAAAAGATCCAGATTCTTCTGCAACAAATGAGGAAAAGGTAATGTCTTTACAATTTTAAAAATTGACATAATGGTGATAACATGATAATTAAGACAAAATTTTTTATGAAACTGACAATCATTCAATAACTCTGTATTTCAAACATGCCCATTAAGATAACAACCAAGGAAAGTTTAGATGGAGCAAACATGGACTTTGTCATAAACTCTGTCACTAGAAATAGAAAGCATTTCTTAAAATTTGAAGGAGATAGATTAAGAGCAGATAAAATATCTCGTGTTGTATATAATTTGGAAGAAGAATTCAGATCCTCAGTTGATAAGTTGATGTCAATGCACAATTCATAATAAAAGAAAAACAGTTTATAGGTAGGCATAGATACAGGTTCAGCTTTCTTAGTCGTGTGGAGCAATTTTTCACTTATTAGGACAACTTTTTTTTTTTTTTCAGACAGAGTTTCACTCTTGTTGCCTGGGCTGGAGTGCAGTGGCGTGATCTCAGCTCACCGCAACCTCCGTCTCCCAGGTTCAAGTGATTCTCCTGCCTCAGCCTCCCGAGTAGCTGGGATTACAGGCATGCACCAACACGTCCGGCTAATTTTTTTGTAATTTTAGTAGAGATGGGGTTTCTGCATGTGGTCAGGCTGGTCTCGAACTCCTGACCTCAGCTGATCCTCCTGCCTCTGCCTCCCAAAGTGCTGAGATTACAGGCATGAGCCACTGCACCCGGCCAGGAAAAAAAAAAAAAAATCCATTGGTGACAAGTGTGGAGTGAGATAACATATTTATTAGGATTAATAGTTTAAATGGCCTGCAAGACAATGGTTAAGAAAGCGATAGTTACATTTAATTTAAAAAAGTAGTATGTAGGCTTTCAGATGGTACTTGTAAAGACTAAGGGGAACCCCAAAAATGCTTACAATGACGCAATGTTAAATTGAAAGAAGGAAAATACAAAAAGTTATCAATGTTCTTTATTTCTACTCTCTAAACAGGTAAGTTTGGTGGTTTATAGGTTATAAAGGAGGCTTGTTTGTTTTATTGACATTTTATGAACTGTGGCAACTATTCGATATCTTACTCTTGAAATTTTATCTCATGGTTTCCTGTCCTATCTCTGTCCTGTCCTGTCCTTCTGTCCTGTCCTAGTCTATCCTTCTGTCCTTTTTTAAGACAGGGTCTTGCTCTGTCACCCAGGTTGAGTGCAGTGGTGCCATCATGGCTCACTGCATCCTCGACCTCCTGGGCTCAAGTGATCTGCCTACCTCTGCCTCCCAAAGTTCTGGGATTACAGGCGTGAGCCACTGTGCCAGCCAGTTTTTCTCTTCTTAACCAAAGAAAAATTACTTGGTACTAAATTCTAAAGTTCACATAAGGAATTAGGATTCTGTTAGATTTTTTTCTGTTCTCTATTTGATTTGTTTCTGTTCTTCAATTTTTTTGTGGACAATACTTAGGAATAGAAGAGTATGTGACTAAAATACTAAAAATCAGTTTTCTGTTTGCTTTCAAGATCTCTGTTTTAATGGCTTGTGCTTGTTACTAGTGGTTTGACTGTTTGAAAGGCTAGGTTGTAGGTCGGGCGTGTTGGCTCATGCCTGTAATCCCAGCACTTTGGGAGGCCGAGGCAGGCGGGTTACCTGAGGTCAGGAGTTCAAGACCAGCCTGGCCAACATGGTGAAACCTGGTCTCTACTAAAAATACAAAAATTAGCCGGGTGTGGTGACAGATGCCTGTAATCCCAGCTACTTGGGAGGCTGAGGCAGGAGAATCGCTTGAACCTGGGAGGCAGAGGTTGCAGTGAGCCGAGATCGCACCACCACACTCCAGCCCGGGCAACAGAGTGAGATTCTGTCTTAAAAAAATAAATAAATAAAATAAGGCTAAGTTGTGAAAGCACCTCTCCCTAACAATAGAAAAAGAGTATATAGGGCTCCTCAAATGGCCTTGCCTGAAAAACTAGAGAGTAGAGGCGGAAAGCATTCTGTGATATTTTGGTCCAGCCTCGCTCCCATAACTACTCATCTTTGCCATTCTTCTTTGAAAATATGCGAATTCCAAGACAAGAACTTTAAGAAAAATCCTGTTGGAATTTTGAGAATTTCCTGAGGATTCTAAAAGGTACCTGTGAGGCCAAGAGAGTATCTTCATCTGTTTTCTTTATTTTTAAAGATATTTTTGAGCCTCACTTTTTGTAGGTGAAGGTTATGTGGAAGGAAGACAGTAGGGGAGATAGGAGTAAATAATTCGAAATATACATATGTGCCTCAGTGCCCATAAATAAGCCCTCCTTTCTTTTCACTTAATGACTATCTAACGTTCTGTACTGGCAAATAGCTTTCCCTGCATATGTTGTTCAGTAAGTAAGAAATATACAAGATTGGAAACTGCTTTTTTTAAGAGTATATACAGATAGGGAACTTTTTTGCTATAATTTTATAATGTAAAAGCTCCTCATGGTTTTTCAGCTCCTTGCCCTTGTTCTTGTTCTTGGTGAATTTGTATTGCTAGAAGTGTATATGATTTATCACACTGTGAATGTTTAGCCAGTCTCCAAGCTGAACTTATGCTGTTATTAAAGATAGGTATGTGAGGTGGGTGGATCATGAGGTCAAGAGATTGAGACCATCCTGGCCAACATGGTGAAACCCCATTTCTACTAAAAATACAAAAATTACATGGGTGTGGTGGTGCATGCCTGTAGTCCCAGCTACTCGGGAGGTTGAGGCAGTAGAATCAATCTCTTGAACCTGGGAGAGGTGGAGGTTGGAGTGAGCTGAGATCGCGCCACTTTACTCCAGCCTGGGCGACAGAGAGAGACTCCGTCTCAAAAAAAAAAAGAAAAAAAGGTGTGTGAGATGCTCTCATATTTTATAAAATAACAGAAGAGCATGTGAATTCGCCTCATGTTGCTCTGAGGTAGAAAGAAAAGTGAGAGTGTGTTAGAAACCAAGGGAAAAAACCAGAAAATAATTATTTACTTTTTCTAAGGCTAAAATAATAGATTTGACCATTGTATAACACGGTGACTATTGTTAATAACAATGTGTTGTATTATTGAAAACTGCTGAGAGCAAATTTTAAGTTTCTTACCACAGAAAAATAAGTATTTGAGGTAATGTACATGTTAATTAGCTCAATTTAACCACTCTACATTGTGTACATATTTCAAAACTTCATGTTGTACATGATAAAAATACATCATTTTTGTTAATTAAAAAATAGATTTGTTCATTTATTATAAGGTATATCAACTATCAATGTACAATAAATAATAAGACTTATGCCAGGCAAGTTAAAATTTTGGAATAAGATAGTTACAGTTAATTTGTACTTTAAACTTTTATGTATTATCAAGCTGAATCTGAAGTACTAAATTTTAGCAAAACTACAATTTTGCTACATATTGAGTACATTTGGATCTTTAAATTCATGTCGTAAGTAAAGCTAATTCTGTATTTTATTTGTGTTGACTTGCTAATTGATTATAAGTTTAAAAAGAAAATTTAGAATAGGTATTCTTCAGGCCTGCACTGTCCAGTAAAGTAGCCACCAGCTCCGCGTGGCTGTTGAGCACTTGAAGTTTTGCTAGTCCAAACTCAAATGTGCTGTTAAGTGTAAAATACACTCTGGATTTTGCAGGCTATGTAAACTATCTTATTAATAATTTTACTTTTTAAATGTGGCTACTAGAAAATGTAAAAGTACAAATATGGCTTGTGTTACATTTTTATTGGACACCATTGGTCTAGGCTATCCCATAGTCCAGGCAGTATGTGATGAGGGCCTGGACTAGGAATGTTAAGACATTGAGAATAGAGAGACAGATTTGGATGTATTTTGAGAAAAGTCTGTAGCACTTCGTAATTTTATATATGGTTAAGGGGATCTCAGAGATAACTATAGGATTTTTAATTTGGATGATAAGAAGATGGTAATATCATTAACCAAGAAAGGAAATGTGAGAAGGAGAGGGGGAACAGATTGTAACCATTGTTATTTTACTGACATATATCTTCACGAATTCGTTGAAACTTGATGTAATGTTATAAGATAGTGATGTTTAAGAGTATTCTCCCCTCTTCCCACGTATCTACCCACCCTTCTCCAGGATTTGAACTCAGAGGATCAAAAAGCCTTCAGTGTTGAACATACAAGCTGCAATGAGGAAGAAAATTTTGCAAATATGAAAAAGAAGGCCAAAATAGGCATTCATCACAAAAATAGTCCCCCCAAAGTCACTGTTCCAACTAGTGGAAATACTATAGAGTCTCCTCTTCATGAAAACATCTCTAATTCAACATCGTTTAAAGATGAGAAAATCATGGAGTCTGATAGTGAACCAGAGGAAGGTGAAATTACAGACTCTCAGACTGAGGATAGTTATGACGAAGACATTACCAGCGAAGGCAACGTAACTGCAGAAGATAGTGAGGATGAAGGTGAGTAAATAATCATTATTTAAGTAAATAGCCCAGTCTGGTAACTATAAAAGAGCAAAACCATTAAAAATGTTAGTGAGTTGTAGTATATCTGCCAGAAAGTAAACATTATTTTAATGATGTTATTGAAAATTTTGTGGGTTGCCACTTGGTTATTCTTAGAGAGTAGGATGTGAATAAATAACTAATACTTAGACCTTCAGAAAGTTTCATTGTATTGAATGGCATAGTCAGTAGAGTACAAAACCAGGTTACCTGCATTCTAATCTTAAAATATAGATTAAGGCTGTTTTAGTGGGTTAGATATTTGTAGTCTAGTTTTGTAATTGAGAGAGAAAAACAAGTTGTCTTTAAAAAGTATACATTATGAATTCAGCTACATGTATATTATGGTAAATCTAATTTTTTTTACTTGAATATATAAAGACATACTTTTGAAACAGGATTTCATATTACAGTTGGCCTTCTGTATCCATGGGTTCTACTGTAGTGGATTCAAGCCTCCTCAGATCAAAAATATTCAGGGAAAAAAATGGATAGCTACATCTGTACTGAACATGTACACACTTTTTTTCTTGTTATTATCCCCTAAATACAGTGTAACTATTTATATAGCATTTACATTGTATTAGGTATAAGTAATCTAGAGATGATTTAAGTTATACAGAAGGATGCACATAGGTTGTATGCAAATACGGTACCATTTATATAAGGACTTGAACATCCATAGATTTTGGCATATGAGGAGGGATCTTGGAACTAATCCCCCACAGATACCGAGGGCCAGCTGTATAGTGTATGAGCTTATTTTGTTCTTTGGTTCTCAGTGGCATTTCTCTTGCTTTTTTTTTTTTTTTTTTTTTTTTTTGAGACAGACTCTTGCTCTGTTGCCCAGGCTGGAGTGCAGTGGCACGATCTTGGCTTACTGTAACCTCCACCTCCTGGGTTCAAGTGATTCTCTTGCCTCAGCCTCCCAAGTTGCTGGGACTACAGGTGCATGCCACCACACATGCCCAGCTAATTTTTGTATTTTTAGTAGAGACAGGGTTTCACCGTGTTGGCCAGGGTGGTCTTGAACTCCTGACTTCAGGTGATCCGCCTGCCTCAGCCTCCCAAAGTACTGGGATTATAGGTGTGAGCCACTATGCCTAGCCTTTTTTTTTTAATGGACTCAATTTTTGTAACTTAATATAAACATATTTGGGATTTTTTCAGATTCTGAAACCTTAAAAAAGAAAGAGTTGATTATTTTTGATAACTGTGATAGATGCTAAATATACAGCTACCTTTATGTGGATCACTTTAATAACAGTGTTAAGCCTTACCCTTTGCTATGTATTATACAGCAGAATTTAAGAAGTTTGTTTTAGTCAGAATTAAGATTTTTGACCAACACATTTTTATTTTATGGGCGCCTCCTAGTTATCCCTATGAAGTTCTTTTTCATAGTAGTTAAATTAATATTTACTCACTTCTTTCCTTGGCAGATGAAGACAAAATTTGGCCCCCATGTATTAGAGTAATTGTCATTAGATCACCTGTGTTGCAGATAGGATCACTCTTTATCATTACTGCTGTAAACCCTGCTACAATTGGAAGGTAAAATGGTTAATATTATTATATCATTCTTTCAGTTATTTCAGAAAGGCTTTATTAAGAGCATGTATTTTTGTTTGTTTGTTTATTTTTTGTTTTTGAGACAGAGTTGTGCTCTGTTGTCCAGGCTGGAGTGCAGTGGCACCATCTTGGCTCATTGCAACCTCCGCCTCCTGGGTTCAAGCAGTTCTCCTGCCTCAGCCTCCTGAGTAGCTGGGATTACAGGCGTGCACCACCACGCCCAGCTGATTTTTGTGTTTTTAGTAGAGACGGACGTTTCACCATATTGGCCAGACTGGTCTTGAACTCCTCAAGTGATCCACCCACCTCGGGCTCCCAAAGTGCTAGGATTACAGGCACATAAGCCACCACCCCTGGCCATTATGTTAAGCATTATTCTATGTGCTGTGGATACAAAGAGGACTAATGCAAAATGTCTACCCAAAGGAAGCACAGTCTGGGGGGAAAAAAGACATGAGTAAATAATCTCTGTGTGAAAGCACAGGAAATCTAGAGTAGCAGTAAGGAAACTGGATAATCCATAACCAGGAGATTTACTGTTGATAGACGTGTATTTTAACATTATCTGTTTTTTAAAATTCTTTCCATGTCACTTTATATAATATGCTTCAAAAATTATTAAAGACACTTTACTTAACTCTGCAGAGAAAAGGATATGGAACATACTCTCCGAATCCCTGAAGTTGGTGTCAGTAAGGTAAGCTCTTTGATTTCTCAAATATAGTCCCCTAGATGTAATTTTTTATATTATTATTACAGTAGAAAGCTTAGGGATTTTTCTCATTTAATAGGAAGGTTAATATGCAGTGTAGTAATGGTAATGAAGGCAGTGCAGATCTGTTTATTCCAGTGCTTGAGAAAATAAAAATTCTTTATCACAATTTGAATAGACAAAATTATGTTTATTTTTAAGAATCTGGACAAGAGTAGAAAACATGAAGTCTTAAAGTAGTACCCATTTAATTAATATTTATTGAGTGAAATAAATAGGCTACATTTTATGACTGTTAAAAAATGAATCTTACCTGGCTTCTGGCTACTTTAGTAGGTGGTTACTTTGAGCCGGAGGATTTTACAACCCAAGAATATATCCTGTACCACTCAGGGATCTTGTTTAAAACTTCTCCCAATTGAGCATCTAATGGTTTCAGGAAAAAGAACAATTGAGTTTTCAAAACGAATAGAACAGAATTGCAACTCAAGTTATAAGTAGAAAATAACTAAAGGTTTAGCTACTGAGATTCTTTGTATATTTTTACTGTTTTTGTTTTTTTGTTTTGAGATAGGATTTCACTCTGTTACCCGGGCTGGAGTACAGTGATGTGATCACGACTCACTGCAGCCTCAACCTCCCGGGTTCAAGCAATCCTCCCGCCTCAGCCCCGCAGGTAGCTGAGACTACAGGCATACTCTACCATGCCCAGCTAATCTTTATGTATTTCATAGAGATGTGGTTTCGCCTGGGTGTTCGCTAGGCTGGTCTTGAACTCCTGGGCTCAAGTGATCCACTTGCCCCTGCCTCCCAAAGTGTTGGGATTACAGGCGTGAGCCACCACGTCTGGCTGAGGCTCTTTATATTTCTCTTTCCTGTACTATGTTTTCTGTGTTTTCTCTCCTCTCTTATGGTTGTTATCTTTTTTCCTGTTTTGCTTTTCTCTTTTTTTGAGCTTCCATCGTTCCCATTTTGCTTTTATTTAATGGACTGTAATGTGGACCTAAAGTAGATTTTATGTGATTTTTGTCTTTTTGGAATATAATTTCTCATTTTTAATTTGAAAGTCCATTTACTTTCACTTTTTGGGGACTCATTCAGAAAGAGGAAAAAGTCCTCATAATTTTAATTCTACCAGATTGTGTTGCTTTTTTACTTTTTTACTATGACCTTGAGTCTCCTGCCTCCAAAAAAATAAAACAACACCTAAACTGTAACTTAAATAGCAAAGAGATCTGAGATCCTTCCCCACCTCCAGTCTAAACCATAGATAGTTCTATGGTGGCTTTTTCTTTTTCTTTCTTTTTTTTTTTTTTATATAGAGACAGGGTCTTAACTGTGTTGCCCAGGCTGGAATGCAGTGGCACGCACCATGGCCCCTGACACCTCCTGGGCTTAAGTGATCCTCCTGCCTCAGTTTCCTGAGTAGCTAGCACTATAGGCACACACCACCACACCAGGCTTCTGGTGGCATTTCTGTTTTTTCTTTCTTTTAAACTAACATCTGCTAGTGGGGTGGATAATTTGTTGGTGAAGTCAGTTTGATAGCACGTATAACATATATCCAAATAGATGAAAAACTTTTAAAAAAGAAGCTTAATGTTAGGGGAAAAAACAAGTATTTGACCACTAGATAGAAGACTTTATGAGTTTAAAAAATGGTAAAAATTATAAAGGACAAAATAATCTTGCTCTTTATATGTTAAACCAATTTAGAAGGCAGACTCTGACAGGCACGACAAATATGACGCAATATACATTATTTATTTTTGAAAAGTTCACGCAAATTTATGTTTCCAAACTCTACTGTGACACCAGTAGATAAGTGAGCAAAAGATACATCAGGCAGTTCACAGTAAAGGAAATATCATGGTCAATATATGAAAAACCATTCAGTCTTTCTAGTAATCTAAGAAATACAGATGAAGCCAAGGTGTCAATTTTCATTCATCATTTATTAAATATCACTTCTATTGGGAATGTAATTTAGAACAGTTTTTTGGAATAGGGTTTGGCAGTACAGAAAGAGTTACTCTAAACAATCCAGTTGGAAAAAAGTGTACAAAGGACATAAAAAGAAAATTTACAGAAGAGGAAACCCAAATGGCTAATAAATATTAAGAGTTTTGGGGGTTGGGCATGGTGGCTTATGCTTGTAATCCCAGCACTTTGGGAGGCTGAGGCGGGCAGATCACAAGGTCAGGAGATCGAGATCATCCTAGCTAACACGGTGAAACCCCATCTTTACTAAAAATACAAAAAATTAGCCAGGTGTGGTGGCGGGCGCCTGTACTCCCAGCTACTCGGGAGGCTGAGGCAGAAGAGTGGCGTGAACCCGGGAGGTGGAGCTTGCAGTGAGCCGAGATCATGCCACTGCACACTCCAGCCTGGGCGACAGAGCGAGATTCCATCTCAAAAAAAAAAAAAAAAAGTTTTGATAGTAATCCGGGAAATGCAAGTTAAAATCACAATGATAAGGCAGTTTCACAACTCTTAGGCTAGCAAAAATTAAAAATTTTGGCAACATCAAGTTTTGGTTTAGTATACATAGAGCATCAAGAATTCTCACAGACTGCTGGTGGGAATATGAATTGATACAACCACTTTGGAAAACAGTTATCTAGTAAAGTTGAAGATTTGCTTATATTATGCTTTAGCAATTCCATTCCTAAGTGTGTACTCCAGAGAAACACTTACATTTTGTACACAAATAGATTGCAGGTACAAGAAGGTTTATAGCAATATTTTTAAAAATAGTAAAACCTTGGAAAAAAACCCTGAATGTCCGTTTTCAGAAGGATAGATGGATAGATTGTGGTATATCCACACGATGGATTAACATTCAGCAAAATGAATGAATGACAACTCTATAACTGTGTATAACAACTGGATGAACCTCATAACTTAATGTTAAAGAAGCAAAATAAGAGGAATAGATAGAGTGCTATGGAACAAGGAGGGAAAGATTAGTCCTAACTATTGCAGATCTTGGAAACTTCTCTGAGAAGTTGGCCTTGAGTGTTTCAAATCACATTTTGTATTAAGAATTTTTGGCCAGGTGTGGTGGCTCACGCTTGTAATCCCAGCACTTTGGGAGGCTGAGGCAGGAGGATCACTTGAGCTCAGGAGTTCGAGACCGGCCTGGGCAACATGGTGAAACCCTGTCTCTACAAAAAATACAAAAATTAAGCAGGTATGGTGGCACACCCCTGTGGTCCCAGCTACTCAGGAAGCTGAGGTGGGAGGATCGCTTGAGCCCAGGAGGTCAAGGCTGCAGGAAGCTGTGATCACACCACTGCACTGTAGCCTGGGTGACAGAGCGAGACCCTGTCTCAAAAAAAAAAAAAATTTTTAATGATATGGACAAATACTTATATTAGGTCAAAATTTTTCAAATTATAATCTCTAGTACAAAAGGAGAAGAGGTAGGACATATTCTAAATTTTTCATGGTAATTAAAGGTAGAGTTATAGATGACATTTTCTTCTATAGCCTCTGTTTCTACCAGAAGCATATAATAGTTTGTGTTTCTAAAAAAGTATTAAGTATAATAAAATTTAAATTATCAAAGACTCAAGTTAACATCATCATATCATACAGAAATTGTCCATAGTTTTGAAAAGTGTAATAATTAATAATTGCTTGATTTCACTTTCTAAGTTTCATGCAGAAATTTATTTTGACCATGACTTACAAAGTTATGTCCTTGTGGATCAAGGCAGTCAAAATGGCACAATTGTTAATGGAAAACAGATTCTTCAGGTGAGTGTATATGTATTAATTTGTTACCTGCACATTATTTTTAAACTGAATTTTTTTATTTCTGAAGGGCATAATCTTTATCATTTGGTTCAGTGTAGAGTTAAGCCCAGATGTGTTGCTTGGGAAGGAATTTCCAGAAAGGCTGAAAAAAGTGTATAATCAGTGGGTACTTACTTGGCTGTTGAGTTTTGACTTCTAATTATGTACCTATGCCATATCTTCAGTTATGAATCCATTGTAAAGCTATTCAGAGTAAGTGTGTAAATGTTTCAATAGCAACTTTGAAGGTCCTCCCTTTTTAAATTGTCTTAATGGAAATGTTACTAAATTGAAAACTGTATTAAAGGCAAAAGCTATGTCTATTCAGTTAACACTTAACATCCTCAGCATGTAGCAAAGTATTTGGCATATAATAAGAAAATATAGGGGCTGGGCGTGATGGTTCACGCCTGTAATCCCAGCACTTTGGGAGCCCGAGGCCAGTGGATCATCTGAGGTTAGGAGTTCAAGACCAGCCTGGCCAACATGGTGAAACCCCATCTCTACTAAAAATACAAAAATTAGCTGGGCGTGGTGGTGTGTGCCTATTATCCCAGCTACTTGGGATGCTGAGGCAGGAGAATCGTTTGCACTGGGGAGGTGGAGGTTGCAGTGAGCCGAGATCACGCGATTACACTCCTGCCTAGGCTACAGAGTGAGACTGTCTCAAAAAAAAAAGAAAAAATATAGGAAGGCGGGAGGCCTTATTCTTAGTCTGTAAGAGTACAAATGGAAATAAAACTGAGTTATCAAGAGAGAAGAAAAGGGAGATGTGATGCATCTATCCCATTCTCTTAACATTTCGTCTTTTTTTATTGTGATGATTATATGTTTTGGTAATAGACTGAAGTCTAGAATTGGATATTTCTGATTGGATAGGGAGATTGGTGGGTTTGACAAGTTGCTCAGTTCAGCTATCTTCATCTTCACTAGTAGTACTTTTTTTATGGGTCATTAAGTTGGGAAAGTGTGTGCATGTGTGTATGTATATGTGTCTATTTCATTTATAGCTATTTTAAATATATTTTAAAAATTATAATCAGACATTACTTACAGTAGACGTAAGGTAACCATAAGTGATTGTTTTGATTTCTGTTTTGTAAAATGTTTCCCCTCTAGCCGAAAACTAAATGTGACCCTTATGTACTTGAGCATGGAGATGAAGTCAAAATTGGAGAAACTGTCTTATCCTTTCACATTCACCCTGGCAGTGATACCTGTGATGGCTGTGAACCAGGGCAGGTTAGAGCCCACCTTCGCCTTGATAAGAAAGATGAATCTTTTGGTATGTGAAACAGATCAAATGTGGCTGTGATAACATTTCTCTTTCGTTACCTAAATGTTCTAAAAAATATCAGTCAGCTACTGGCTACATGTCTAATTGATATGATACTGCATTGAGAAATATTTATACAAAGCTATCGATCTTGTATCCAGTTGATCTAATAATAGATTGAGATATATTTCAGTAAATATTACCAAGTGAGACTAAGAAATGATATATATTTGGAAGTTGAGACCTAGGCTAATAGATTATAATTGTAGTTGATTTTTCTGTGTAATAATTTAGCTTCATGATATGTAGCATTGGTCTGCTTTCTGACCAGGAAAGAGATTGATTAGCTCTCTTTCTGCTAATCCACTTTAGTAGGCTTTTGAGGCAGACTGTAGTGAGTGGTAGTCATATGTACTTAAGAGCAGTTGTAATTGAAAATTGGTAAGAGTGTAGATTTTAAGTATTCTCACCATACACAAAAAATGATAAGTACATGAAGTAATGGATATGTTAATAAGGTTGATTTAGCCAGTTCACAATGTATACATATATCAAAAATCATGTTGTATACCATATATACAATTTTTGTTTATCAATTAAAATAATTTAAAAAGTAATTATGACTTAAAGTAATAATTTAATAAAGATTGGTTTCCTTTTGACATGTATGTATCGATGTAAAAAAAGTCATCCACAGTTGAACTCTGTCATATAATATTAACATAGGAAATAATAAGCCAAGGCATGAAGGGTTATTGATTGATATGTTTTCTGTCCTATTGATAGCTCATGCTGTATATTGTCTGTGTACCATTATTTTGTATTATAGTAGCACTGTAGGATATTACTGTTGTGCTTTCAGCCCACTCGTCTAAAGCTCTTAAAATAGATGCTTTGAACTAGTAAGAGGTCATCTTTTTTGACATAAATTTTCCCCCAAATGCCAAGTATGCATGTTCATTGTTTATTTTTTGTTTTGTGATACTAATTTGAAAATGAATATGTTGCATTACACAATGACATGAATTTTGGTTTCTCTGGCTTTTATTTTGCATATGGCTATGTTCCTTTGCAAAATTTACTTAATATTTCTGCATTTGAGATTCTATTACAATAATCATATTGAAAAATCGAGATGTTCATTGTTCATTTTGGTATCTATACCATAAGATTCCTATTATCTGTAGTTTTTGCTTTACTTCTCAAGTAGGTTTAGTTACCAAAATGCTGAAAGGACATCATCACAACCCAATATCCTTTATATTAATGTTTATTTCAACTTCTGGTTAATTGGAATGGGTTACCAATGGGTTATATTAGTTTTTTATTAATTAGATAACATTAGTTTTAATTTTCTACAAAATCAGATTTAGTGGCTTTTTTTTAATCAAACTTTTTTTCTTTCAGTTGGTCCAACACTAAGTAAGGAGGAAAAAGAGTTGGAAAGAAGAAAAGAATTAAAGAAAATACGAGTAAAATATGGTTTACAGGTGAGGATGTTGAATATTGTTTCATTTGTTAAGCTCTATATCCGGTTTTGAGTAAAAACGTCTTTAAATATGCTCAGTACATTTTATATGTAAATAGTTGTGTAGTATGATTTTGTGATTTCTATTAGTTTACTGTTCTGGTATTCATAACCTAAAAACTATTGAAGTTGGAGTAGAAAAATGATAATAGCGTACACTTGAATATACATTTCTGGTTTTCAGAAAACTTGCATTAAGATGCCTTGACATAACTAGACATGGTAGTGTCTGTAGTTTGTAGTCCCTGGTACTTGGGAGGCTGAGGCAAGAAGCTCGCTTTAGATCAGGAGTTCAAGGCTGCAGTGAGCTGTGATCACACTTATGAATAGGCTCTGCACTCCAGCCTGGGCAATATAGCGAGATCTTATCTCTACAAAAAAGATGCAATTGATTGAACAACATAGTTGGAGAACTAATATGACCTATAATTAAATACATGATTAGGGTATAATTGGCATAAAATAAAGGATGGAAAAATAAATCCATAATAGATCTATTATGTGTACAGTCACCCAGGCTGGAGTGCAATGGCACAATCTCAGCTCACTGCTACCTCTGTCTCATGGGTTCAAGTAATTCTCCTGCCTCAGCCTCCCGAGTAGCTGTGATTGCAGGTGCCCGCCACTACGCCCGGCTAATTTTTGTATTTTTAGTAGAGACAAGGTTCACAGCGTTGGCCAGGCTGGTCTCGAACTCCTGACCTCAGGTGATCTGCCCACCTTCGCCTCTCAAAGTGCTGGGATTACAGGTGCGAGCCACTGTGCCCGGCTAAGAGTGGTCTTTTTCAACAAATGGTGGTAGAATAATTGGATAGCCTTACCAAAAAAAAAAAACCACAGACAAAAAGAATGTTGATCCGTACCTTGAACCATCTATAAAAATGATCCAAAAGTGGATCATAGATATAAAAGTAAAACCTAGGCCAGGCGCGGTGGCTCACGCCTGTAATCCCAGCACTTTGGGAGGTCGAGGCGGGCGGATCACGAGGTCAGGAGATCGAGACCATCCTGGCTGACATGGTGAAACCCCATCTCTACTAAAAATACAAAAAAAAAATTAGCCGGGCGAGGTGGCGGGCGTCTATAGTCCCAGCTACGCGGGAGGCTGAGGCAGGAGAATGGCGTGAACCCTGGGGGGCGGAGCTTGCAGTGAGCCGAGATCGTGCCACTGCACTCCAGCCTGGGCAACAGCGGGACTCTGTTTCAAAAAAATAAATAAATAAATAAAAGTAAAACCTAAAACTTTAAAACTTCTAGAAACTTTTGTTTTAAAAGGCAAAATTCTAACACCAAAAGCAGAATCCTTAAGAACAAATTGATAATCTGTATTTCTTCAAAATTAAAAATTCATGTTTTTCCAAAGACACTATTAAGAGAATGAAAAGACAAGCCACAGACTGGAGAAAATATTTGCAAATCATGTATCTGGTCAGAGACTTCTATATCTAGAATATACAAAAAACTTTCAAAACTTAATAATAAGAAAACAACTCAGTTAAAAAATGGGCCATAGATTTGAATAGATACTTTACCAAAGAAGATATGCTGATGGCAAATAAACACCCGAAAAAATGTTCAGTATCATCAGTCTTTAAGGAAATGCAAATTAAAACCACAGTGAGATCCCACTACACATGTATTAGAATGCCTAAAATTTTCAAAACTGACTATAACAGGTATTGGAAGGGTTGTGGAGGAACTAGAAATCTCATGCACTGCCGGTGGGAATGTAAAATGGTGCGTTTGCTTTGGTAGTTTCTTAAAAGGTTAAATATACACCTATTTTACAATTCAGCCATTCTGCTCTGAGACATTTACCCAAGATAAATGCAAGCATATGTGCATAAAAAGACCAGTAAACAAATGTTCATTGCATTTTTTTTTTGAATAACCAAAAACTGAGAAAAACTCAAATGTCCATCATATATGGATAAGCAAACTATGGTGTATCTGTATGGTGAAAATACTACTTAGCAATAAAAAAGCAGGAACTAGTAATGTAGGCCACAACCTGGATGAATCTCAAAATAGTTATGTTGAGTGAAGCCAAATAAAACACGTATATGTGCTTCCCCTTGTGGAACAGTTTCACTATTCACTGGTTTCCAACTTGTCTGAGGTCTGTGAGACAGAACACACTCTCATACAAGTTACATGAAGCAAACTTACTACTTACAAATAGTGAGCAAGAGATGACAGAAGCCTAGGATTTATTGTGAAACCACCCCCCGAAGCTCAGAAAGCTGCCTTCTGGGTGAATGGAGTCTCAACTGTGTGTGCCCTACTCGCACAGCAGTTGAGGGACTGTGGAAAGCATTCCACATTGGGTTATGTACCTTAGGGTCATTTGACTCACTGGGCTAAAATGCTGAAGGACATCCTGTTTCCAAGTGGGGACTGGAACAGAGCCTGGACTGTTGTAGCCAATCCCTCCTTACCTCAGGATGTTGTTGCATTCCCAGCACATTCTGGTTGGTGTTGAGAACTACAAACAAGAAAGTGGGAAGAACTGTTCTGCACCATTTATGTAAACTTCTAGGAAAGCAAACTAATGTATTGTGACAGAAGGAAGACGAGTGATTGCTTAGACACAAGGGAGGAATGCTACACAGGGAAGGTCTGGAGAGTTGGATTACAAAGAGAGACAAGGACACTTTTGGGAGAGATGGATATGTTTATTATCTTGCTTATGGTGATAGTTTCATAGGTCCATAAATCTCAAAAGCATTTCATTGTACACTAGGTATGTATGATTTATTTATATTAATTATACCTCAATAAAGTTGTTTTTTAAAAAAGTTATCACTTAATCCTGTAAATAGACCAGGAAGGCAATTAATTAATATTTCTAGTTTACTTTTGAGAAACTAAAGCTTAGTAGCCCAGCTATTAAATTGTAGAGCTAGATATATAATCTAGGTCTTAAGTATATTTGTGCTAAATTTTTACACTTCATGAAGATGTGGAAAAAGAAGTTGCTGCCAAAATAACATATTTTTCCGTCAAATTGTATTTTTGTTGTTGTTGTTATTGCTGTTTTACTAAGGTAGAGAAATCATAGAAAAAAACAAGATAGGCCAATTTGGGGAGAAAATAGAAGACATTTAAGAAGAGAATAAAATTGTTTTCTCAAAAATTTTAGCTCAATTTCTTTATTGTCTTCTGGAGGAAAAACTTACTAGGATAGATAGTTCTGTATTTTTCTTCTCTTTTTAAAAGCAAAATTAATTAAAAGCTTCTGTCGTACCTTCCTTGAGTTGCTCTCCAGTCCCTAGCATCTCTCTGGATGAGTATCATACTTTTTATATAAAGATCAGCAAGTTATAACAAAGGGAAAGGGAAGGCTTCTATGAATGCTGAATTGACTACCCTTTCTTTGTGCCACCACTACACCTTGTGTATACCTTCATTGAACCACTCATACTGTAACAGGCCAAAGATTATGCGTGTCTTCCCTCTGGCATCCCATTACCTAGCATGGAGCTTGACATACTCTTTATCTAGTGAATGTTTGTTAAGTGACTAATTAGTCACTTAAATGGAGCTTTATTGAAGCAAAAAACTATTATTGCCGGGGTAAATGGGTTTTTTAAAAGTTTCTACATTTCTCCCTTCCAAGAAACAGTATCAGATTACTATAGGTCCCTTGGAACTTTCAGTTCCTTAGAGAAAAGGGGAGATAGATTTTTTTCCCCCCAAACCCCAGAGATTCTGTATTTTTCTTTGAATACTAGTAGTTCATATGACAAGATGAGAACACAGCATTAAGTCAGAATATACTGTATTTTCACCATATCATCTTATGTATATGTATGTTATGGCATAACTTGAAATATAAACATTTTAAAGGGAATAGAATAAAAGTAGCATATCTAATATGACAATTTCTTCATATCTTTTTTTATAACTTTAATATGAATCAAGTAGAGATGGGGGTCTTGCTATATTGCTCACACTGGTCTCAAACTCCTGACCTCTAGCTATCCTCTTGCCTCAGCTTCCCAAATGCTAGGATTACAGGCATGATGCCTAGGATTACAGGCACCCAGCAATTTCTTCATATCATAGTTTGTTTTATTTCATTATTTATAGAGGCCACATTGAACCATATTTGTTAAGTAAGGCACATGTACAGAAATTCTGTTTTATTTATCAGCTTTCTTTTCCTGAATGAATACTTTGTGTTTATTAAGAATACAGAATACGAAGATGAAAAGACATTGAAGAATCCAAAATACAAAGATAGAGCTGGAAAACGTAGGGAGCAGATTGGAAGTGAAGGAACTTTCCAAAGAGACGATGCTCCTGCATCTGTTCATTCGTAAGTTTTGAATTACAGTGGCTCGAAACATTGTTTGTTCATAATAACATTCATAGGGTGGTCTGATGTTCGGGGCTATATATCCTGATAGGTGGCCTATTTATTTATTTATGAGATGGAGTCTTGCTCCGTCACCCAGGCTGGAGTGCAGTGGTGTGATTTCGGCTCACTGCAACCTCCATCTCCCGGGTTCAAGCGATTCTCCTGCCTCAGCCTCCTGAGTAGCTGGGATTACAGATGTGTGCCATCATGCCCAGCTAATTTTTGTGTTTTTAGTAGAGACGGGGTTTCACATGTTGTTGGCCAGGCTGGTCTTGAACTCCTGACCTCATGATCTGCCCACCTTGGCCTCCCAAAGTGTTGGGATTACAAGCGTGAGCTACCACGTCTGGCCGATAAGTGGCCTTAAAATTAACGCTTTAACAACAAAATGGAGACACTAAGTCTATTTATACTTTCCACTAATCTTAGAATTCTATTATCCCCTAAAAAATTGCTGAGCAAATACATGAGCACCTGTACTTAAACACACGTATATGTATGTTAACAGTCTAGCCACGCAGTTGAGTGTATATACTTATATATGCTAGATACCTAGAAGCCTAGACTGGTAAGAACTTGGTATGGACTGGTATTTTTTAATAATTATTTTAATACTCAAATACTTTTGTTCTTAATGACCCTGAAATATAATTTTTCTTATTTATTTTTCTCTGATTCAGTTTTCTCTTGGCAAAGTAGTTTGGATAAAAATGAAAAAGGTGATTTTTGAGGTTTGTAATATGACCATATTTCTGCATTTAATCAAATATTAGCTACATTTTTTCCTCAGAATATAAATTTTGAGTTTAGTTAAAATTTAAATTTTTCATGTAGAACTGATAACTAATTATAAAGTTTTGATTCAATATCATATTGCATTGACTCTAAGAGTTTTATGGTTACAAATGGCAACATTTTTTTCTTAATGGTACATAAAATAATGGTGTACCTCAGAGTTGATGGAGTTTGATCCATTACCAACATTTTATTTGATGAAATATAGGATTACAAAGTACGTACACTAAGCAACATGACACTTTTTTTTCAAGTTTAATATTTAAAATATAATCTTGGAGAATATAAAGAGTGCATTCAAATTAAGACAAATTTAAAATAAAACACATTGGTTTGACATTGTTTGGTTATTAACTGAAGGGCTAACAGCATATTTTGTGGAACTGAAAAGATGTAATAGAACATAAAATACTCTTAAATTAGCAGAGTATAGAATCATAGGACAAAATGCAAACACTGATTAAGAAGTTTTATTTCATTTGAACTTTTTAATATATAACATGTACAGAAAATTACACAAATTATAAGTATATAGCTCAATGATATATCATAAGATTAACATATTGCAGAATACACATTTCTTGGACAAGAAATAGAAAATTATCAGTAACCCCAGAAGCTTATTCTCCCTGTGCCCCGCCTAATCACTGTCCTGCTCTCCTCCCGAAAAGTAATCACCATCCTTACAGCAATAGATTAATTTCACTTATTTTAAAATTTTAAAGAAATGGAACAATTCAATATTTATTTTGTGTCTGTATTCTTTTTGTTCCACATTATTTTGTTAGATATGGTTTATTTTTATTGCTGAATAATATTCTACTGTACGACTGTACCACAATTTATCCATTTTAATCATTGCCAGACATCTGGATCATTTCTGATTTGTTGCTATTAGATTTGCTGGAAGAACATCGTTGTGTCTTTTGGTGCACATGCACATGCTTTTCTAAGTAGGATTTGTGTGTCTTCAACTTTGTTAGGTAATGCCAAATGGTTTTCTAAAGTAGTTGTACCAATTATTTTTAATTCATGAATTTATTATAAATGTGACCTAAAAGATCTTTTATAAATCAACTATCATTTTAATATTCCTTAAAGTGAAATTACTGATAGCAACAAAGGTCGGAAGATGTTGGAGAAGATGGGTTGGAAGAAAGGAGAGGGCCTGGGGAAGGATGGTGGAGGAATGAAAACTCCGGTAAGCCTTGCATTTTCTTTTATTCATTTATTCCTAGAGCAGACATTTACTGTGTACATTAATGTGTCAAACGTTGTCTTAAGTGCTAAGAATATAGTAGAAAGCAAAAGGAGACATGATTACTGCCTTTGTGGCATTCACAATTACCAAATATATACATGTGCTTTGTTGTGTGTTTTATATTTTTAGAAAGCCTCTTTTTGAGTTTTTTTTCCTACATTAAAGCTAGGGTAAGAAGTGTAGTTTCCTGAGCCAAAGGTTCTTCTGTGTTTTAGAGTCATTTTTAATAACTATCATACTGTGCCTGGTACTGAGCTCTCAAGAACAATCACAGTGTTAGTTTACAAACAGGTGGATTGTCTATGAGCTGAAAAATCTGTTTGGTTCAAGAATCAGAGCATGTAACATGAAATATAGAGAATAATGTCTGGAAAACGACATAGTGGTTTAATTAATGGTCCCATGGTTCATAGGAGGTTTGGGTTATCTTTCACACAAACCTTAATAAGTAACCTGACTGTAGAACTTTCTGGATAATGACTTAGTACCTAAAGAAATAATAGATGGATCAGTGTGAGTATATACCAGCTTTCTCATTTTTTTTGAGGTCCAGTGGAAAGAACAAGGATTTTGTAGTCAGACCTAGGTTAGAATGTGTGCTCTATCATTTACTAGCTATGTGGCTTTGGGCAAGTTTGGACTTTAGTTTTCTTATGAAAAAATGGGGATAAGAACTCTTTTTCAGGGTTGTCTTGAAGATAAAGCCCCTAAGCATTGTACCTTACATTAGGCACTCAGTAAATGGTAGCTTTGAATGTTCTTAAAATATTGAGAAGTGCTCCCCTCCTGTTATGAAAACAATCAAATTCTTTTATGGTTATTAATGTTTAACCTGCTTGTTCACTTACTTAGGTAAGGATAGGACAGTGGGTTTAAACATATCCATTGCCTTTTTTTCTGGTTAGGGTGGAATGACATACTCAGCAGCATCTAAATGAAATTTGGTGATTGCTAGTTAAGGAGCACTCTATTTTCTGTAAAGTAGGCTGTACTTATTGACAAGGCAAGACAACATAGAAAAATGAGTGTAAGTTCCATGTATAAAGGTATACATATTCCTGTATGTATTTGATGCATTTGACAGGTTTTTCTTTTGCATCAATCTTTAATAAATCAAAAAATTATAGAGTCCTAAGTTGGACACAGCAGATTTCAATGTGTTTAGACTCTAAAATAAGTCCTCTGCTCAACTTTTGGTAACAGATCCAGCTTCAGCTTCGGCGAACACATGCAGGCTTGGGGACAGGCACACCATCCTCAATTGAAGATGTTCACCTCCAAAACAAGAACAAAAAAAACTGGGACAAAGCACGAGAGCGGTTTACTGAAAACTTCCCAGAAACTAAGCCTCAAAAAGATGACCCAGGGACCATTCCTTGGGTAAAAGGGACTTTAGAGTGAAGGTTAATCATAGAAGAAAACTCTAGTTTTTTTAAAAATAGAATTTGGAAACTTATTTTTTCTCCCCAAAAGAATCAGCAGCACGGGGGAACTATGTCACAGTTTACCTCTTCCTGATTCAGAAATGTGTATGGTTTGCAGCTTTTAAAAACCATTTTTTTAAAACTAATAAATAGTGACTGAACCAATTTATGCAGTAAATAGACTAAAGTTTGCAGGGCACGGATGAGTTTATCAAACATCATTATCTTGTCATTTACAACATCCATATAAGCAACTAGCCATAGAAGCAAAATTCATAGAACTACTAATGACTTAAGTGTACATCTGTTCTTGTCTCCATATATTCATGTAAGATGCACAACAAAAGAAACATCAGAAGTTTATAAAAAAAAATCTGACTATATGCTTCCTCATTTATTCCCTTTAGAACCTAGATAAAAAATGTTGAGAAAACATGGGTAGTGGCGCATACATTTTGTTATCCTTGAAATAGCCTAAGTAATATTATTGAAGAACTAATGAACAGGTAACATGCTGTAGAAAATTAGTCTTTCATTGTTTTCTTCTGTGAAGAATCTGTTGCTATGTACTATATATTCAGCATTTATATTTGGTTTGTTTCATAGCTAATGAGATATTTAGATATGAACAACTGAATACATATTGAAATAGTGTGCTGGCTTTTGTAGTTTTGATAAAGACCATTGCAGGCAATGGAATTGTGCCAGAGAAATCTGATTTCTAGTACAAAAGGAATACTTAGCCAGGGCCTCAAGCTCAAGATACTTATTGAAAACGTCCTCAATTGCAATAAAAACATTATAACATGAAAAAGAGTGATTTTTTGAACCGGTGATTTAAATGTATTGATCTGCTTTGAATTTTCAAGCAGCCAGAATTTTCTAGTTTAAATTGGCAGAGTTATAACAAAGGAGAGCCTCAAATATTAGACAATTGCAGTGCGGCTTTCTGGGCACAGGTGTCACTGTTCTGCCACCTATCACTATTCTTTTCTGTTCAGTTTTTCTCTCAGGTGTTTGCTGGGAAATTAACACTGGAACTGACCCTTTTCTGGCAGTGAATGTAAGCTCTAGCTCCCCCATCTACTATAAAGAAATGTCTTCAAGATGTAGAAATAAGGAATATTCTGAAAATAAAAATTATACAGTAGTAAAGATAATTCAGAAAGAAAAAGCTACCTGTTAGAATTTCCAGTCTAAATGGCACAGGGTAGTTACGGAGAAAAGGTGATGGAGAAGGAGAAACTATGACTAAAGATGAGAGGTATGAACAAGTTGTCAAGTTCCTATGGGCTTAAGCTAGGACAATCAGGCCCTAAACTCCAAATTTGGATAAAATATCTCTTTGCATTCTTCTTGGCCACCTGCATAGTCTGACACATACGTATGTACAATTAGACTTGCAGGCTGCAGGAGTGCCCTGCATTGTTTTCTTTTAATTAGAAATAAAAAGTATTAGTCTAAATGTGGTTCTGGTGCTGGTGCCTTGTATATATGTAACAATATAGGACCCCTCCAAATAGGTTTTGCTTCTGGTGAATCTTGGTCATTAGGTTAGTATATGACTGTCTATAATATTTTCTATTTGTATTATTATATTGGGGAAAACATTTTTTATCATTTTCTATTAAGAAAATGGAAAACTTAAATATGGTGTTAAAAATGGAAATATATGTGATATTTGCATTATTAAACCCCTTTGCAGATCTAAAGTCTCAGGGTTCCACTATTAGTGGTTAAAGTACTGAATAATGTCTGGGTCCATTTCCATCTGTAAAATAACAATATTTGTCTCACGTGTCTGTCATGAATAGCAAATGAGAAAATGTATATAAAAGCACTTTGTAAATTGTAAAAGTAGTACAGATGTGAGCTTCTATTTGTTTAGAAGCATAAATGTGAATTATATACAGTTTGAATTTTGCATAAATTTTTTGTGTCTAATTTTAAATATTTAATCACACTATACATTTTCTGAGTAGCTTTTAAGTATGTATTTTAAGTGGAGCTGCAAGTTCTGAATTTTAAGAAATCTAACATCTAATATTTTTGCCAGAACATAAGAAGCTGGCAAAGTTGAGAACAGAAGAAACTTTCAACATCAGAGTAAAATAGAAATTTTTTCCAGTATTAAATAGAGGAAGCACTCTTATCTTCAAAAAGAGGAACTTTTTTCTGCTTTTGAAACAAGTGTTACTTCTGATGTGTCATTTTTATCCTGCATTTATAGAACGTAATGGTTTACGCAAATCAAAAACCTTCTGACTTTTCATAGAATATTTTTTATTTTTTATGATTTTTATTTTTATTTATTTATTTTTTTGAGACAGAGTCTTGCTCTGTTGCCCAGACTAGAATGCAGTGGTGCAGTCTCAGCTCACTGCAACCTCAACCTCCTGGGTTCAAGCGATTTTCGTGCCTCAGCCTCCCAAGTAGCTGGATTACAGGTGCATGCCAACATGCCTGGCTAATGTTTGTATTTTTAGTAGAGATGGGGTTTCACCATGTTGGCCAGGCTAGACTCCAACTCCTGACCTCAGGTGATCTGCCTGCCTCAGCCTCCCAAAGTGCTGGGATTACAGGCATGCGTGAGCCACCCTGCCTGTCCAAAAGATTATTTCTTAATTTGACATATTTTTAAAGAGCAGGCAAAGAAGATAGAAATCTCAAACAAGGGAAAGCAAGAGACGTTGAGATTGCATACAAAGGCCATTCTGTAAAGTTGCAGGACGGAGGGATGTCCTTGGCAGGGAGCCAGAAAGCACTTGTGGACCCAAAACTCAAAGGCAGTCTCAGGAACAGTTGAAAGTATTTTCCCCACCGTCTTGTTCTAAGTGTGCTGCTTTTAGTAGGGCATAACTTATATTTGTGCTCTGAATCTTTGATTCAAACATTTCGTTTTACTTTTTCAGCCTTTAAAGTGGAAATGCATTTTGATTCTTTAAAATGAGGCAGTGGTTACTTATATTTCTGTGTGTTTCAGGGCCCAGGCTGTCTCTTCTGCTTTTCTGTTTTACTAATCTTAGTGTTTGCTTATGGCCTTGTAGTTGCAAAATGGCTTTTGAAACTTCTGACATCATATTCATACCTAAAGCAAGAAGAAAGAGGAAAGAGCCGAGTGTAGTGTTAGTTTTCTTTTTTTAGGAAAACAACAGCTTACTCAGAAACTGACTTCTTAGGGTCATTAGCCAGAACCAGATAACATGGCTACCCATAGAAGAGATGCTATAAAAGTGGGTAACAAGATGGTCACATTTGGCTTAAGCCAGTCATGAACCATCACCTGCAGCTGAGAATGTTGCCATTGGAATGAAATAGGTTCAGTGAACCAAGCAGAAGGGGGCAGTGGATGTTGAATGGGCAGGTAGGTAACTGCCAGATAACGTACCTGTCCATCAGTGGGGACTACAGGGTTGCTTAAATTTTGATGCATCCCTACTATGTAATACTTTCTAGCCATTCAAATGAATGACCGAACTGTGTATACCCTAGTATAGAAGAATATCTCACAAAGCAGATTGTAGCAAAGTATATATGGCATAATCCCATTTTTATTTTCAAATTACAAAGGTATGTAGTGAGTTGCTAATTACCTAGAGTGAGCAAACTTTCACATTTTATTATTTCTATACTTGAACTTTAAAAAAGTAAACAGGTGTGTGGTTAATGTGTATGTATATACACATCTGTGGTAAGAATTTACCCAGAAGTGGGTAAATTTGTGGTTAAGCCTTCATGGCTCAAACCCAGGCATTTTTCTCACATATATACCCAGTTTAACTTACCATCTATAAACTCATGACTTCTAGGCTGTCTTAGGATATTGATTCTGAGCTTATGACTTATATATCCGCCTCAGAGTCACTTTAAATGCAACTCCAAGACTAACTCCATAATCTTCTCCAAACCTAGTCTCTTCTAGTTTACTCTCTCCGGCTGGTAACACCATCCATCCAGTTGTGTGAGCCAGAAGCCTGAGTCAGCCTCTGTTTCACAACCACCAGCTTTTCTCCCCTTTGTTTCCAATATATTAAATCAGTTCACTGTTACCACTCACCAAAATTATTCTGAGGGCTTCCTAACTGGTCTTCCTGCAGGCGTTCTTTCCTCCATCTTCCACACTGCAGACAACTTCCATATCATCGTCTCTCCTGTTTGGCTTCCCATTACTTTGAGGCCATAAAACAAACTCCAGGCCCATAAAACCCTAAAGGATCTGGCCACTGCCAGCTTTCCTGGTCTCATCTTGTGTCACTTTCCTACTTGTTCTCTGGGCCCTAGCATGCTGGCCCCTTTTTCAGTTTGTCAAACACAGCTGCCTTCTCTCATCACAGAGCCTCTTAACATTGTATTGTATGTGGAATGCTCTTCCTCCCCCATTTTACATAGTTAATTCTCACACAGTCTTTAGGTCTCTGCTCATTGAATCTTCAGGGATGCCTCCTTTGAAGCCCTGGACTAGATTAATTGCCTTTGATATGTATTTTGAAAAACCATTTCTTTATTTAGACCACTTAGCTTGGTTCACAGTTACATATTAGTGTGGTTAGTATAATATTTCTGTTTCTCTAGATTGTTAAGTGCCATGTGAGGAGGACCTTGGGTATGCTTACTATTGCATCCCTAGAGCCTAGCATCACATCTGGTTTATACAACCATAGGCACTGAAGCAAACAATGGGTAACTGCAAGTGGCTTGATGGAGTTTTATCAAGCTGTGACTGAAGAAACATGGGAACTGAGGCTACATAGAGGATCTACAACAATGGCTTTCAAACTATTTTGATGATGATCTACAATATGAATACAATTGGTATTACAATTCAGTACACGAGCATGTTCATAGCATATGTAACATAGATTTTGTATACCAGTACTTTGCCATAAGCTCATGTAATACACTCTTGTTTTCCACGTCACTGATTGCATCCACTAAATTGCTTTCATAACGCACTAATGGGCTGTGTCCTACAATCAGATTTTCAAACCTTTTCAAAGAACCCATTGCATTGCCTTAGGAGCTGCAGCTGTGAGTCTATGTTTGTGTGATGAGGTGGGGAGAGTTTAGGATGCCAAACTGTGGTGACTCCAGTTCTCAGGCTTATTAACTACAATAGGTCTACATTCATCTGATTTGCAGTTCAAGCTTCCAGATAGGTTTGATTGCATAACAAAGAAGGGGTGAACAAAACCGAGCTTCTTACCTGTACCCAAAACCGCATATTGTGTTACGAAATTTACACAATTAAGAAATGAAGGATTTTATCTCTGAGACAATGAGGAATCCACTGAAGGATTTTAAGCAGGAAAGGAACCTCATTAGATTGCTTTATAGCAGAATAACTGTGGTTGACTGAAAGACGGCAGAGTGGTGACCGGAAATCTTGAGAGTAGGTTGACCTCTTTGAGTTTGTTCAAATATTTATTGAGCACCCACCAAATGCTGTGCACATCTTGGAAGGCAGGAACCTTCTTTGTCTTATTCGCTGCTCTATCTTCAGCATCTAGCACAGGATTGGATGTTTGGGAGGTCCTCAATAAGCATTTCTTGGTTGAATGGATGGAATGCACATTTGGGTTGCGTCTGGCACTGTGCTAGGCCCTTAACATACATTCTTTATTCTGGACACCATTTTATGAATTAGAAAACTGAGGCTTAAGAGGTTTTTATTTTGCTCAAAGTCAAAAAGTCGGTGTGACAGAAGTGGCAGGGCTGAGGTTTCTATCTTGATTCTTTCCATCCCACAGGGATGATTAAGAGCACAGGCTGAAGAGTCTGACTGACCTGAGTTTAAACTAAAATTCTACCACTTCCAAGCTGAGTGACCTTTAAAAATTTATTTGAACCTCTCTACCCAGGTGTCTTCTATGGAGTTTGTAACTGCCCTGCTGCCCAGATAAAGCCTATTTTTCAAGACAGGGGAATTGCAATAGAGAAAGAGTTTAATTCATGCAGAGCTGGCTAAATGGGAGACGAGTTTTATTACTCAAATTGGTCTCCCTGAAAATGGAGACTGGGTTTTTGTTTTTGTTTTTTTTTCTTTTTAAGGATAATTTGGCAGATGGGGGCTAGGATAGTGGGGAGTACTGATGGGTTTGGTCAGAGTTGAAATCATAGGGGGTCAAAGTGGGTTCTTCTTGCTGTCTTCTGTTCCTGGGTGAGCCAGGACTGGTTGAGCCAGATTATCAGTCTGGGTGGCTCCAGCTGGTGCATCAGAATGCAGGGTCTGAAAGACATCTCAACCACCAATCTTAGGTTTTACAATAGTTATTTTATCCCTAGGAGCAATTGGAGAGGTTCAAATCTTAGGGCCTCTGGTTGCATAATTTCTAATCTTTCGGCTAATTTGTTAGTCCTACAAAGGCAGTCTGGTCCCCAAGCAAGAAGGGGGTTTGTTTCAGGAAAGGGTTGTTATCATCTTTGTTTTAAAGTTAAAATATAAACTAAGTTCCGCTAAAAGTTAGTTTGGTCTTTGCCCAGGAATGAACAAGGACAGCATGGAGGTTAGAAGCAAGATGGAGTCAGTTAGGTCAAATCTCTTTCACTATCATAATTTTTGCAAAGGTGGTTTCAAGTTTTGGTGAAGATTAAATGAGATAAAGTTTGTGTGGCACTGAGCACACTGGTGCATAATAAGCTTCCAAATATTAGTGATTATTAGCATTGTTATTATCCATGCTAGCAATACCAAGGACATGGTTGTAGGAGTAGAATCCCAGAGTAGGGATGGTGGTTATTGAAGTCAGGTAGGATGAGGAATGAGGCTAGCAAGTAGTGGATGGGTCATCCTCATTCCACAAGGCAGTAGGAGATAGGTGTGGACGAGAAGACTGAGTCAGGAGCTGGCTTTCTAAGTGAATATTGGAGAATGAGGAGGAGATTGGTAGACAATAGTGAGAAAGGACAGAAGTTATTGTAGGTGACTCTCATCATCCTCAAAGGAGGAGGAATGGATTCTACATGACTTTGGAAATGGAGTCATCTGGAAGAATGATAGGGAGATCTAGCCGGGCAACTCTGGCTCTCAGTACTCCATGGAGCACAAGAGCTACAGGGAGAATTCCAAGAAGAAGTAGATTTCAGATCCCCATATGTAAAAAGCTTTCAACAGCATACATTAATTCAGCAAATAGCCATGAAGCACGTAGCATAGGCCAGGCACTGTTCTAGGCACTAGGGATACAACAGTGAATAAAACAGTCAAGGCTCCCTGCCGTCATGGAGCTTACATTTATTTTTAGATAGGATTTGGCAGAATGTAAGAGCCAAGTAATACATGCAGGCCTTGATAGTTCCAGAGAGTATTAATCCAAAATAGTTTCTGTTCATTCCAAAGTCTTAAAGCCAACATTTTAAAGCAAAAATTTGGGTGGAGTGTGTGATGCGGGAAGGATTTGGGGCTTTTTTCTTAATGTTTTCAGACTGTTTCTAAACCAGATCTATTTAGGGGAATCTTATAAACTGTGCTTTCAAAATCTTTTTAGTCATGTGTTTGAGAGTTCTGGGTATGTAGACAACAGACCTCATTGAGGCTGCAGCCCCTTGTTCAATTATGTATCTCCTCTACCTGAGAATAATAACTGCCTGCTCAGATATCTGGCTTCTATGGTTCTAAATCTGAGCACTAAGTACAGTCATGTATCACTTAACGATGGGGATATGTTCTGAGAAATGTCTCGGTGGTGATTTCTTCACTGTACAAACATCGTAGAGGTACTGACACAAACCTGGATGGTACAGCCTACTATACACCTAGGCTATATGGTATACTGATTGCTCCTAGGCTACAAACCTGTACAGCATTCTGTGGTCTGAATACTGTAGGCAATTCTGACATAGTAAGTATTTGTATATCAAAACATATCTAAACATAGAAAAGGTATAGTAAAAATACAGTATGGTAATCTTACAGGACCACCATTGTATGTGTGGTATGTCATAGACTAAAACGTTATGTGGTGCATGACTCTACCAAAAAAAATGAAACTGCATTATGCAGTTCATAACTATACAAAAAAAATGCAACAGGAATCAGGTCACTGGAAACTGGAAGTGATGGAAAACATGTAAATCAAAAAGTCTTTGGAGGGTGAAGAGCAGACACAGATGGGAAAGTTAATGTGAATGGAGGCAAACAATGTCTGCCTGCTATGTAAGAATGTCATTTTTTTTTTTTTTGAGACAAGGTCTTCCTCTATTGCCCAGGCTAGAATGCAGTGGCATGGTCATAGCTCACTGCAGCCTCCACCTCCCAGGCTCAAGCGATCCTTCCACCTCAGCCTCCTGAATAGCTGGGATGACAAGTGTGTACTAGCACACCTGGCTAAAAATTTTAATTTTTTGTAGATACGGGGTCTCCCTCTGTTGCCTAGGCTGGTCTTCAACTCCTAGGCTCAAGCGATCTTCCCGCCTTGGCCCTCCCAGTGTGCTGGGATTACAGGCATGAACTACCATGCCCAGCGAAGAATGACTTTTGGAAATTCTTCCTTTAAAAAACTGACTCTTCATCTATGTTAAAATGCTATGGTATTTCATTGCCCAGCATGCAGAATACAGGGAGAAGCTGGTGGAATATTATTAAATGTATTTAAACACGTGACAACGTTTTACTTAGCTTCCAATTACTAGTAGACTTCAGAGGGCAGAAGGTTGCCAGCTCATTCATCTGGTCATTACTTATCTTGACCAAAAGCCCATGAGAATATATACTGAAAGAATAAAGCTTTCATTACCATTTAATGTTTTTCCTTAAAGCCTCATTTTAATACTGTGAAACCAGATTTCAGAGAATGTCATAATTAAGATTTTCATAAAAAGAAACATTTAATACTATTTAAACATATAATGACTCCCAGTGCTACCTGAATTCATTCACATCATAAGCCAACTAAAATGGGCTTTAATCTGTACGGTGACCATGCTGCCTTTACTTAACCTTAATATACCACTATCAAGACCAATTTATGAGCCACACTAAAATAATTATCATTGTTTTATTATAATCTCACCTTATTAACCAGAAATGTTAATCTGGTTAATCATCTACCATATTCACCAGACTCTGAATAATTGGCAGTTCTTTTAAAAAATCAAATTTATCCTGGAAAGAGGAGTATTTGACAACTCAAGGATGTTTTAAAGAATGTGCTAGGGACTCAAGGCCACTCTAAGAGAGGAGTTCCAGAAATGTTGAAGCATTTTGGGAATAACTGTATAGTCTTCCAGCTCTTCTACTTTGAAGAGAAGATGACTTAGATGGATAGATTTGTATATACTTTTGGGATTCATCAGATTACTTTGTAGTCACAAGTCAGATTGAGTTTTGACTGGAGCAGGTCATTGGGCAACTATTTGATAGAAAAATATTAAGTAGTTCTATGGGAAAGAGAATGTCTTGGCAGATCTCTGAGGTTTGTGTGTAGGTGTTCTCAGGAATCCTCCCAGGGAACCTGCTCTTGTGGGTTGGGAATGATTTCAGGTGAGCAGCAGGAGCCCTCAAGGCCGAAGAGGCTGAAATGCATTAAGTAGGTTGGAGTCAGATGACGCGCCACAGCCACCATCTCCTGACAGTGGACAGGTCACTCTCTGGGACCTATTTTCCTAATCTATCAAATGGAGTTGGACTGAATAAGGGCTGCATTTCTTTCTAGGATTTTCTGGAAATGGGGATTATATCCATGCTTTCGTTGGAGATTTTATTTTAACTAAGGATGCTGAATGCTGAAAGAGGAATTTTGTCTACAAACAAAATTTTTTATCATAAAAGTAATTCATACTTTGTGTAAAAAATTACAACAATGCAGAAGTGTATAAAGCAGAAAGTAAAAACCTCTTCCCTTAACTCAGCACTCAGGTTAATTGTTCTCCATCTCCTGAACAGGACATTCAGGCTCGCACTAGCCATCTTTGAGGGAGTAGTTAAGACTAAATCTTTTCCTATGTTTTAATGGTTCTTACAATTGGTGAGATAGAAGAGTAACATTTGTGGAAGTCTTTTTTTTCCTTCTAAAAAGGAAATTCAGATCATCTAGCCCAATTTATAAATCCATATGAAGAAGTTAAGTTCCAATACTTGAAAATAACTTATACTATTACTAAAGTAATATAAAAATTGCAAAAGACAAAAGAAAATACATTAAAATGTTAATAGTAGTTTTACAGAGGTGACAGGATTTTGGGGTATTGTTTTTTCTGTTCTTCTTCCTCGATTGAGGCAATACATTTTGTGTTACCTGTATAATAAAAAAGTAGATTTACATACCAGAATAGTTGGTTGATTGGCTTCAAACCAAACAGTCCAATAACTGACGCATTAAATCTTTATTGACTAAACAGCTTAAAAAATTATTACTGCTATTTCCTTTTATTTGTTGTTGTGAATTTTACTCAGAATTAGAGATAAATGATTAGTAATTACAGGAAAACTAACTTGTAAAAATCTTAAAGACATTGAATGGGTTAATGTACTGAGCAGCTACGGAATGCAAGGCACTGTGGGAGTAGGGTGAGTATACTCCCCGCAAGCGCCCAGGGTCAGGCAGGGGAGGTGAGATAAAAACCCATAGCCATACACTAGCTGGCCTGTCCTGAGGGTTGTGAGACACAAAATGCTAGGAGACTAGAGCAGTAAGAAATGTCTTGATGTGAGGAGAAATCAAGGAAAGCATGGTTTTAGAACATGGGTGGGATGTTTTTTGTACCGAGACTGAAGAGGCTTTTTAAAGTGGAGGGAAGGCAAACTGAGGCATAGAGATGCCAATACCAGGTCTTGTCAGGAAGAACAGAGTCCAATTTGGCTGCAGCATAGGGCATATGTAGGGGAGGGGATAAGACTGGCACGGGGGCAGAGGGGGACTTGAATGTCAGGTGACAGAGTCAAAGCTTGCACTCTAATAAGTAGGTGACTGATAGGTGATCTTGGGGGCTTTTGAGCAGGAAGAGTGATATAATCAATATTGGCTTAGGACAATCCCTTTGGCTTTGGCGAAATTGTGACTCAGGTAAGGGACAGTTGGGGGAGACAAGGATGGGAAGATGCAGGATAAATGGGCCCTGAGCTTGGCAGGCATCAGGAAGGCAGTGCAATATTTTTGTAGAAATAGACTTAGCAGAGCAGGTGCCCAGCATTCAGCGAGACCGCAGTTCAAACCCCATACAGATTCTTAGCCACTGTATGACTTGAAGGTGTTACTAACTCCCCTGAACCTGTCTCATCTACAAAATGGGCATAGTAGCACCTATGTCATAGGGTTGCTTCATGGCAGGTAATTATTCTTGTAAAGCATTTAGCACAGCTCTGACGACACATGGTGAATGCTCAGTAAATATTAATGTCACTAATTCCAGTCAATTCCATTAACTGGGATTAATTAGTTGGAGTTAGGAAGGAAACAGGTGTCAGCTGGGTCGACTGAAGGAAGCAGAGATCTCAGGAAGCAGTACATGGTGGTACAGTGGGAGCATGGCATCTGTGGGGGAGACTGTCTACAGTGGGATCCCACCTCTATTGCCAGCCAGCTGTGATCTTATACAGGATACTTAACCCCTTTCTAGCTCAGTTTCTTTAGCTGTAAAGCTAGCGCAGTGTTACCATGGAGCTGGTATGTGAGAGTAAAGTGAGATAATGAATGCATGTTAAGTGTGTAGTATGTGCCTGACACATTATTAGTGCCCAGTAAATGTTAGTTATCAGGTGAAGGGTGGGATGTGGGGTTGAATAGATTTGCCTCTTCCACTCATAGAGGCAGGATGTGCAAGGATGGGTGGAGACATGCAGCAAGGGATTGGGCATGAAGGTTTTCTCCAGGCCCAGGGAGAACACTCGGCCTGGAGATATTCAGGAGTCCCTGCCCAGAGGAGATTACAGCTCTGCAGGGAGGTGAGCCACGAGTGGAGTGTAGACACAGGCCTAAGGAAGCAATCAGACACTTCCAGAATAGAGGACATTTGCTAAGACAGCGGGCCTGGATGCTTCAAAAAGTATCATGGGAAAATATGTCGGGGTTGTTCTAGATTAAAAGTGACTAGAGTTGAGACCAAAGAATATATGAACCTTGATGGGACCTGGTTGTGGTTTTTTTTTTTTTAAAAGACAAACATTCTGGAGACAATTGTTGAATACTGATTAAGGGCTCTGTATTAGAGGCTATAAAGAAGTTACTGTTTATATTTTTAGGCATGATAATCTTATTGTAATCATGTAGAACAGTGTCTTTGTTCTTAGGAACTCTATGTGGTAATACTCAGGGGTGAAATGTCATTATATGTACACATGCATGGGGTGGAGGGAATAGTAAATCTGGCAAAATGTTAACAACTATTCAATCCAAGTGGAGAGTATGTATCTGAGTATTCATTGTGCTAGCCTTTCAACTTTTTCTGGATGTGTGGAATTTTTCAATATAAAAAAATGAGGAAAAAAAAGAGGCCTATGGAAAAACTGGGAACCAGTACGCAACAGGAAAAGGAATTATTTGAAGGAAAAACAGGATCCACCTACCAAGAGAGCAATTTCAAGGGAGAGATTAAGCAAAATGAAGGCTGCAAATAGATCATATTTGGTCACTGAGGGATTGTGGCAGCTTGGCAATAGTCCAGTGAAGCACAGAAAACTGACATGCACCCTAGAACTTAAAGTATAATAGTAAAAAAATATATATATACATATATATATATAAAAGAAAGAAAACTGACCCAGAGTGGAGTAAAAACTGGGGAGGAAGGATAGGCAGCCAGGACCTGTTGGCCCTTCTGGGTTAAGTCTTTCTTTTCAGTAAGAAAGGGAGACTGCGCATTGCTGAGGAAGAGCCTGGGGGAAAGGGAGGGACTGAGACAGCGAAAGGGGGAATACTACAGGAGGAAAGACCCAGTAAACGTGGGAGAGGAATGCGATGGAAAATGACAGGAAGATGTGGCCTTAAGCGGAGGGATGCTTTTCCCTTCAGCCCAGAGGTGAGGACTGTGACGACATGTGGGGAAGAAACCCTCTTCCTAGTGACAAGGAGATGAGGTGATGTCTTGCTAAGGTGGCAGATGTGAGGCCCGAAAGTGGACATATGTGCCACACTTGTCATTAGGTCTGAAGCAAGGGAAGGATGGCCGTGGGGAGACAGAGTGCACCTAGTATTGGTTGAATATGGGCAGTAAAAAAGCGGGCTCTGGGACTGCCCTGATGAGGGCTAGCGATGATGCGGGTCTACAGCAGTCATGGAAACTAGAGGGGACGTCCCCCCGCCCCACCCTTCAGAACTTGGTGTTGGGCGGATTATGCATTAGGAACTATTTTTTGTGGGTAAAAAGCTTCCTCATTTCCACGCACCCTCCACCTTGGGCTGCTGGGTGTATAGGCACATAGTGTCGTAAGTCTTTGGTATGGAATGAAGCTCTATCCTTTCAAAGTCACCAGGTTCGGGTTCCCAGCCCTAAGTGGCCATGGCACTGGGTGGTCTGGGTTCACGGGGCTCCTGGAGCTCTCGGGTGTCCCGTGTGCCACCCCATTCCTTGCATGCATGCCCACGAAAGGCCGCCCAGACACCCCAGGTGACTCCATGGAAGTGACTTTTGGTTCTGCTCTGGCTTCGAAGTGCTTCTCAAGCTGAAGCCTTAGGGTGTCGAAGACCCTACAGTTAGCTGGAGCTTCCGAGTGAGTAGGGGCTGCGGGCCTGGCTTCGGTCCCACGGGAGCTGAAGGCATTGGCATTTGACGGAGAACCGCTGGTCTGGGGTGGGGAAGTGGCCACACCCCTACAGGAGGACCTTTGTGATGACGCAGCCGTCCCTGTTACCCTCGGGGTCGTCCTTGAGCGGCGGCAAAGTGGGGACCCAGCCCAGGGCGCCCTCACGGCGGCTCACCTCCCGCAGCCGCGCCTGCAGCGCCTCCCGCTCGGCCTGCAGCTCCCGGCGCGCCTGTGCCGCGGCGCGCTCCTCCTCCTGCAGCGCCCTCCGCCTCCGCTCCAGGGCGCGCTCGCCCTGCTCCACGGCCGCCTCGCGCCGCTCCAGCTCCCGCTCCCGCCGGCTGCCGCGCACGGCCAGCGCGCCCATCTGTTCCAGCAGGCGCGCCCAGTCGCCCTCGGGGGCCGCAGCGGGGCCGGGCGGCGGCGGGCAGGGCCCGGCAGGTGGCGAGCGCCGGGCGCCGCTGCTCTCCAGCTCCCGCCGGTGCGCGCTCCTCAGGTGCCTCCACAGCGCCGAGGTCCCCGCATGGAAGCCCGGGCCGCGGCCCACCTGCTCCCCGCACAGACGGCAGGTGGCCCACTGGCCCGACGGATGCCCGGGGCGCCCCGGGGCCAGGTGAAAGTAGCCCCAGGCCTCGGAGTACGGCGCCCCCAGGCGGCCGGGAGGCGTCGGCGCCGGCCCCAGTCCCGGACACTGACCGCCCCGCGCCGCCGCGTCGTCCAGCCCGCGGGCCTCGTCCATGGTGCAGGCCGACTCGCCACTCCTCATTCTTCGGCGCCCGCACGCTTGGGAGCAGGGGAAGAATAATAATGAGTGTTAGGATCACGCACACAGCTCCTAGACTACAGTTAGTCTAAGAAACCATGCCGCTCTCTATTTTCTTACCGATAAAAATCCTGTAGTCTGGGTAGATGTCTGTTTCTAATTAATCTTCAGTATTAAGTGTTGATTCCTCAGAAAAAACTGTTTAAAATGTCTAGCCCTTCCTATACTAGGAATCCTCTTTGAAATCAAGTGGGTCCCCAGTCAACAAGTATTTATACTAATAGCGGGAGGCTAAGTTGCTTGAACGGAAAGAACTAGCTAACTCCGTGCTGTGTTTGTATTAGCTTTAACTAGTCTCTGCTTTCTTAACAATAACAACACCACCACCAATAAAAAAGGTACTGTCTTCAGAATAACAGCGAGGCTCCCTTATGCAGGCTTCTCTGGGTGCTGCACAGCACACTTCAGCAATGACCAGTAAAGAAAGCTTTGGGAATGAAAATTTTGTTTCTTAAACTTCAGGAGTGGAAGAGCCAGTGGTGAACAGCCTTTTAAAAAGCTTGCAAAGACTGTATGTTTTTCAAGATAAAAATATGTTTTTGTGACTATAAAAACAATCTACTTGTGAGAAAATCGGCAGTACTGAAAGCAATGCTTTTAAGATATGCACATTTAGGAAATAGCAATATCCAAAGCAGCATTCTAAATTTTTACCTTTAAATTAGACAGTGGGTCATTTCCCAAGGATTCTGGGGTCCCTGTCATTGCCTCAGGGTTTCCAACCATCTCAGGTTCCACGGGTAGAAACAATGCATGCAACACGATTCCTGAGTTCTGAAGAACCATCAGCAGTGCTAGGAGTAAATTCAGAGGACAGGCAGGCCAGTGAAAGAAATGCATTCAAACCACCTTAAAGATAGATACTAGAAATACTGAGCAGCGCCATGCCCTCGTTCACTTTTTCTAACACTTTCATAGATACCCAAGGCCTAAAACAAATAAAATTAGTTTTCTTTATTGTTTGTGCTAACTAAAAGATCCCCTCTACATATTTGCAAGATACAAAGTTTGCTCAATACTTTTAATTAAGGAAGAAAAAGAAATAAAAGTAATAATGTCTTGCTTTGTTCAACACAAAATCTGTTAAAAGGATCCAAACATAATGCAATGACTGTCATTGCACAGTCTTTTTTATTAGGAAACTAATTCACTACTGTAATAACCTATTAAAGAAAAGGGAATACAGAAAAAGGTGAAGTTTATTCTTTAGGAAATAAGTCCACAAAGGACCAAATGTGTGATTCTAGATAAATTTGCTTTGAAAGTTGAAAAACAATGAGAAGAACACACATGACAGACTTCTGAGCTCTTCTGAGAACTTAGGGAGAAAATCAAGGGCAAGGTGAGACCCAGGCACAGTGAGATCAGTGCTGCTCATACTGTCAGATTTTGAACCAGCAGCCGTGGAGATGACAAAGCTCCAGAATCTTTCTTGTTAAACACAACTGGGAAAAACTGAAGACAAAGATGAGAATAGGAAAAATAAGCTGCTATAGTTACAGTAGCATTTAGTGTAAACTATGAATTCAGTTACTAATAGTCTTGTTACAGACGCACTGTACTTTTCTAAACCTAAGTATTCTTTTTCCCACCAAGCAAGTCCACTCTGGATCAGGTATGACATTTAACATATCATTTTTAAAAAAAGATAACAAATATACCAGAATCATCAAAAAAGATAAGTACCATGCGTCTTCTAACAAAGAAATGGCTATTTACACGTCTTCTGATACACAGGCATTGATTTAAATATGGTCACTCATGATAAAGACCAATTAGCATAAAAAATCTTTAGAAATTAAAGGCTACATTTTCCCCCAAGAGATTTATTACATTGCTAAAGTCTCAAAAGTGGGGGAAAGTAGGATGAGGAGTTACAGACCACCTTCAAGAATAGTATTTTTATGGCCAGTGAATATTATGGTTATATAACATTATGGTTGCTAAACAGAGTAAGAGTTAAGTGTTATAAACATTTTTAATTATCTAACTTTACCTAGAATTTTTCCTATACTTTTTTCTTTTTTAAAATTTCTATTTCCTTCTATATTGAATCTGATCTTCCCTGAGGTCCTTTTTTATTACTGGACAAACACAAAAGTGGAGAGACTATTATAATGAATCTTTATGACTAATTTATTTTATAAATTAAAAGGGATGTAAATGTTTCCTATAACATCAAGAGTATTGCTTTGCATTCTGATATGCTTTCTTGAGCTAAAGCTTGGAAACTGCACATAAACCCGCAGATTCTCTTACTTGTGCCAAAGTCTGAGAGTCATCCTTACTGATGTGCCCCTAATAGTGCCAGAGGTGACCGATTACTGTCATGCTTTTTACCTCTCTGGTTTTCTTTAAAAACTGGAATGCCCAGAGGGAGTGTTGCACAGGTGAATGCCATCTGTTAGGAGTTAAAGTGGGCACGAGGGTGAGAAGCACTGACTTTGACGTCTTAATCCTTTTGACCTAGTGGAAGCCTCACCTGAGCCAGGGACAAGCCGCATCACAAATGTCGGCCAGCACAGCACTGCCCCTCCAAGGGTGGCAAGGGGACATCCTCTGCCTGGGCAGCCCTTCGATTTTGGAGGTCTTAACCAGTGGAAGGCAGCATGGGGCAGAACTGCCTCACCTTCTCAGTCCTCCACATCATGCGGCTGTATTCTAGCTCAATACAATCCTCAGTCTCAGTATCTACTGAGTGACCAGCAGTCTCTGGCCACAGGCTGTAACAGCTTGGTTAGCTGAGCAAACTATCACAAGGACAGAAAACCAAACACCGCATGTTCTCACTCATAGGTGGGAATTGAGCAATGAGAACACGTGGACACAGGGTGGGGAACATCACACACTGGGGCCTGTCGTGGGGTGGCGTGGGAGGGATAGCATTAGGAGATATACCTAATGTAAATGATGAGTTAACGGGTGCAGCACACCAACATGGCACATGTATACATATGTAACAAACCTGCACGTTGTGCACATGTACCCTAGAACTTAAAGTATAATAAAAAAACAAAAACCAAAAAACCTGAGTGCATTTCAGCTGCCCCTGCAATGTGGAGGGGGAGAAACCTCTTCAGACACTTCAGCCACAACCATAACACACAAAGAGCTCTTCAAACACAGTAAGAAGACAAAGAGCCCGACAGAAAAACAGATGAGAAATATGAGTAGGCAAATGACCTAACAAATGACCTAACAGCAAACTTCAATGGCCAGGAAATTTATGAAAAGGTGCACATCACTTATATTCACGGAAATGCTATTAAAGTAGCAATAAGGTATCATTTTACATCCATCACACCAAGAAACATTAAGAGGTCTAACAGCCAAAGTTACAAGGGAGGTAGAGAAAAGGCACACTCCTCAATTGCTAGTGAAGATGGGATGGATTTTAGGAAAGCATTCTGGCCATTTCTTTTCTTTCTTTCTTTTTTTTTTTTCTTTTTTTTAAGACAGGGTCTTGCTCTGTCACCCAGGCTGGAGTGCAGTGGCACAATCATGGCTCACTGCAACCTCTGCTTCCTGGGCTCAAGAAGATCGTCCCACCTCAGCCTCCAAAGTAGCTGGGACTACAGGTGCATGCCACCATGCTTGGCTAATTTTTGTATTTTTTTGTAGAGACAGGCTCTATGTTGCCCAGGCTGGTCTTTCTTGAACTCCTGGGCTCGAGTGATCCACTGCCTCGGCCTCCCAAAGTGCTGGGATTACAGTTGTAGCATACCCAATGAGAATGCATGTCGTTAATTCTGTGGTTAGCTAATAAGAAGAAAATGAAAAGTAAGAGCTCCCTCAATTTTTCCTTGAACATTTTTTAAAAATGAACACAAAGGTGCCAATGAATTTGAGTATTTTGCTTACATCCATCCACTCCATCCAACTCTCATTCAAATGCTCATTGTGCACCTGCTAAGGTCAGATGCGTGCTTTCTGCCAAGCATTCCAAGAGGAATGTCACATAGTCTCTGCCCTCAGGAAGCGTACCACCTGGTGGGGAAAGAGATGCTTCCAACAATTCTGATACCTGTGTGATAGGGCCAGCTGCAATTTCTATATTAATTAAAAATAGAGGCTGGGCTCGGTGGCTCACGCCTGTAATCCCAACACTTTGGGAGGCCCAAGCAGGTGGATCACCTGAGGTCAGGAGTTCGAGACCAGGTTGGCCAACATGGTGAAACCCTGTCTCTACTAAAAATACAAAAATTAGCCAGGCATGGTGGTGGGTGCCTATAATCCCAGCTACTTGGGAGGCTGAGGCAGGAGAATGGCGTGAACCTGGGAGGTGGAGATTGCAGTGAGCCGAGATAGCACCATTGCATTCCAGCCTGGGTGACAAGAGCAAAACTCTGTATCGAAAAAAAAAAAGAGAGATAACCTGAGATTCTACTTCTGGGGATCTCCTCTATAGAACTAACAGCACCAATAAACATAGTCTTGTGTCAGGATGTTCATTACAGAATCATGTAGAATGACAAGAAACTGGAAGCAAGGGAATGCCCACCACCAGGAAAATGGCTGAGTATATAACCTATGTTCATACCAGGGAGTATTATACAGCCATCAAAGAGGAATAGGATGAAGTTCTGTTCAATGTCTTACAAGGATATCTGGAGGAACTGTTCAGGGAGAAAAGAGTGATGCAGAAGAGTGTATAATATGACCCCACTATTATTAAGTAATATATATATCTGTATAGGCGATACATAGCTATAGATGAAGAAAAATAAGGAGATACTATGGTTGAGGCAATGGTAACTGATGTGAAAGGAGGGAGAAGGGGAAGAGGTAAACACAAAAGTAAAAGCAATGAGGTGCTAAGAAAGCATGCATGTGATCACGTGTATACATTTAGGGAAAGTGTGTATATCACAGGATCTCTACATAAATAAAAAATAATTTTATAAAACAACCCTTGGGGCTGGGTGTGGTGGCTCATACCTGTAATCCCAGCCCTTTGGGAGGCCAAGGCAGGTGGATCACCTGAGGTCAGGAGTTCAAGACCAGCCTGGCCAACATAGTGAAACCCTGTCTCTACTAAAAATACAAAAAATTAGCTGGGCGTGGTGGCAGGTGCCTGTAGTCCCAGCTACTCGGGAGGCTGAGGCAGGAGAATCGCTTGAACCCGAGGCGGAGGCTGCAGTGAGCTGAGATTGCATGATTGTACTCCAGCCTGGGTAACAAGAGCGAAACTCCGTCTCAGAAAAACGAAAACAAAAAAGCAAAACAACCCTTGGCTCCTCAGGCATGTGAGCTCAGGCAGGGCCAGCTCAGGCTTAACTGTGGAGGCTGGTGGGACAGTCCCATGGGGAAGCCCACTGCTGCACCGCTTGGAGGAGGAAACCCAGCATGTGAGGCTGCTCATTGTCACATGGTTTGCTGTGCTCTGCAGAAGGAGATTCTGTATTCACACCCAGGATGTCATGGAAGAGGAGCTCATCCCATTCATCTCCCTGGCACAGGGTAGACACTTGGGGGATGCTGCATTAAATGAAATGAACCTGACTCTGTTTCTTTAGCCCCAGCCCACCGAGTCTCAATCTTCCCATCTGTCAAGAGAAATAATAAGATTATTTGCCTCTAAGCAGGTGGCTGAGATCAGATAGTGCAAGTGATGTCACTGTTGGACTCTCCGGTGTTATATAAATTCAAGACATGAACAATAAAGAAACTACCGATATTTATTGCTCAGACATGCCCACGTTAAAATTTTAGTGGCTAAAAGGCAGTTGTTTTTCCGTCTGGCATTATGTTATTCAATAGAGTAAGTAGTCTAAGTTGGAGGAATCCCCTTGGGAATTGAGTACAAAGAGCAAATAAAAAAGACTAACAGATCCAAGACCCTTACCCCTTAAATTTATTTTCACTTCCTAAATTGAACTTCATGCAAAATAGGTTATTTATCACTAAGGTAAAATAAGATAATGGGGAGGTTTAATTAGCCAAAGCCCTGTGATATGCAGTTCTTCCTTATCAAATACCCAATGAGAATGCATATCATTAATTCTGTGGTTAGCTAATAAGAAAATGAAAAGAGCTCCCTTAATTTTTCCTTGAAAATTTTTTTAAACTAACATAAAGATGCCAATGAATGTGAGTATTTTGCTTACATCCATTCACTCCATCCAACTCTCATTCAAATGCTCATTGTGCACCTGCTAAGGTCAGGTGCATGCTTTCTGCCAAGCATTCCAAGAGGAACGTCACATAGTCTCCGCCCTCAGGAAGCGTACTGTCTAGTTGGGAAAGAGATGCTTCCAACAATAATTCTGATACCTGTGTGATATGGTTTGGCTGTGTCCCCACCCAAATCTCATCTTGAATCGTACTCCCATAATTCCCACGTGTTGTGGGATGGAACTGGTGAGAGATAATTGAATCATGGGCGCGGTTTCTCCCATACTGTTCTCGTGCTAGTGAATAAATCTCACGAGATCTGATGGTTTTATAAACGAGAAGCCCTTTTCACTTGACCCTCATTCTGTCTCATGCCGCAGCCAGGTAAGAAGTGCCTTTCGCCTTCCGCCATGACTGTTAGGCCTCCCTAGCCACGTGGAACCTCAAGTCCATGAAACCTCTTTCTTTTATAAATTGCCCAGTCTTGGGTATGTCTTTATCAGCAGCGCAAAAACAGACTACTAACACACTGTGGTAAAGGTGAAATCAGTGCTCGCTCCTTTGGGTGAATTCCATCACATAATCTCCACTGGGGAAGGGGTGGGCGTGGGCAGCTCCTGGGAGCTGAAGTCTTAGGGGCCCTAACACAAAGGTTCATGCAGTTCAGTATCCCTTCCCCTCGCATGTCCCACAGGGCACAAATGCATTGTTGTCCATCACAAAAACACATTACCCTTAGTACTCGACTCTAATAAAGTTCCAGTTCCTCAGTTGTATAACGAGGCTTCCAAGCTCCTATTTTAAAAGAAAGTTTCTTGAAGCTAAATAAAAGCACTGCTAACATGAAATTAACAGTGGAAATTTCTGAGTGTAATTTCAGGGTGAAAAAAACTGAAAAGACAAATGTAGATTTTAGATATTTCAAGGAAGGAGAGAGAGTAGTGTTGCTGGTACCAGGCTCTGTACTTGCTATAGCTGAGTTTCATTTGAGTATCCATTATTTGGAAGGAGTTCTTAAACCTAAGCCTGTGGAAGACAATAAATTCACATTAATTATCTCTCCATTTGACTCAATTTCTGAAGAAGTTCTATCCTTCTGATAAACCATCAGATTAAATCCCAGATTCCTCAGTATGATGTCCCTGAATACCCATATAAAGAATAAAGTAAGAGATCAAAACCTGGATGAATAATCTGTATAAATATGGGCATATACACAAGGTATGACTATAATATTGAGACTCATCCTATAAAGCACCTACAAAAGTTAATTGTATTATTTTATACTTATGCTTGTGCACATAAAAAATATTTGGCAGGCTAAAGGCCAAAGAACCCGGCACTGTTCTCAAAAGGACATAGCAGATTAATTACTCCTCTATTTGTCCTTCCATACTCAAGGCTACTCACTGTAGTTGGGTTAACCAGGCAGAGTTTAAACCAATATATGTTGGTTGAGCCTGGACCTTAGATGAGAAATTCACACTAATGTGAAATTCACACAGACATATGTGGAAACACTAAAAACATTTTCTTTTACTTCATCCACCAGTGACTTTAATGAAAGCAGAGCATAATAATTAATACAAGTAATTAGAGTTGACAACTGAGGTGTCAAGAAAACCACAGTTCATCTGCTATCCGTCCATCTCTGTTGAAATATTTGTTTACTGCCATATATTAATCTATTTATAAACAGATCCAGACAATTAGAAAAATCAGTCTGGAATCACCAGGCTGAAGGCTTAGCTGAAGTTAAAAGACAAGTAAAAATGCCTCCAAACTGTAAAACCTGAGTTGGGGAATAAATGGTAAAATGTGTAAAAATTTAGAAAAAGGTTATATGTGGACTGTAAAAAATACACTGGACTCACAGGTAATTATGTGGTCAATCAGAGATGTTTCCTAAATAGCATAAGCCAAACTCTTAGATATTTCCACCATTAGCTAAAAGGCAGAGAAGCACTCTCTCTCTCTATTAATGCACTTTTAAAAATGAAAATTGTGAAGTGTTCTGCCCTTAAAGTGGACCTTTATTTCAGGCCTGCATTACTTTGCTTAATAGATATGGTCCTAAAGATTAAGGTGGTGATCCATTTTATCTTGTAAAAATGCATAATTTAATCTGAGTTATAGGAATTTAAAGCTGCCCTACTTTGAAGGCCTTTGTGACTCAAAGATTTTTTTAATTTAATTTTTAAATTGAGAATTACCTGGCTTGGGCTTTTGGTCTTTTTAGAATATGTATTGCTGTCTACTTTTTTTTTATTCTTGGCTGCCTCAAGCTATTCTTGCCTCCAAAAGGTGTCATCATATGAATAAAAACAGCAGAAAATAATTACCCTAATTAGGTCAATGTATTAAGCTGTTTCTACAACAGTTTCTCTTAAACACCTTATCTTTGTAGTCTTGGCTAATTAGAAATTCGACTAGTGGTAAGTATTTATTTTTTTCCTTCACGGGGGTTTTTGCTTTGCTAAGCCTCGGACATTTGGTTAGTGCAAGAAATCACAGAAACTGCTCCAGCGGACTCCGAAAGGAGCGGAAAATTCTTTTGTTTGGGGGCCATGAGGGGTGGGGGAGGGGTGGGGATTCTGGTGTAAGCTTTTGGCTTGCATTCGCTTTCTCCCTCCGAAAGTGGGCGACATCAAGTAAGTCCCAATTACAGAAGAACCCACTGCAGGGCGCCCAGCCACTCGCCCAGTGAAAAGACAGTAATCAGACAACTTTAATAAAGGGAGAGCAGGAGAGTGGCGACGAATTTCCACATTCCGAACAAGCTTGTCGAAAGGGGAGTGTAGGGAAGGAGCAAGAATGAGGCACTGGAAGACGGTGAGCGGGGCCTTGCCACAGAATCCCGGGCCCACCTGCTTTCTCGCAGTCGCGACAGCCGGCCCGGAGAAGGGCAGCCCAGAGAAGGGCACGCCCCGCGCGGGTGCCAGGGAGGCCGGCGGGGGCGTCCGCGGTCGCTGCTCACCTGCGCTCCCCGCTGCCCGGCCCGGCCCGGCCCGCCTCGCCCACCGAGTCTGGAAGCCCACACTCACCCCTTTACCCGCGAAACGCGGCCGGAGCCGGCGGCGGGTCGGGAGTCCGGGATGGTAGATCCCCCTCCGGGCGCCTCGCTGACATTTTGTCCCGGACGGAAAACCTCCGCGCGTGCCCCTTAAAGACACAGCGCTCCATTCACACGTCTGCGGGGAAAGGGGGGCCGTCACGTGTGGCCTTCACCCGAAAGCGGTAGGGGAGTCTCTCTGAAACCGCCAAGGATCGCGAGCGACAGACTTGTGTTGGCCAGGGTTTTAAGATGACGCAATAGCTGAGTGTGGTTGAAATGTAACTATTGTTTTACAACTTTGCATTAACCTTCCAAGACCTGGATTCCCGGGCCTGTGTCTCAGAGCGCGGTTTGCATCCTTGCAGGCTGTAGGCGCATGATGTCACAAGTTATTGGAAGAAATCCCTCCAACCTAGGTTGGGACAGATGAAGGCGGCGCTTACTGGTGTTCACCAAAACACCAGCATGGTGTACCAGCTTTGGCTAGATTTTATGCTCAGGTAACGAACAACCCCTGCAACTCAGTGGCTTTAAGGTCCATTTCTCAAGCGAATTACTGTGGCTGCAGGGAGCTTTGGCAGTACTCCACCAGTTTCTTCACTCCAGGCTCCAGGCTGAAAGGTCAACTTTTCTGGGCCATGCTCCCTGCTGCGCTGGTAAACCAACTTTGAGGGAGAAGGGGGAAGTCCAGATTTGTAGTGTTTGCTATTTCTATGATGTAAATACTCCCACCATGGCCGATTTCAAGCTACAAACAGTCCAACAAGTGGCTTGCCAAGTTCCTGGAAATTTAACAATTAGCTCTCGTACAAGACTGGCACAAGGTGCTTTTCAAACTCACATTCCGCATGCCTCAGTTCTGCTCACGTTCTTTTGGTCAAAACTTGCTGTCAGTGGGTGGGGAAGTGTACCCCTCTCTTAAGGAAGCCTTGCAAGTCATGTGACAATGAAACGGGAGAGTTCCCTGATTCCCTCCCGGCCCTGCCCTCCCGCCGCCCTTTGCAGGACATGCAACAGCGGTGTGGCTCGTGTGTTCGGTCTCCGCCCTGCTGAAACCCCTTATGGGAGGTGGAGCATGCAGACGGACGGGTGCAGGAGCCAGGGTGCAAAAGCTGGGGCGCTGGGCTTCCAGCCCCACGGCAGTGTCCAGGGGCAGGATCCTGTGATTCCCAGAGCCCAAATGGGCGTGTGTTACAGTGTGCTCTTTTAGCCTTACCATCAGCTGACGGCTTAAGTGTTAACCAGCTCAATAGACCCTCTGACTTTTTGCAAGCGCAGAGGGTCAGTGTGACAGCTTTCTGTATCTCAGCTCTTGTCTCACCTCCCAGAAGAATCAGGTCACATATGGACTTAAAGAATGGTGAATGCCGGGGTGGGGGCGGGGGTAGAGGAGTTGGGGGAAGGTTGGAGGTGTTTATTAGGTGGTAGGGGTGGCACTCAGTAGGATGGATGGGGAGCTGGAAAGGGGATGGAGTAGGAAGATGATCTTCCCCTGGAGTTTGACCGTCCAGCGGTGGATTCTCTGACTGTCCCCAGCTGAACTCCTCCCAACGTTCTTTCTCTTTTCTCTTTATCTGTGGCTCTTCTGCTCCTCTGTTCATCTGCTCATCTTTTGCTGCTGGAGCCTGGTGTGTGGAGTTTATATGGGTATAGGATAGGGGGTCATGGAGGGCCAAAAGGTAACTTTTGGGCACAGAAAGAGAGGAATGCCTCTCTTCATTTAGGGCCGTGGGTTTCCAGGCTTGAGGGTGGGGCCTTTGCCAGGGAACTGCCTTATTCTACCTAGTAGTTCCCTGTCTTCTGTCCCTATCAACAATAAGTGAGCTGAATAATACCCTTAAAAGAAGAACAAGAAATAACTGGGTACAATAATACAATCCACCATTCTAATAATGGTTTTGGAAGAAGAAACTGGTTGGGTGTCTTCAAAGGCAGAGGTCCCCAACCCCGGGCCATGAACCAGTACCCTTTGTACCCTGTTAGGAACCTGGCGGCACAGCAGGAGTTGAGTAAGGGGCAAGCAAATGAGGGAAGCTTCATCTGTATTTACATCCGCTCCCCATGACTAGCATTGCTGCCTGAGCTCCACCTCCTGTCACATCAGCTGGGGCATTAGATTCTCATAGGAGCGCAATTGTGAACTGTGCGCATTCAAGGGATCTAGGTTGTGTGCCCCTTATGAGAATCTAATGCCTGATGATCTGTCACTGTCTCCTGTCACCTCTAGATGGGCCTGTCTAATTGCAGGAAAACAAACTCAGGGATTCCCACTGATTCTACATTATGGTGAGTTGTACAGTTATTTCATTATATATTACAATTATATATTACAATGTAATAATAATAAAAATAAAGTGCACAATAAATATGATGCGCTTGAATCATCCCAAACCCATTCCCCACCCCTGTCCATGGAAAAATTGTCTTCCACGAAACCAGTCCCTGGTGCCAAAAAGGTTGGGGATTGCTGTTCAAAGGGATAATTTTGCAATGTGAAGGCCAACTATTAGGTTACTACTTTTCTTCTGGCCCAAAGGACACTTACAGCCAAAGACATCTGATAAAAAGAAAGGTAATGAGTACACTGTTGGTGGGAATGTATATCCATACACCCATTATGGGAAACAGTATGAAGGCTTCTCAGAAAACTAAAGATAGAACTATCATATGATCCATCAATTCCACCACTGGTTATTTATCCAAAGGAAAGGAAATCAATGCATCAAAGGGATTCTTGTATCCCTGTTTATAGCCACACTATTCACAATAGCCAAGATATGAAATCAAAGTCTATCAACAGATGAGTAAAGAAAATGTGATATATATACACAGTGGAACACTATTCAGCCATAAAAAAGAATGAAATCCTGTCATTTGCAGCAACATGCAGGGAACTAGAGGCCATCTTGTTAAGTGAAATAAATCAGACACAGAAAGGCAAAAATCACATGTTCACACTCATATGTGGGAGCTAAAGAAGTTGATCTCGTGGAGGTAGAGAGCAGAAAGGTGTAGAGGTGGGAGAGTGAAGACAGGCTTGTGAATGGGTACAAGCAAACAGATAAGATGGAATAAGTTCTAGTTTTTGATAACACGGAAGGGTGACTGTATTTCCAAAGAGAAGATTTTTTTCCTTTTTTTCTTTTTCTTTTTTGGGACGGAGTCTCGCTCTGTCACCCAGGCTGGAGTGCAGTGGCGCGATCTCGGCTCACTGCAAGCTCCGCCTGCCGGGAGCATGTGTGGAGCTAGTGTTTTTATTCATTCCATTCTCCTGCCTCAGCCTCCTGAGCAGCTGGGACTAAGGGGACTACAGGCGCCCGCCACCACACCCACTATTTTTTTTGTATTTTTAGTAGAGACAGGGTTTCACCGTGTTAGCCAGGATGGTCTCGATCTCCTGACCTCGTGATACGCCTGCCTCAACCTCCCAAAGTGCTGGTATTACAGGCGTGAGCCACCGCACCCGGCCGAAGAGAAGATTTTTTTCTATGAGTTTGACTTTAATTTCTAAGATTCCACATATATATGACATCATGCAGTATCTGTCTGTCTGTGTCTGGCTTATTTCACTTAGCATACTCTTCTCTAAGACATCCATGTTGTTGCAAATGGTAAGAGTTCCTTTTTCTTTAAGGCTGAATAATATCCGTGTGTGTGTGTGTGTGTGTGTGTGTGTGTACACACCACAGTTTCTTTTTTTATTCATCAGTTGATGGACACTTAGATTGTTACCATATTTTTTGGCTTCTGTAAATAATGCTGCAATTAACATGGGACTGCAGATAATTCTTGGAGATAGTGTTTTTATTTCTTTTGGAAATATACCCAACAGTAGTATTAGTGGATCATATGGTAGTTCTATTTTTAATTTTTTGAGGAACCTCTCTTTACTATTTTCAATAATGGCTGGCTGCACCAATTGACATTTCCACCAATAGGGTACAAGCATCCCCTTTTCTCTAATCCTCACCAATACTTGCTGTCTGTTGACTTTTTGATAATAGTCATCCTAACAGGTGTGAGGTGATGTCATTTTGACTTGCATTTCTCTGCTAATTAGTGATGTCGAGTAGAAGAGAAGATTTAAAATGTTCCCAATACAAAGAAATGATAAATGTTCAAGGTGATGGGTATCCTGATAACCCTGACGATCATTGCACATTGTATGCATGTATCAAAATATCACATGCACCCCATAAATACGTACAAATATTTTGTATCAATAAAAAAATGAAAAAGAAAAGTAACTAGTATAAATGGCCAGGTGCAGTGGCTCACGCCTGTAATCCCAGCACTTTGGGAGGCCCAGGCGAGTGGATCACCTGAGGTCAGGAGTTCAAGACCAGCCTGACCAACATGGTGAAACCCCATCTCTACTAGAAAAATACAAAAATTAGCCGGGTATGGTGGCGGGTCCCTGTAAGCCCAGCTGCCTGGGAGCCTGAGGCGGGAGAATTGCTTGAACCTGGAGGCGGAGGTTGCAGCAAGCCGAGATAGTGCAACTGCACTCCAGCCTGGGCGACAAAGTGAGACTCTGTCTAAAAAATAATAATAAAATAAAAGAAATAAATAAAAAAGAAAAGTAACTAGTATAAACAAATCAGGTTAAAGTCATCTCTAATTCATGTTTAAATATTTGAACAATTTTTTACAGTTTATTGTATCTGGCAATTCTTTTAAGAAGAAGCTTTATTGCTTTGAGTGTCTAAAAGAATCCGTTTAACTTTAAACTGACCATGTAATGAGATACATGATATTTTCATTAGTTCATAGAGGAGTTTTTAGTAAGTGCTGGTTATGGGCAAAGCACCATCTAAATTAAGCCTAAGCAGGAGTCTGGAGACTATTCCTGCCCTCAAGAGGATTACACTCCAGTATGACAGTAAGACATACGCAACTCTAAGAAGAAAGTGAAAAATTATATAAGAAGAAATATTCAAGTGCCATAATAAATTGAGAATGGCTACATATTTTTGAAAGTGGCAGCATTTAATCAAGTCTTGTAAAAGAGTAGGATTTGGATTCCTGGCATTATATGTTTATTATCTTAACAAGATGTATTTTTTATTTATTTTTAAAGTCAGATAAAAGGAGCTTATCCTTTTTGTGAGTCAGTGCTTAAATTTTCTTAAATTTTGTGAGTCAATGCTTAAATTTAAAAATTTTCTAAATTCTTAAATTTTCGTGTAATCAGAAATCTCTTTCTTGTGTTAAATTTAAAATCAAACTACAAAATATGTCTCAGACATCTAATAACTTTTCTTCTTTGCCCTACATCCTTTGTTCAAGTTTCAGCAAGAAAAACAACCTTTAGTTCTTGCTTTCTTGGTAGTGGCAATTCCCCTAACTTTCATCACGCATGTAACCATAAATGAATAACATTTAATTTTCACAGGAGGATCTCATTTCTGTCCCCTGCCCTGGAAGCTGGCAAAAAGTAAGGACCTGCATTTCATTGGAAATACAGAATATTTACTCTCCCTATTCTCTTCAGAAATCACAGCCTTGAAATCTGCTATCAGAAACCCAGTTTGAGGCTGGGCCCAGTGCAGCGGCTCACACCTGTAATCCCAGCACTTTGGAAGGCCAAAGCAGGCGGATTACTTGAGCCCAGGAGTTCAAGACCAGCCTGGACAACATGGCGAAATCACCTCTGAAAAAAAAAAAAAATACAAAAATCACCCCAGCATGGTAGCACACATCTGTGGTCCCAGCTACTCAGGAGGCTGAGGTGGGAGTGTTGTTTGAGCTCGGGAGGTGAAGGCTGCAGTGAGCCCTGATCACACACACCACTACACTCCAGCCTGGGTGATGGAGTGAGATCCTGTCTCAAAACCAAACCCAGTTTGAGAAAAATATTTATCAAGATTGTCTCAAAGACATGCAATTATGGAGCTGTGTCCTTTGGACCACACTGTTCTGGTGCATCCTAGATGTGCTTTTGGTCTGTAGGTTTCTTTCTTGGGCTGTTTTTGTCTTGTTTTTGGTGTAAGGGTAATGCTAGCCTCATAAAGTGAGTTGACAAGTGCTTTTTTCTATTTTTGAAGGAGTTTGTGAAGAATTGCTATTAATTTTTCTTTAAATGTTTGGTAGATTCAACAATGAAGCCATCTGGACCCAGGCTTTGATTTATGCATAGGTGATTGATTATTAATTCAATGTCTTCATTTATTATATGTCCGTTCAGATTGTCTATTTCTTCTTGAGTCAGTTTTGGTAGTTTGTATTTTTTTCCAGGAATTTGTTGATTTCATCAACATGATCTAAGGTGTTGGTACATACTTTTTCATAGTATAGCATTTTTTATACTTTTTTAAAATTTCTATAAGGTTGATGGTAATGTCCCCTCTTTCCTTTCTGGTTCCTGGATGTGCTTTTACTAAACTGTCCCTGTGGTAATGCCATCTGCCTTCAGTGAGGCACCTTGTAGGAAACAGATGCATAAACTTCATTATCAGATTTAGTGTCATGATGTCATCCACTACAGCTATCTACTGCATCCCACAGTGTTTTCTCTGTAGGATCTAGAGGAGATTCTCTGATCTCTCGGTGTCATGAAAAGCTCTGCATGCCCTAAACAAATGGTACCTTTTAATCCCACTGTGGATTATGTCTCCTGCTTTGGCTGCCGGGAGGGCTGAGTCCAATGTTGAATATCTACTCTGTCAGTTTCCTAGAGCTGCCACAACAAAGTATCACAAACAAATTGGCTTAAAACAACAGGTGTTTATTCTTCCATAGTCCTGGAGGTTTGGTTAGAAGTCAAAATTAAGGTGTCAGCTGGGGTATGTTACCTTTGGAACCTGTAGGGAAGAATATGAGGGGACTTCAAAAAGGTTGTGGAAAAATGGAATTAAAAGATAAAAATGTGAAATATACATTTTATTTCTCAACATAAACTCCATTAAGTTCAAGACACTTTTGTAAGTGATGACACCAGCCATCTAGTCCATTCCCAGCATCCTGGGAATTTAGCCGTGTCAATGCAGTCTTTCTTACATCATTAACTGAAGAAAAATGGGTATACTTTACATACATTTTTTGAGATAGAGTCTCAGTCTGCCACTCAGGCTGGGGTGCAGTTGTGTAATCATACCTCACTACAGCCTCAACCTCCTGGGTTCAAGCAGTCCTCCCACTTCAGCCTCCCAAGTAGCAGAGACAGGCAGGCACCACCATGAATTCTATCCTGGTTAATTTTGTGTTTTGTGTAGAGACAGAGTCTCACCATGTTGCCCAGGCTGGTCTTGAACTCCTGGGCTCAAGTGATCCTCTCATCTTGGCTTCTCAAAGTCTTGGGATTATAAGCATGAGCCACTGTGCCTGCCATTTTTTAAAAATATTAGTGTCTTAGTCCATTTTGCATTGCTATAAAAGGATACCTGAAAGGAGGTTTATTTTACTCTCAGTTCTGCAGGCTGTACAAGTAGCATGGCGTCAGCATCTGCTTCTGGTGAGGACCTCAGGAAGCTTCCACTTTTGATAAAAGGGGAAGGGGAGCAGCCACCATGGCAAGAGAAGAGGAAAGAGAGTAGAGGGAGGCACCAGACTCTTTTTAACAACCAGATCTGGAGGGAAGTAAGAGTGAGAACTCATACCCCCCAGGTAGGGCTTTAATCTATTTTTGAGGGATCTGCACCCATGACTCAAATACCTCCCATTATGCCCCACCTGCAACACTGAGAATCAAACTTCAGCGTGAGACTTGGAGGGGACAGATATTCAAACTATATCAATTAGAAAAAAAAGAAGTCAGACAGAGCCACGTCAGCTCTGTAAGGTGGATGCCTAATGATTTTCCATGAAACTCAAAAAATTGCCCTTGTTTGATGAGAGGAATGAGCAGGAGCATTGTTGTGGTAGAGAAATACTCTCTCTGGTGAAGCTTTCCCATGTGTTTTTTTGCTAAAGCTTTGGTTAACTTTCTCAAGACACTCTCATAATAAGCAGATGTCATCATTGTTTGGCCCCTCAGAAAGTCAACAGGTGAAATGCCTTGAGCATCCCCAAAAATTGTTGCCAGGAACTTTGGTCTTGACTGGTCTGCTTTTGCTTTGCCTGTGTAACTTTCTTCTCTTGTTAGCCATTGTTCTGATTGTGCTTTGTCTTCAGGATCATCCTGGTAAAGCCATGTTTCATCTCCTGTTCCAATTCTTCAAAGAAATGATCCCATTGTTTATTCTGCTCTTCTGCACAGCTGATCTGAGCACAGTGGTTTTGGCACCCACTGAGTAGAAACTTTGCTCAACTAAAATTTTTCAGTGAGAATCGTGTGAGCTGACCCAGTTGAGATGTCTGTGGTGTTGGCCATTGTTTGTGCTCTTCATCGTTGTTCCTCTTCAGTTAGGGCTCAAACAAGATGAATTTTTTTCTTGACATAGATGGCCTATTGACATAGATGGCCTACCGTGATGGGCTTCATCTTCAACATTGTCTCATCCCTTCTTAAACTTATCCATTTGTAAACATCTAATTTCTTTGGGGCATTGTCCCCATAAACTTTCTGTAAAGCATCGATGATTTTACCATTCTTCTCCCCAAGCTTCACCATAAATTTGAGGTTGATTCTTGCTTTAACCGACTTCATGTTGCTCTGATATGGACTCTTTTCAAACTGAAGTCTTATCCTTCTTCATGCCTCAAACTAGACCCTATTCAGACATGTTATACAAGTTAGTACCAGCTTATTGGTGTGGAAAATCTTTGAAATCCATGCATAATTTTTTCATGATACACATTTTTTTTTTGAGATGGAGTCTCACTGTGTTGCGCAGGCTGGAGTGTGGTGGTGTGATCTCTGCTCACTGCAGCCTCAGCCTCCAGGTTCAAGCAATTCTCCCACCTCAGCCTCCCCAGTAGCTGGGACTACAGGTGCATGCTATCACCCAGCTAATTTTTGTATTTTTATTAGAGACAGGTTTTGCTCTGTTGGCCAGGCTTGTCTTGAACTTCTGACCTCAAGTGATCTGCCTGCCTCGGCCTCCCAAAGTGCTGGGATTACAGGCATGAGCCACCGCGCTGAGCATGATACACATTATTGATGAACTTTTTTGAAGTACCCTTTGTACTTCCTTACCTTTCCCTAGCTTCTGGTGGTGGTTGGCTTAGTCCATTTCATGCCTACTATAACAGAACACTCGAGACTGGGTAATTTATAATGAACAGGCATTTATTAGCTGATAGTTCTGGAGGCTGGTAAGTTCCCTATCAAGATGCCAGCAATGGGTGAGAGCATTCTGGTTTCATCATCACAGGGCAGAAGGCAAGGGGTAGGAGGAGAAACTCCCTTCATCAAGCCCTTTATAATTACATTAATCTATTCATGAGGGTAGGGCTCTCATGACTGAAACATTTCCCACTGGGCTCTTCCTCTCAGCACATTGGGGATTATGTTTCAACATGAATTTTGAGGGGAAAAAAACATTCAAACCATAGCACCAGCGATACCTCGTGTTCCTCGGTTTGCAGTTGCATCCCTCCAGTTGCTGCCTCTGTCACCACATGGCATTGTCCCTGGGTGTCTATGTCCAAATTTCCCCCTTCTTATAAGGATACCGGTTATATTGGGTTAGGACCCACCCTAATGGGTGTCTTAACGTGATTACATCTGCAAACACCTTATTTCCAGATAAGGTCACATTCACAAGTACCCAAAGTTAGGACTTCAACACATCTTTTGCAGGGACACAGTTCAACTCAAAGCACCTACAAGTGTCACATGGTCAACTTCTCTGTGTGCTAATATTACCCTTCCTATTTCATCTTTTATTTTTCTCTATTTTCCTTTTGTCCCGATTACCTAGATTACTTAGTTTTTCCTTAATTGTATACATTTTTGGCTGGGTTTGAAAGGAAGAAGACAGAAAGAAAGGGAAGGAAGAAGAGAAGGAAGGAGGAAAAGAGAGAAGGCGAAGGAGGAAGAAAAGCTTGCCCCCTAAAATTAGACATGAAGCCAGGGGAACAGCGTTGCTGGAATGGGGAGCCAGGGTGGGAAAGACTGACTGGGAAAGTGTTTTTGCTGTGGACTTCATCAGAACCTCAGAATTAGTTTTTTTGAGGGGATAGATGCAGTGGCTAGCAGCTGCTTGAAGCTTAGCTGATCTAGGAAAAATTGGAAGATAGTTTGATGAACTGAGAATTAGGAGAGTAAAGGTATCGTCTGGCTACTTTTATATGAATATTAGTAGACACAATATGGATTGAAGTTTTATGGTAATAGGAAGCTTATACAGTGCTGAAGACTCATGTATCCTAGCTGTTGTGGACACAGACCCATAAATCATTGATTCACTGCATGCAATTTATTCTGGAGGGCAGTATCTCATGTTTGCAGGGTATCATCCTCCAAATGGCACTTTAGCTGAAACTTTAATAGGCTATTCCAATTGTCTATCAGACTAGCTGTTTGTGGAGATTTTATATATATATATACACACATATACATATGACCAGCTAAAGCTACTGTATAAACCAACATTTCCCTTTCCACCTGTTCCTCATCTTAACCCATCACAGGTAAGAGTCTTAATCCTAATACTACAGCACACCAAGGGTTACCATCACCCCACTTACCACTAGAAACGAGGTCCTTGTTACTGTTTGGTGGGTGAATGATCCCGTACCAGAATTCTGTCCTGAGGTTTGTAGGTTCAGACCTACAAGTAGCTACAAGTAGCTTCTATTTTCTAGGGCCACTCTCTACATGCTTTCTTAGTTTGGATTTCCCTAAATGCAGTGACTAAGACAAGGACTAGGATGCAGATAATTTGAGGGCTGACTGCAGGAAGCAGGGCTAAGGGAGCAAGGAGAGTAATGGAAGAAACGTATGTCAAAATAAAGAGGCTTTGCTTTTCTAACTATAAATGATTGTGTATCTTTCAAATAATGTCTTCATTTTATACTGATTATGATTGTAACAAAACCCATTCCCACATGGTGAATTGTTTTTAATGTTCACCTTTAGGCTTTTTCAGACCCACCTTCCTCTTTTTTTTTTTTTCTTTTTTAGAAAGAAGGTCTTGTTCTGTCACCCAGACTGGGGTGCAGTGGCATAATCATGGCTCACTTCAGCCTCAAACTCCTGCGTGCCAGTGATTCTCCCACCTCAGCCTCCCAAGCATCTGGGACTATAGGCACATGCCACTATGCCCACCTAATTTATTTATCTTTTTTTTTTTTTGAAGGTAGAGACAGGGTCTCACTATGTTTCCCAGGCTGGTCTCAAACTCCTGGTGTCAAGTGATCCTTCCACCTCAGCCTCCCAAAATGCTGGGATTAAAGGTGTGAACCACTGTGCTGGGCCACTTCTACCCCATTGTTTAACTTAACATTGTCTTAATCTGTTTTATGCTGCTATAACAGAACACCAGAGACTGGGTAATTAATAAAAAGAAGAAATTTATCTGGCCTACAGTTCTGGAGCCTTGGAAGTCCGAGATCAAGGGGCTGCATCTGGTGAGAGCCTTCTTGCATTATCGCATGGCAGAGGCAGAAGGGCAAGAAAGAATGAGAGAGGGAGAGGGAGAGGGAGAGGGGGAGAGAGGGACAGAAAGAGAGAGAGAGAGAAAGAGAGAGAGACACAGCGAGGGAGAGTGCACTAAATTTGCTTTTAGAGCAAACCCACTCCCACAATTAATCCATTCAAGAAGAGTCTGCAGTCACCTCTTAAAGGTCTCACCTGTCAACACTGTTGCATTGGGGAATTAAGTTTCCAACACATAAATTTTGGGGACACATTCAAACCATAGCCATCATCCTCTGCCATTTATTATTAGAAAAACATTAATGTGTACTTTATGTTTATTTTGTTGGTTGGCTTTTGGCTTGGATACTTATGAAATTTCTAAAACTTATCTTTGAGACTGGAAATTTTTACTGTAATTATATATGTGAAGTCTCTTTTTGCTTGAAACATAGTGCGCGAAGCTTGGAGTTTATCCTGAGGTAGTTTTAGGCAAGAGAGTTACATGGTGAGAACTATGTTTTAAATATACCACCTCAGGCAAGTATGGGGGATGTGTTTAGAAAAAGTACAGACTAGAGCTGAGTATACCAGTTGGACTGTTGGAATATTGTAGGCCAGAACTGAGATATTTTTAAGATTCAGCCTGTTCAATATGTAGCAGGAAGTAATAAACAAGAGAATAGATGGGAGATGGAGCTGGTAAGAAGTAACTTCAATGTGGTCTGCGGTTCCCATGTCTCACTGCTGTGTGTTACTGGCCTTGGTGTACTTGAGGAACCTGAGCTGCTGTGCAGAGGACGGCATTACTGGGGCATGCGACTCTAGGGAGTAGTGCTCCCCGGGGTGACCTTTTCTTTTCTTTTCTTTTTTTTTCTTTGTGAGATGGAGTCTCACTCTGTCACCCAGGCTGGAGTGCGGTGGTGCGATCTCGGCTCACTGCAACCTCTGCCTCCCGGGTTCAAGCAATTCCTGTCTCAGCCTCCCGAGTAGCTGGGACTATAGGTGGATGTCACCACACCCTGGCTAATTTTTGTATGTTTAGTAGAGACGGGGTTTCACCATATTGGTCACGCTGGTCTCGAACTCCTGACCTCAGGTGATCCACCTGCCTCAGCCTCCCAAAGTGCGGGGATTACAGGCGTGAGCCACCACGCCCGGCCTGGGGTGGCCTTTTCTATGTCACTGGAATGAGAGGAAAATACTGGTTGCAGAAAGAAATGGCTCTTTTCCTATGGAAATCCTCAGCAAGGCATTTGATACTGATTTCTATTTCTCAGAACTGTTAGGAAGAACTGGTACAGAGATTTATCCCAGAATTTCAACTCTTTGTCAGGATTCATTAGTCTACCATCCTGTATTATTTTGTTGTGGTTTATGTACATCTATCCACCATGAACTACTACTACTACCTAAGAATGGAGGAGGCTGGCAGGGGATCCAGGCAGGACTCACTCACTGTCATCTCACATTTTTCCTCTCCTAGGTTTCTAGGATGCCCATAGTGTACTTTCTGTCTACCTCACTTAGCTCCACATTTGCAATTTCTGTTAATATGCATACACTTGAATGGACAGCCAGAATCAAAGCTATCTGCTGTGAGACGCAGTGAGAAATGCTTATGTGTAAAGGTAGGAGTACTTTTATTTACTGCTACATCATACAGCGAAAGTGGGGAGGAATTAAAAAGAAAGAAAGGAAACAAAAGGCAAACCAATATGACCAACAGTGTTACAGACCTTCTTGTTCTTACCTCTCTATCAGGGTCCCTAAATGAGCTTACACTTGGAAAAGCAGAAGACAGATCTGGTGGGAGGGGATATGGAAAAGGCCTGGGAGGCAACCCTTGTACAGAGAGAGCCTTGTCTCCAGGGAGCACTACTCCACTGGTGCACTTGTTCAAAGAGCTGGCAGGCTGGGGGTCGGGCTCCCTCCTGCTTGTTTAAAGGGTGGTATGACTGGTTAGAGTGGACATCTGGAGGCTTATCCCACTGTGATTTCAGGGGTCTCACTCTCCAAGTATAGTCAGGGTTGATGTGACCTGACTCTGGTGTTCAGACATCCACACAAGTTTCAGAAGTGTTTACAAACTTTTTGCCAAAGGAAAAATAAACTTGCACAGAAGAGCTGGTTTAGCTGTTTTCTGAGATAATTATAAAAAACAATAGTAAGCCCCAACTCCCAATCATCTAAAATTTTTTTTTCCTTTCTTTTTTTTTTTTTTGAGACAAGGTCTCACTCTGTTGCTCAGGCTGGAGTGCCATGGCATAATCATAGCTCATTGCAGCCTTGTCCTCCTGGGCTCAAGTGATCTTCCTGCCTCAGCCTCCCTAGTAGCTGGGACCACAGGCACACATCACCATGCCTGCCTGGTTTTTTTTTTTTTTTTTTTTTTTGGTAGAGATGGGGTCATGCCATGTTGCCCAGGCTGGTCTTGAACTCCTGGGCTCAAGCTATCCTCCTGCCTCAGTCTCCCAAAGTGATGGGATTACAGGAGTGAGCCGCTGCACCAGGTCAATTTTTTTCTTTTGCATTTCTTTTGCAATAGGAGAAAAGCAAACCATTATCTGAGTATGTGTGGCTTGGAGGCACAAGCAGATCTAGGGTATATCGCTCTGTCCTCAGAGAAACTATCAGCATGCTGTTGCTTTTGGTGTTGGCTGGCGCTACTCAGGATGATCCAGCTTGCCTGCTTGGATTTATGATTCAGTTAATCCAAAATCCTCCTCTCTGCCCAACCAAGCCTCCTACTCATTCACTGAGTCATCACCCTTATGAAAACTACTTAGATTGCACTATGTGAGAAGGATCTCTCCTTCACCTAAGTTTCTCTTGTCCTCCAAGATAGTATCGTGCATCTGACACGTTGTTTCTTAGAAGCTAGCCTGCTTTCACAGCTCAACTAGAATGATCTCAGTGGCAGGAATGAGAGCTCATACATTTCCCCCATAAAGCCTAGCACAATGCTGGGCAAAGTGTTCAGTGAATACTTGGAGTGATTGAAAACTTGCCACTAAAAACATATACTGTGTAGGTACTTACATGAGGTGCTTAGAGTAGTCAAATTTATAGAAATAAAAAGCAGAATGGTAGCTGCCAGAGGCTGCGGGTTGGGGGAGACATGGGGAATCATTGTTTAAGAGGTACAGACTTTCTGTTTGTGAAGATGAAAATGTTTTGGAGATGCATGGTGGTGATGGTTGCACAACAATATGAACGTACTTAATGCCACCAAATTGTCCACCTAAAAAGGTAAATTTTATTTTATGTATATTTTGCCACAATAAAGTTTAAATTTTTTTTTTAATTAATTAATTTTTTTTTTTTTTTGAGACAGAGTCTCGCTCTGTCACCCAGCCTGGAGTGCAGTGGCACAATCTCGGCTCACTGCAAGCTCCGCCTCCCGGGTTCACGCCATTCTCCTGCCTCAGCCTCTCCGAGTAGCTGGGACTACAGGCGCCCGCCACCACGCCTGGCTAATTTTTTGTATTTTTAGTAGAGACGGGGTTTCACCATGGTCTCGATCTCCTGACCTCGTGATCCGCCCGCCTCGGCCTCCCAAAGTGCTGGGATTACAAGCGTGAGCCACCGCGGCAAGTTTAAATTTTTAAAAAGCCTATACTGTAGAAATTTGAGGCTCTTCCCTAAGTCCACCCTCAGCTGCCCTCCCTGGTGCCCATGTGCAGAATCCATACCGTGTGCGAGTGAAATGTCCAGTTGGATGGCCGTGCTGGCCAGGCCCCAGATACTGGGCTCAGCTTCCCACTTGGCAGCTCCATTTTTGTTTTGAAAATGGGGTCATTTGCACCAGGCTTTTAGTTTAGATTTTTTTTTGTAGTTCCTGTCTACACAAGAATGGTTAGGAAAGAGTCCAGATCTAGATCAAGCAAGGTTATAGTTTCCCTAGGGTAATGGAGAAAAGCTTAGTGATGGTGAGATTTCTTGACATCTCACAGCTCCAATTTAGTTTGGTTTGGTTTTTCATCTGTAAAATGAAGATTTCAATAGTCCCTACCTCCTAAGGTTGTTGTGGGGATTAAATGAAGTGAGTTGCATCAGACACCTTGCAGAGTACCTGAGGCAGGGCAGGAGCTAGGAAGCGTTGTTCATTATTTATCAATGGCAGCTGAGAATTCTTGGATTCTGTGACTCCAGCTTGGGTTCCAGAAGGACAGGGCCCACAGGGCTCCTGACACAGTGCCTTGTCTATGACGTGTGATCCTATGTGTAACAAAACTCTTGGGAGGCACCAGGTTGGTGGCTGGGGAAACAATCTGGTCTAGAGCGTCAGGGATTTTTCGGTCAGACTTTCCCCACTCAGCCAGAAACCCAGCTGCCAGCCACGCCCGGGCTCCTGTGTTCCCTGTGGTGCTCTCTTTCTTTAGTTCACATTCGAAAAATCTTGAGAAAGGACTTGAAGAGACCCGCTTGGCTGGCTTTCTCACCTGCGTGGCCAAGATGCCAGTGCTCATTTGACCACATGGTCAGAGTAGGTCGGGCAGCTTTCCATGTGAAGAGGAGTGGTGGGCAAAGAAAAATGAGGCATCTACCCCGCACTGAACTGCATGCCCTGGCCAAGCCAGAGAAAAAGCAGCCATGGCCCCACTGCCATCTTGCTCTTCAGTGACTAATGCCCTATGCGCCATGATATCTGTTTGCAAAGAAAAGATGCCTTATGTTTCTTCTTTTGAAAGGGAGTCAAGCACATTGATCTTAAGGCTTTCCAAGTTAGCATCTAAAATTATTTGACCTTGGTTTAATAGGGAGAAATTGATCAGCTTGTGGAAATGAAAAATGAAAACGCTTAATGAAAAATACTTGAAATAAATTCAAGGCCATATTAACATTTAATTTACACTTCCTCCCAGAAGCTATTTTTACATTCGTATTTACTAGTATGATATGCAGTAGTTATTTTTCTCCGTGACTCAACACGATGGGATATTTTTTTCCTTTCTTCAAATACTTCTCAATTCGGATATGACACAGAGTTCCCATTTTCCCCATAAATTACATATTTATAGCACACGGGAATAGCAGGAATGCTGTATGTCTCTTAAAAGTACTTCTGTATTTGAATTATAGAGAAAATGACTTGATGGGAGTCTGAACTTTGGGCACTCTTGATGTAGCTGGAGCAGAGAGGGGAACAGAACTCTGTGTTCCAGGCCTAGGCACTGTCTGTTCTGAACATGAGCCTGCCACTGCCAACTGTGTGCACATGGGGAAGGGTGATGAGGGAAGGATGCGCATGAGCAACCAGGATCAAAGGTCATGTGGTGGTGAGAACATAGCTTGGACATCCTGCATCTTGGATTCTGTTCTGCTGTGTACTAGCTCTGAAAGCTTGAGACAGCTTCTTAGCCTTTCTGGTCCTTTTGCTTTTTCCTCTGTAAGCTGGCATAACAGAAGGAGTTACACTTAGGGTTATGATAAAGATTTGAATAAGGTAATGCATGGAAAGCTTCCACGCTGGTGTTTTCATTGAGAGAGTCATCAATAAAAAAAACATGCTTGTCATTCTAGAGAGTTCTAAAGCAGGACAAGTGTCTTCTGTTCCTTGCACCCTTCTTCCCCTTCCCTTTGGAAGCCTGGTGGCTGAGGACAGCTAAGTTCTTTACTTGGGAGGAAGCACCCTTCCTTCTCCACAGAAAGCTAAGTGGGATACAAGAGTCAAGGGAGCACAGAGCAGGCCCCTTTAGCCTACCTCTGTCCCAGGCTTCCTGTAGAGGTTTATGTGGGGCCTATTGCTCTTCCACACAGTAAAGAACCACGTGAAGGTGGGAGCTGAAGTACATATTTGCCGAGAGGGAGCTCAGTATAGTAGATGTTCCCTTTATAACCCTGCACCCAGCGTGACAATGGGCAGTGCTATGGTTTGAATGTTTGTGTCTCTTCAAAATTCATACTGAAACTAAATCCTCAATGCAATAATAGTATTAAGAGGTGGGACTTTTAGGAGGTGATTAAGTCATAAGTCTCCTTCCTGGTGAATGGGATTAAGGCCTTTATAAAAGAGGCTTCTCGGGGTCTTCATCTTTTTTTCCCCTTCTGCCTTCTGCCGTGTGAGGACTCAATGATCACCCGCTCCAGAGGACGCAGCAAAAAGGCGCCATCTTGGAAGCAGAGACCAGCTCTCACTAGACACTGAATCTGCTGGCTCCCTGATCTTGGACTTCCCAGGGTCCAGAACTCTGAGAAATAAATTTCTATTGTTTATAAAGTACTCAGTCTGTGGTATTTTGTTATAGCAGCAGGAATGGACTGAGAGAAAAGCAGCTAGTTGAGGATTTGAGAACTTGGGTGTTTTTTTGGTTTTTGGTTTTGGTTTTGGTTTAAGTGAACCTTTTTGCAATACATTTTAGACATTTTATGTACAATAAAATGCTTCCATTTTAAATATGCATTTGAGTAAGCTTTAGAAAATGTATACAACCATGTAAACACCTTAATCAAGACACAGAATGTTTTCATAACCCTCAAAACTTCCCTTGTATCCGGTTGCAGTAAATCTCCCCTTCTCCCCACCCCCAGGTGACTCCTAATCTGCTTTCTATCAGTATAGAAAAGTTTGCATTTTCTAGAATTTTGTATAGAGGGAATGAGTCAGACTTTCATGTGTCATAATGCTTTTGAGATTCATCCATATTGTTGCATGTATTGGTGGATTCTTCCTTTTCCTTGCTAAGTTTCTTTGTGTTATATAGATATACTGCAATTTATTGATCAATTCTCTGTTAATGGACATGTGGATTGTTTCTAGTTTTGGTGTATTTTGTATAAACCGACAGTTCCTGACTTATGATGGTTCAACTTTAAGGTAGTGCGAAAGCAATACACATTCAGTAGAATTCATACTTCAAGTACCCATACAACCATTCTGTTTTTCACTTTCAGTACATTACTTAATAAATTATTGAGATATTCAACACTTTATTATAAAATAGGCTTGTGTTAGATGATTTTGCGTAGCCATAAGCTAGTGTAAATGTTCTGAGCACATTTAATGTAGGTTAAGTTAAGCTATGATGTCTGGTAGGTTAGGTATAGTAAATGCACTTTTGATTTATGATATTTTCAACTTATGATGGCTTTATTGGGACATAACTCCATTATAAGTAAGCCAAGGAGCATCTGTATATTAAACAGCTGCTATGAACATCTGTATACAAGTCTTTTTGTAAATACGTGTTCTCATTTCTTTCGGATAAATACCTGGAGTGGGATTGCTAGATCACATGGTAGATATGTGTTTAAATTTATGAGAAACTGCGAAAGTATTTTCCAAAGTAATAGTAACATTTTACACTCCTACCAGGACTGTCTGAGAGTTCCAGGTGCTCCACATCCTTACTGACACTTAGTATTGTCTGTCTCTTTAATTTTGGTTGTTCTAGTGGGTGTGAAATGGTATCTTGGTTTAGTTTTAATGTGCATTTTCCTAATGCCTAGTGGAATTTTCCTTCGCCTAATGGCTGATGAGGTTGAGGTCTTTCCATGTGCTTATTAGTCATTCATATACCTTCTTTAGCAAAGGGTCTTTTCAATTATCTTGCTTATATTTAATTGGTCTGCCTTCACAGTTGAGTTGTATTAGTTCTTTATATATTGAACATAAAAGTCCTTTGTCAGATATATGCTTGCAAATATTTTTTTCCTATTCTGTGGTCTCTCTTTCATCTTTCTAATGGCGTTTTCCAATGAGCAAAAATTAATTTTATAAAAGCTCAGTTTACCAATTATGTTTTTAATAGTTTGTGGGTCTTATGCTCTATTCAATAAATATTTGCCTACACTAAAGTTGCCAAGATTTTCTCCTAGGTTTTCTTCTAGGAGTTTTATAGTCTTTACTTTTACATGTTGTCTATTATACAATTTGAATTAATTGTTGAGTATGGTGTGAGGCAAGGGCCAATACTTATATCTTTTGCAATGAATGTCCTAGCACCATTTGCTGAAGCACCCCTTTTCCCCCATTGAAATGGCTTGGCACAAAAATCACTTGACCATACATGTGTGGGTCTATTTCTGGACTGTCTCTGCCACATTGATCGCATATCTATCTTTTTGCCATTATCATATCTTGATTGCTACAGTTTTATAGTAAGTATTAAAATTGCTTTGGTTATTCTAAATCATTTTAATTTCTATATAGAGTTTAGAATCAGCTTGTCAAGTTTTTAAAAAAAATCTGCTGGATTTTTGACAGGGATTATGTTCAGTCTATGAGCCAGTTTGGGGAGAATCTCCATCTTAACAATACTGAATCTTCAGATCCATGAAAATGATTTGTACCTCTATTTATTTAGGTCTTATTTAATTTTTAGCCATGTTTTATAGTTTTCAGTGTACAGATCTTACATAAACTTTGTTACATTTACCCCAAACCATGTCATAGTTTTTGATGGCATTGTAAATGAAATTGTATTTTTTATTTTATTTTTTATTTTTTTAATTATTATACTTTAAGTTCTAGGGTATATGTGCACAACGTGCAGGTTTGTTACATATGTATACATGTGCCATGTTGGTGTGCTGCACCCATTAACTTATCATTTACATTAGGTATATCTCCTAATGCTATCCCTCCCCTCTAACCCTACCCTACGACAGGCCCCAGTGTGTGATGTTCCCCTTCCTGTGTCCAAGTGTTCTCATTGTTCAATTCCCACTTATGAGTGAGAACATGCAGTGTTTGGTTTTCTGTCCTTGCAATAGTTTGCTGAGAATGATGGTTTCCAGCTTCATCCATGTCCCTACAAAGGACATGAACTCATCCTTTTTTATGGCTGCATGGTGTTTCATATTCCATGTTGTATGTGTGCCACATACATATTCCATGGTGTATGTGTGCCACATTTTCTTAATCCAGTCTATCTTATTTTATTTTTCAAATGTCCATTGCTGGTATATAGTAATATAATTGAGTTTATACACTCACCTTGTATTGTATGACCTTGCTAAATTCAACTTTTTCATTCTAGTAGCTTTTTCTCCTCCGTAGTTTCCTTAGGATTTTCTAACATAAAAGTGTTATGTGTGAAAAAGATAGTTTTATTATTTTTTTGTCCAATATCTGTGCCTTTTCTTTATTTTTCATGCCTTTTTTGCAATGGTTAGAACTTCTAGTACAATATCGAATAGAACTGATGAGAGAGGGTATACTTGCCTGTTTACCATCTTAGGGAGAAGTATTCAGTCTTTCCCTATTAAGTATGATAGTTAGCTATAGGCTTTTTGTAGATGTCCTAAAATGTAGTCTGCTTTTAATTATTATCATGGTCTGGCAATTCTATACAAAGCCAATGATAAAATACTTATCACTTCTAAAATATCTTTTGTTGGTCTGAGTTCCATATAATTGCTGAAATTACTTCTGAGTTTGATTAATATATATCTAACCTTCAAATTTACATATTTGCATCAATTATCCTTTAGTAATTGTATTCTATATGGAAGTTAATTAAGAGAATTCCCAGTTATACAGGGAATTCTTATTCCCTTCCCCCTCCCACCACTACCCCACACACTGACCCAGCAGCATGCTTTCTTTGGAGAAGAATTTGTAACAGATCACAGTCATTCCAGCTTCCTTCAGGGGTAGTTTGTGCCTCCAACTCCTGGGATGCATATATTCCCGCATTTACACTGCGGAGTCTGAAGAAACAGTTATAGCACTGGGATTGCAAAGATGAAGAAACAGAACCTCACTTGCTTCAATTCTATCATCTATATAATTCCTTGGAGTTTTTGGTTTTGTGTTTAGAATTTGAAACAGTGAAACTGTGAGATATAATATTTTTGTTTGATAAGGGCAAATTTTTATTCATATATGAAATATTTTGAGTGATATTCTTAAAAGTGTCATTCATTTTAAATTCTATTCTTGTTGTTTATTATTTAATTGTAACACTATTCATTTCTTTGACAGGCCATTATATAGGTCTAAGTTTTTTCCCTTTAAAAATATATTAATGCAGGCCAGGCACGTGGCTCATGCCCTTAATCCCAGCTCTTTGGAAGGCCGAAGCAGGCAGATCACTTAAGGCCAGGATTTGAGACCAGCCTGGGCAACATGGCGAAACCCCATCTCTATTAAAAATACAAAAATTAGCCGGGCATGGTGGCATGCGCCTCTAGTCCCAGCTACTTAGGAGGCCTAGGCACGAGAATCACTTAAACTCTGGAGGTGGAGGTTGCAGTGAGCTGAGATTGCGCCACTGCACTTCAGCCTGGGCGACAAAGCGAGACTCTGTCTCAAAATATACATATATATAAATGCAATGAAAAAACTAGCAATCGTTATTTTTGCATATTTGTGCTATAATATCTTATTTTTTATTTTTTACTTTTTGTAAAGTAAAAAATATTTATCTGCACCACATTCAACAAAAGATAACTTTTATTGTGAGCATTGCTTTTTTGGTTATTGTTATGATTCATTTCAGTTCATGATTATTTGTGACAATAATTTTAGTATAGAGAAGACACATTTGCTCCCAGGGTTGGGTATGCTGCTTCTGCCGTTGGTAAGATGGAGCCTGTGCAGGTCCAACCCCAGGCAATTGTCAGCCCACAGACCATCCTACAGGTCAGATAGAGTGGGGTTTGGTTGGTTGCCTCTGATTATTTGTCTTCTAGGAAATATTTTGAGTTTTGTTCTGAGGCAAAGGCACAGATAAAACAGATAGATTAATGATGCATAGCTGTGAAATGATTTTGCAAAGTTCTATCAGAAAACCCTGCACTGAGAGTCAGGACTCTGCCCTGTCACCCCATTATCTGCTTTCTACCCCTTGGGTTGAATGAGAAAATCTTGATTTCTTCTGGTCCTGAAATTCAATGAGTCTGTTATCCCACTAAGAAATATAAAGGGTTATTATTACTCTTGTTTTTGTTGTTTGTATTAATGAACAAAGAAGAGGCTCTGGAAACTTTGACCAATGGGGCAGAAGGACAGCAAGACAGTTAAATATTTAAAAATGTTCTAAAGTAAAATTCGAGAGTCTTGTCGTCAGCTGTTTGAATTTGGCTTACTATCACTGGCTGTGACCTTATACCTCATTCCCAAGGCTATGGGATCTTTATTAAGTTCAATTGCAGAGGGCAGACTGCAGTGGTGGCTAACCAATGCTGTATCTGCCCTTCAGCTCAAACCCATCTCTACCTGAGAATTTTCGGTGTGCTCAGATAGCAGAGACAGAGACCCATGCCCATTGTTGTCCTGTTACTGGCAAAGCCAGGTACAACACCAGAGGTAAGAGCTCTGTGTTCATGGATCACCTGCATTAGAATCATGGGATGCTTCCTAACCTAGTGAATCTAAAGGCAGGGCCCAGGAATCTGCCATAAACATGTTTATATGATGATTAGTATCATGCATTCTGAAGTCTGAGCACCATTCATATAGAAGAATGGCCAAGAGAGTGAGGATTTTAAAATGATTCAAAGCTGATACAATAGAAGTGAATCACTAAAACATATTTTACTGCCTTTGTTATTTCAGTTTTTTTTTTTTTTGAGATGGAGTCTCACTCTGTCATCCAGGCTAGAGTGCAGTGGAGTGATCTCGACTCACTGCAATCTCCGCCTCCTGAGTTCAAGTGATCCTCCTGCCTCAGCCTCCCAAATAGCTGGGATTACAAGCATGCACGACCATGCCCCAGTAAGTTTTGTTTTTGTTTTTGTTTTAAGTAGATATGGGGTTTTACCAAGTTGACCAGGCTGGTCTTGAACTCCTGACCTCAAGTAATCTGCCTCCCCAAATTGCTGGGATTACAGGTGTGAGCCACCACGTCTGGCCTCACAATATCTTTAATTATTAAATGGCCAGCACTTTTTTTTCTCCAAACTTGTCATTCTGCAAAATCAGGAGATGTCATTTTAAGTTGCATCAAGTGCTGTGAGATAGATATGACTGATATGACAAATTATAAGGTGACATTCATTACGTGGAATCCATGGCCTGAATGAAAGGTTAGGAAAACTATGGGTTTCTAATGAGAAAGTCAAATTTAATTAATTATCCTCTGAATAGATTTGCACTGGGGGTTTGGCAGCTGAAGCTTAATAGCTAATTACAAGGACTGTCAGTGAATAGTGGGTAATCTGCATCCCCAATTTCATGTTGGAGATGTCATAATTGCTGTATATCACAGGACAGCAAGGCAGAGCAAATAGATACAAGCTGCACCTTTCTAGAGGAATTCCGTGATGCTGCTCTGAGAGTTGGAGAAAAGGTCCCAGCTGTCAACCACAGACTGAGATAAAGTCAGCAGTTTCAAGTAATGCAGTATGTACCCAACTGCCTTTGAATCATGGAACCAGAGAGACTACCGGATGGCCTCTAGCTGATCCCCTTCCACTAGGTCATTGATGCATCCAGTTATTTCAGACTATACCATTTTCCCCTATCCTTCCAACCCTATCTGCTATTCAGCCAGTTTCCTTTAGTAGTTAGATATCAGGCAGGGTTCCTGCAATTCACCATATCGAAAGCATTTGGCAAAATTCAACACCCCTTCATGATAAAATGTTATCATCAATCTTAGAATAGAAGAGGACTCAACTTGAGAAAGGGCATCTACAAAAAATTTACAGGTAACATTGTACTTAATGCTACAAAACAATGTCTTTCACCTAATGTCAAAAAATCACTTTGGTTGCAGAATGAAGAATGGCTTGTGGAGAGATGGGTAAAAGTCAATGATATAATTGCATCTGGGAAGTTATGGCAATAGTTCAGGTGAAGATGACAGCTTAGACTTGGATGGCAGCAATAGAAAAGAGAGGTATTTTGGAAGATGGGTCTCATTCACAGATTGGGGATTATTCACAAATTGAGGGACAGATCTAAATATAACTGCTAGGTATTATCTTACTCAGCTGGGTGGATGGTGCTGCCATTCACTGGGCAGAAAAATCAGGATGATTTTCTCTATACCATGGCCCCCAAAAGTCAATTAGAACAGTCTGATATCTGTGGAAGACATCCATATTCAGAATGGAGGTGAGGTATTTTCAAGTACACGAAACTATGTTTACAAACACAGGGCTCCCTGACTGCAGGAAATAATTGAGGGAAAAAGCCGGTCTTACGAAATAAATTACTGGGAAGACATGCCAATACTGAAATACTGGAGAAGAGGGGAGAATTGTATATTTCAAGGTGCTTTACAACAAGCTCTTTAACGTATTATCTGATTTAAGTATGACCACAGCCATGCGAGGCAGAATTTTTCTGATACCTGTTTTTAGTTGATGATTGGAGTCCCAATTTATTAAGTGATTTGTCCAAAACTATTCAATGGTGAAAGGTTTTTAAATGTAAATCTCCTGATTGCAGTGTCCCTAATCTTTTCAATGCTATATTAAAAGTTAATTTCAGCTAAGAAGAGAGTCATTGGAAGGAATTCAGGTCTGTAGACTGGGTCCTCTCTAATAGGCTATTTCTCTTTTCTCCCACCCAGCTAAATCCTACTTATCGTTTGAGACTCTGTTCAGATTGTTCATCTCCTGTAAATCTTTTGCACCCATTCCTACTTATTGATTACTCCCATTAAAAAAATTAAGTTATATGTTATTTAATGTAATACATTAAAATAGTATAATTTCAACATGCTATCAATATAAAAATGATATTTCACATTTTTCTGTACCAAATATTTGAAACCCAGCATGTATTTTATATTTACAATGAATCATAATTGGAAGTAGGCTCATTTCCAGTGCTTAGTGGCTAGTGGCTACTGTACTGGACAGCACAGGTCTACAGTCTAACCCCTTCTAACCTTCAGTGTGATACTCACCTTAAAATGTACAAAAAGAGGTGCATAATAGTTGATCCAACATTAGATAATGCTCTGTTAAAATGGGAAGTGAAAAACAAAATATCTTAGCATTTGGTCCTTATCTGATTACCGAGACATTTTACTGTGAATGAAGAGTGGCTATGCAAATCTTTTTGACATTTTTACAAATACATTGCAGACTGGTTTTCTCTTTCCATTATCTCGTTTAAAGTCTGTGTGGGCACCTAGTTATTTTGTTCTATTTCTCCACTTAACAGTTGTTCATTCTGACCTATCTCAAAATAATAAGAGCTATTTAAGACAAACCCACAGCCAATATCATACTGAATGGGCAAAAACTGGAAGCATTCCCTTTGAAAACAAGACAAAGGTGCCCTCTCTCACCACTCCTATTCAACACAGTGTTGGAAGTTCTGGCCAGGGCAATCAGGCAAGAGAAAGAAATAAAACGTATTCAATTAGGAAAAGAGGGAGTCAAATTGTCTCTGTTTGCAGATGACATGATTGTATATTTAGAAAACCCCATCGTCTCAGCCTAAAATCTTCTTAAGCTGATAAGCAACTTCAGCAAATCTCAGGATACAAAATCAATATGCAACAATCACAAGCATTCCTATACACCAATAATAGACAAACAGAGAGCCAAATCATGAGTGCCCTCCCATTCACGATTGCTACAAAGAGAATAAAATACCTAGGAATCCAACTTAAAAAGGATGTGACAGACCTCTTCAAGGAGAACTACAAACCACTGCTCAGTGAAATAAAAGAGGACACAAACAAATGGAAGAATATTCCATGCTCATGGATAGGAAGAATCAATATCATGAAAATGGCCATACTGCCCAAGATAATTTATAGATTCAATGCTATCCCCATCAAACTACTACTGACTTTCTTCACAGAATTGGAAAAACTACTTTAAAGTTCATAGGGAAACAAAAAAAGAGCCCGCATTGCCAAGACAATCCTAAGCAAAAAGAACAAAGCTGGAGGCATCATGCTACCTGACTGTACTACAAGACTACAGTAACCAAAAGAGCATGGTACTGGTACCAAAACAGATATATAGACCAACGGAACAGAACAGAGGCCTCAGAAATAACACCACAAATCTACAACCACCTGTCCTTGGCAAACCTGACAAAAACAAGCAATGGGGAAAGGATTCCCTATTTAATAAATGGTGCTGGGAAAACTGGCTAGCCATATGTAGAAAGGTGAAACTGGATCCCTTCCTTACACCGTATACAAAAATTAACTCAAGATGGATTAACGACTTAATGTAAGACCTAACGCCATAAAAACCCTAGAAGAAAACCTAGGCAATACCATTTAGGACATAGGCATGGGCAAAGACTTTGTGACTACAACACCAAAAGCAATGGCAACAAAAGCCAAAATAGATAAATGGGATCTAATTAAACTAAAGAGCTTCTGCACAGCAAAAGAAACTATCATTAGAGTGAACAAGCAACCTACAGAATGGGAGAAAATTTTTGCAATCTACCCATCTGCCAAAGGGCTAATATCTAGAATCTACAAAGAACTTAAACAAATTTACAAGAGAAAAACAAAGAACCCCATCAAAAAGTGGGCAAAGGATATGAACAGACACTTCTCAAAAGAAGATGTTTATGCAGCCAACAGACACATGAAAAAATGCTCATCATCAGTCGTCATCAGAGAAATGCTAAATCAAAACCACAGTGAGATACCATCACGCCAGTTAAAATGGCGGTCATTAAAAAGTCAGGAAACAACAGATACTGGAGAGGATGTGGAGAAATAGGAACGCTTTTACACTGTTGGTAGGAGTGTAAATTAGTTCAACCATTGTGGAAGACAGTGTGGCGATTCCTCAAGGATCTAGAACTAGAAATACCATTTGACCCAGCAATCCCATTACTGGGTATATACCCAAAGGATTATAAATCATGCTACTATGAAAACACATGCACACATATGTTTATTGTGGCACTATTCACAATAGCAAAGACTTGGAACCAACCCAGATGTCCATCAATGATAGATTGGATTAAGAAAATGTGGCACATATACACCATGGAATACTATGCAGCCATAAAAAAGGATGAGTTAATGTCCTTTGCAGGGACATGGATGAAGCTGGAAACCATCATTCTCAGCAAACTATCACAAGGACAGAAAACCAAACACTGCATGTTCTCACTCAGGTGGGAATTGAACAATGAGAACACACGGACACAGGGCAGGGAGCATCACACACCAGGGCCTGTTGAGGGGTTGGGGTGCTGGGGGAGGGACAGCATTAGGAGAAATACCTAATGTAAATTACGAGTTGATGGGTGCAACATATCAACATGGCACATGTATACCTATGTAACAAACCTGCACGTTGTGCACATGTACCCTAGAACTGAAAGTATATTAAAAAAAATTTAAACATTTTAAAATCTATAATAGATGAGAGGAAAATTAAAAAAAATAAAATCCAAGTGAAATTAAATTCTAGAAGATTAATGTTGCCAGTTATATTTTGATGACAACAATAAACCTAATGCAATTTTGTTATCTTATTGCTTTAAAATGCAAGTTGATAACCAACAATGGTACCATTTTAGCACAGGTAACTAACTACTTGCGTTTGAGTTTCCCGAGAGGTCATCTGAATTGCAATAATGAAGAGGCGCTTAACTGATTGATGTTTTTTATAGTCTCTTAAATAGCATTAAATTTGTCTTAGAGTCTCTAGTATATTTAACAATTATATAAAGAAAAAAAAAGAGTTGTTCATTCTGCCATTCAGTAAATACCTGCTGACACTTTATTGGCCAAATGTGCCAGATGCAGGGATGTGAAAGATACCATATGTCTGCTTTTACAAAGCTTCCAAAGTAGTGATAAAGAGAAAGAGGGTGAAAAACATGTGAAAACATATCTTTGTGTTTTATTTGACAATTATCACTCTGTGTCTATTATTTGTTTGAATATTAGTTTTCCCCCATTTCTTTAACTGGAGTGAGAGGAATGGACTTTATCTTCTTATTCTTTTTATCTTCTTGGGACCTAGGAGAATGCCTTAATAAATACGTGTGGAATCCACTGCAATGGATGAATAAATGTGTGTTATTTTCTACAACAGAGGTCCCTACAAAGTATACTAGGAATATAAAGAAACATTTCATCTTCCTGATGGAGAATAGAAAGGAATATAAGGCAGAGGGGACATATGGTCCAGGCCTTGAAGGACTTGACACAATTGAAGAAGCTGATAAGAAGGAAGTTTGAGGAAAAGAATGAATAGGAGTTTTCAGATGAGAAAGTCTGGGAGTAGAAGTACATCACTTATGGCAGGTACTTTCTGAACATTTGCTTAATAAATACACAAATAGGTAAAAGAAAGAACTGAAGGACCTGAGGATGATCTATTTTGTGGAGTTAGAAATGGAGGGAGTGAAGGGGGGTGGCACAGCAGTAGGAACATGGGAAAAACTGACAGCCACGAGTTGGCTGTTGCGATTGTTAACATTTTAAAGCAAAACAAGACAACAGCAACCACCCTCTCGACGTTGGAGGTACAGTATTGTGTCCTCTTCTCTTAGCTTTGGGATAATGCCTATTGTATCCATCTGAGAACTTAATGATTCCGTAATCTCTCATTAACGTGGACAATTTCATTCAAGAAGGTTTATAGGCAGAGTGAAAAATAAGAAACCTAGCAGAGTGACATGCTTTCATTTTACTATAATGCATATAAAGGAAGACAAATATGCCAATAATATCCTTCTAATTCGATAGAACAGTCTTACAAGAACTTGTGCTATTTAGAAAAAGAGACACAGCAATGACTAACTTGTTCCCTGGGCAAATTACCAAGTAAGACAATCAAAGCCACAGATTTTCATAGGTTCTGTTTCCAGGAAGACAGCAGTTTCCAAAGTCTTCAGAGTCTGAGAAGACCAAGTTCTTCTATATATACATATACATATACATATACATATACATATACATATATATTTTGAGACACAGTCTCACTCTTTCACCCAGGCTGGAGTGCAGTGGCATGATCTTGGCTCACCACAGCCTCCGCCTCTTGGGTTCAAATGATTCTCCTGCCTCAGCCTCCCAAGTATCTGTGATTACCAGAATGTGCCACCACACCTGGCTAACTTTTGTGTTTTTACAAAAATACAAAAGTGACGGAGTTTCGCCATGTCGTGCAATCTGGTCTTGAACTCCTGACCTCAAGTGATCCGCCCGCCTTGACCTTCCAAAGTGCTGGGATTACAGGTGTGAGCCAGCATGCCCAGCCTCCCAAATTATATTTCTAAGGACACAGTTTTAATAGAGACAACAAACTTAAAACTGTTAGAAATTTTTCACCTGCCTCTATATTGTACAGTAAAGTAAAATTGATATTCCCTAAAAGTTCCAAGTTGAGAGCAAATGTAAGCCTGTATAGCCCAATTTTTCTGGAAACAGAAACCAAGAAAGTAATAGGATTTTACTAAATATTAGTGAAAAAAAGAGCACAGTATTAATCTTCCACATAAACAAGGTTACATGCAGATATGAGAAAACCCCCAAAGTTGCACTGTTTGTGTTTATGGAACCCTTCTCTAAGTAACATATCCGACACTCCAACCCCCTTCAATTCCCCCATCGCAATCCTGACAAAAGCATTTCTCCTCCCACCACCACTGCCGGAATAAGTGCCCTTTCCCTCCCGGCTCTCAGCCAGTCCAGCTTTACTTCTATGCCGGATTTCCACCTGGCTCATTTCTGCCTCTGGCCTTTTGTTCAGCTTTCCCTGCTTGGGGCACACACCTCATTCCCTTCAGTTCTTCCACGATTCTGAAGTATTATAGAAATTACCTTTCATCTAGATTGTTTGTCTTTGAACCCTCTAGGCCTTGCTAAGGGGCGGGTAGAAGTTGGAATGAGAGCTGAGGGGGCAAAAAGTTCTGGTAGTCTGTTTTTCAGGACAAGCACTCTTTCTCTGGAAATGGTAACAAGAGCCACATTAAACAGAAAGGCTTGCTTTCATGGATGTTTCTGTTATACATATGCATTTTTTTTCAATCGGAGAGAAGAGGAAGTGTACTTCCCCTAGCCTTCAGTCATGTTCAGGATGAGGAAGGCGAGACAAACAGGGAACCTAGGTTTTATGTGAACTCGCTGATTGAGACCGACAATGCCTGGTACTTGGCAAGGACACCATCTTTACCTTTACCATGAGGACAGGGTCTCACTGTCACCCCAACCACTTGCCTGATACTATGGTTCCTGGGTGCTAGGGGACAGGGGTAAGGAGTGGAGAGGTGTTTAGGGGGAGGAATGCGTTTAGGAATCTTTTGTGTGCTGGCAGGAAACCTGGGTCCACCAGTTTCAGAGATCCTTGTTTACTATATACCAGACAGCGAGGCTGATGATGATCTGGAAGATGTTCATTCAGAAGCCAGCCGCCAAAAGAGGTGGACAGAGCTAGAGATAATCAGTAAGAAAAAGTGACCTGAGAGCAGGAAAAGCAATGGAGTCATATAAATCACATACTGTCCTGTACTGCTGTTGAAATGTGCATCCATTCATTTATCCATTCATTTTTTTTCAATCAATAGTTATTGAGTGCCTGTGTATTCACATTATTGAATGTGAATTCAATGCATCTTTTTAAGGTGGTAGTTCTTTTTGTTTTTTGTTTTTTTTGGTGGTGATGGTTGTTTTTTGAGATGGAGTTTCGCTCTGTCTCCCAGGCTGGAGTGCAGTGGTGCAATCCCGGCTCACTGAAAGCTCCACCTCCCGGGTTCAAGCAATTCTTCTGCCTCAGCCTCCTGCGTAGCTGGGATTACAGGCATGCATTACCACACCCGGCTAATTTTTTAAAAATTTGTTTTATTTTCAGTAGAGATGGGGTTTCACCATGTTGGCCAGGCTGGTCTCAAACTCCTGATCTAAAGTGATCCTCCTGCCTCGGCCTCCCAAAGTGCTGGTATTACAGGCGTGAGCCACCATGCCTGGCGTAAGGTGTTGGTTCTGTGTCTAAGTTTAGAAGCATCTAAATTTTAAGTTTTATTGTTGTTGTTGTTGTTGCAGGAAAACACAGATCCTGGTGCCGAACATGAGGACAGGACAGGACGAAGGAGAAAGTGGAAGGAGGGGAGCTTCTCTCTCAGCCTCATCCTCCTGGGCCTGGATGCCGGAGAGTCATGAGGTGGTTCAGAGTACCCCGGGTAAGGAGGGAAAGATGGTGCCCACCACATGGAGGCCAGCCTAGATCTTGTATGAAACCCGTGAGGTATGAAGGAGTAATTTTTCTTTCTAAGCCATTTATCTGCTTATTTCTCAGATCAGTGCCCTTGATGTTTGAACTTGGTGTGAATGACCATCTTAGTGATTCTTACTGCAATGACAGTAGGGAGTTAAATGACATAAGAGTCTTTTTTATGGTAAAAGATATAAAAATGTATCTGCATGTGGTCAGTGTAGAATATTCCCAGCCCGAGGTGCAGTTTTCTGGATCCCTTCCACAGACATTGCGTGGAAGCACACCTATTAACCGATAAGGGGTGAAATTTCACCAGAATAGAGAGGCATTCTCTTTGCCCTTTTCACAGGGGTGAGGATGAGGTTAGGGATGGGGTTATACCTTCTTTGCTCTCCCAGCTGCTTCTATATATCTTAGCCTGGATATGCCTAAACTTAAGCCAAAACAGAAAGTCAGAGACAGGTAGTTTATTTGCAAAATGATACCAGGGATCGGGAGTAAGGAATGAGAGTAAAGCAGGCGAGGCAGAAAAGCCACTGCAATCATGCACTGTCAACAGAGGAATGACCAACAAGCACATGAAAGGTCTCAGTGTTACTAGTCATCAGAATTCAGATGAAAACCACCAGGAGATACCTACTAGATGCCTATTAGAATGGCTACATTAAAAAGACTGCAGCAACAAATGTTGGTGAGGGTGTGGAACAGTCAGAGCTCTCATAAATTGTTGGTAGGGGTGTAAATTGGTACAACTGCTTTGGAAAGGTCTGGCACTTTCTTAAAAAACTAAACACACACCTTCCATCACCCAGCAATTTCATTCCTAGATATTTGCCCAGCAGAAATGAAAATATCTGTATATAAACAGACTCGTTTAAGAATGTTCATGGCCTGGCACGGTGGCTCACGCCTGTAATCCCAGCAGTTTGGGAGGCCGAGATGGGTGGATCACGAGGTCAGGAGATCGAGACAATCCTGGCTAACATGGTGAAACCCCGTCTCTCCTAAAAATACAAAAAATTAGCTGGGCGTGGTGTGGGTGCCTGTAGTCCCAGCTACTCAGGAGGCTGAGGCAGGAGAATGGTGTGAACCCGGGAGGTGGAGTTTGCAGTGAGCGGAGATCGCGTCACTGCACTCCAGCCTGGGCGATAGAGCGAGACTCTGTCTCAAAAAAAAGAATGTTCACAGCAGCATTATGTGTTATAGTCAGAAACTGGAAACAGGCCAGGCCTGTAATCCTAGCACTTTGAGAACCTCAGGTAGGAGAATTGCTTGAGGCCAGGAGTTCAGGACCAGCCTGGGGAACATAGCAAGACCCTGTCTTCACAAAAAATAAAAACATTAGCCAGCCATGGTGGCACACATCTGTAGTCCTAGCTACTTAGAAGGCTGAGGTGGGAGGATCACTTGAGCCCAGGAGTTCAAGGCTGTAGTGAGCTATGATCACCCAGCCTGGGTGATAGAATAAGACCTTGTTTCTAAACAAAACAAAACAAAAACTGGAAACAGCTCATTAACAGAAGAATGGATAAACAAACTGTGGTATGTTCATGCAATGGAATATTGCCCAGCCATTAAAAGGAATGGAGTACTGATATAATAATATGTGTAAATATTAAAGCATGCTGGGTGAAAAAAGCCTTACACAAAATAATATGGTATTTTCCTATTTAAAGTTCTAGAACAGGCAGAACTAATCTGCAATGAAGAAAAATCAAAATAGTGATCTGTGCAGATGTGGGCGTGCAAGTAGGAGTTGACAGAGAGCAGGCATGAGGGAATGTTCCTCTACATCTTCAAAGGAGTTTGGGTTACACATGTCAACGTACTTTTCAAAACTTACTGAATGGTACACTTACCATTGTTCATTTTATTGAATATAAATTTTGCCTTAGAAGAAAAACATCATAAATGAATACTGAAGTTTTGTTAATGATATGCATGCTGAAGTGTTAAGGGTGAATTATACTGTTATCTGAAAAGTACTTTGAAATGCATTAAAAATAAAATAGATTAGTAGATGGATAGAACAATGGATAAATGGATATACATATGATAAAAGAAATAGAGTAAGATGTTAGTTGTACAATCTAGATAGGGATAAATGGGTTTTGACTGTAGAATTCTTTCTTTTTTTTTTATTTTTTATTTTTTTCCAGTAAAAAACCCAACATGCTTTATTTCACAGAAATTGACAAACTGATTTTAAAATTTATATGGAAGTTCAAAGGACCTAGAATATCCAACACAGTTTTGAAATAAAGAGTAACAAAGTTGGAGAACTTGTATAACCTCACTTCAAGGCTTATTATAGAGCACTCTAAATAATACAATGTAATATTAGGGTAAGGAAAGACAAATATACAAATACAACCAAATAGACCAGAAATAGACCTGATGCATGGCCAATAAGCACATGATAAGATGTTTAATCATTAGTCATCAGGTAAACAGAAATTAAAATCACAATGAAGTACTATCACACACCTATCAGAATGACTACAAATTAAAAATTGTAATGATACCACGTTTGGTGAGAAAATAGAGCATCTAGAAATCTCATATATTACTGAGGACAGTATAAAATAGTTGAATCCATATCTTGGTTATTGTAAATAGTGCTGTAATAAACATGGCAGTGCAGATATCTCTTTGATATACTAATTTCCTTTCTTTTTTTTTTTTTGGATTATACTTTAGGGTTTTAGGGTACATGTGCACAATGTGCAGGTTTGTTACATATGTATCCATGTGCCATGTTGATTTCCTGCACTCATTAACTCGTCATTTAGCATTAGGTGTATCTCCTAATGCTGTCCCTCCCCCCTCCCCCCACCCCACAACAGTCCCTGCAGTGTGATGTTCCCCTTCCTGTGTCCGTGAGTTCTCATTGTTCAATTCCCACCTATGAGTGAGAACATGCGGTGTTTGGTTTTTTGTCCTTGCGATAGTTTACTGAGAATGATGTTTTCCAGTTTCATCCATGTCCCTACAAAGGACACGAACTCATCATTTTTTATGGCTGCATAGTATTCCATGGTGTATATGTGCCACATTTTCTTAATCCAGTCTATCGTTGTTGGACATTTGGGTTGGTTCCAACTCTTTGCTATTGTGAATAGTGCTGCAATAAACATACGTGTGCATGTGTCTTTATAGCAGCATGATTTATAGTCCTTTGGGTATATACCCAGTAATGGGATGGCTGGGTCAAATGGTATTTCTAGTTCGAGATCCCTGAGGAATCGCCACACTGACTTCCACAATGGTTGAACGAGTTTACAGTCCCACCAACAGTGTAGAAGTGTTCCTATTTCTCCACATCCTCTCCAGCACCTGTTGTTTCCTGATTTTTTAATGATGGCCATTCTAACTGGTGTGAGATGGTATCTCACTGTGGTTTTGATTTGCATTTCTCTGATGGCCAGTGATGATGAGCATTTTTTCATGTGTTTTCTGGCTGCATAAATGTCTTCTTTTGAGAAGTGTCTGTTCATGTCCTCTGCCCACTTTTTGATGGGGTTGTTTGTTTTTTTCTTGTAAATTTGTTCGAGTTCATTGTAGATTCTGGATATTAGCCCTTTGTCAGATGAGTAGGTTGCAAAAATTTTCTCCCATTCTGTAGGTTGCCTGTTCATTCTGATGATAGTTTCTTTTACTGTGCAGAAGCTCTTTAGTTTAATGAGATCCCATTTGTCGATTTTGGCTTTTGTTGCCATTGCTTTTCGTGTTTTAGACATGAAGTCTTTGCCCACGCCTATGTCCTGAATGGTATTGCCTAGGTTTTCTTGTAGGATTTTAATGGTTTTAGGTCTAACATATAAGTCTTTAATCCATCTTGAATTAATTTTTGTATAAGGTGTAAGGAAGGGATCCAGTTGCAGCTTTCTACATATGGCTAGCCAGTTTTCCCAGCACCATTTATTAAATAGGGAATCCTTTCCCCATTTCTTGTTTTTGTCAGGTTTGTCAAAGATCAGATAGTTGGCCGGGCGCGGTGGCTCACGCTTGTAATCCCAGCACTTTGGGAGGCCGAGGCGGGCGGATCACGAGGTCAGGAGATCGAGACCACGGTGAAACCCCGTCTCTAGTAAAAATACAAAAAATTAGCCGGGCGTGGTGGCGGGCGCCTGTAGTCCCAGCTACTCGGAGAGGCTGAGGCAGGAGAATGGCGTGAACCCGGGAGGCGGAGCTTGCAGTGAGCCGAGATCGTGCCACTGCACTCCAGCCTGGGCGACAGAGCGAGACTCCGTCCATTTATTAAATAGGGAATCCTTTCCCCATTTCTTGTTTTTGTCAGGTTTGTCAAAGATCAGATAGTTGTAGCTATGCGGCATCATTTCTGAGGGCTCTGTTCTGTTCCATTGATCTATGTCTCTGTTGTGGTACCAGTACCGTGCTGTTTTGGTTACTGTAGCCTTGTAGTATAGTTTAAAGTCAGGTAGCGTGATGCCTCCAGCTTTGTTCTTTTGGCTTAGGATTGACTTGGCGATGCGGGCTCTTTTTTGGTTCCATATGAACTTTAAAGTAGTTTTTTCCAATTCTGTGAAGAAAGTCATTGGTAGCTTGATGGGGATGGCATTGAATCTATAAATTACCTTGGGCAGTATGGCCATTTTCACGATATTGATTCTTCCAACCCATGAGCATGGAATGTTCTTCCATTTGTTTGTATCCTCTTTTATTTCATTGAGCAGTGGTTTGTAGTTCTCCTTGAAGAGGTCCTTCACATCCCTTGTAAGTTGGATTCCTGGGTATTTTATTCTCTTTGAAGCAATTGTGAATGGGAGTTCACTCATGATTTGGCTCTCTGTTTGTCTGTTCTTGGTGTACAAGAATGCTTGTGATTTTTGTACATTAATTTTGTATCCTGAGACTTTGCTGAAGTTGCTAATCAGCTTAAGGAGATTTTGGGCTGAGACAATGGGGTTTTCTAGATATACAATCATGTCATCTGCAAACAGGGACAATTTGACTTCCTCTTTTCCTAATTGAATACCCTTTATTTCCTTCTCCTGCCTGATTGCTCTGGCCAGAACTTCCAGCACTATGTTGAATAGGAGCGGTGAGAGAGGGCATCCCTGTCTTGTGCCAGTTTTCAGAGGGAATGCTTCCAGTTTTTGCCCATTCAGTATGATATTGGCTGTGGGTTTGTCATAGATAGCTCTTATTATTTTGAGATATGTCCCATCAATACCTAATTTATTGAGAGTTTTTAGCATGAAGGGCTGTTGAATTTTGTCAAAGGCCTTTTCTGCATCTATTGAGATGATCATGCAGTTTTTGTCTTTGGTTCTGTTTATATGCTGGATTACATGTATTGATTTGCGTATGTTGAACCAGCCTTGCATCCCAGGGATGAAGCCCACTTGATCATGGTGGATAAGCTTTTTGATGTGCTGCTGGATTCGGTTTGCCAGTATTTTATTGAGGATTTTTGCATCAATGTTCATCAAGGCTATTGGTCTGAAATTCTCTTTTTTGGTTATGTCTCTGCCAGGCTTTGGTATCAGGACGATGCTGGCTTCATAAAATGTGTTAGGGAGGATTCCCTCTTTTTCTATCAATTGGAATAGTTTCAGAAGGAATGGTACCAGTTCCTCCTTGTACCTCTGGTAGAATTCAGCTGTGAATCCATCAGGTCCTGGACTCTTTTTGGTTGGTAAGCTATTGATTATTGCCACAATTTCAGAACCTGTTATTGGTCTATTCAGAGATTCAACTTCTTCCTGGTTTAGTCTTGGGAGGGTGTATTTGTCGAGGAATTTATCCATTTCTTCTAGATTTTCTAGTTTCTTTGCATAGAGGTGTTTGTAGTATTCTCTGATGGTAGATTGTATTTCTGTGGGATCGGTGGTGGTATCCCCTTTTTCGTTTTTTATTGCATCTATTTGATTCTTCTCTCTTTTCTTCTTTATTAGTCTTGCTAGCGGTCCATCAATTTTGTTGATCTTTTCAAAAAACCAGCTCCTGGATTCATTAATTTTTTGAAGGGTTTTTTGTGTCTCTATTTCCTTCAGTTCTGCTCTGATTTTAGTTATTTCTAGCCTTCTGCTAGCTTTTGAATGTGTTTGCTCTTGCTTTTCTAGTTCTTTTAATTGTGATGTTAGGGTGTCAATTTTGGATCTTTCCTGCTTTCTCTTGTGGCTTTCTCGTTGGTTTCAAAGAACATCTTTATTTCTGCCTTCATTTCATTATGTACCCAATAGTCATTCAGGAGCAGGTTGTTCAGTTTCCATGTAGTTGAGCGGTTTTGAGTGAGTTTCTTAATCCTGAGTTCTAGTTTGATTGCACTGTGGTCTGAGAGACAGTTTGTTATAATTTCTGTTCTTTTACATTTGCTGAGGAGAGCTTTACTTCCAACTATGTGGTCAATTTTGGAATAGGTGTGGTGTGGTGCTGAAAAAATGTATATTCTGTTGACTTGGGGTGGAGAGTTCTGTAGATGTCTATTAGGTCCACTTTATGTAGAGCTGAGTTCAATTCCTGGATATCCTTGTTAACTTTCTGTCTCGTTGATCTGTCTAATGCTGACAGTGGGGTGTTAAAATCTCCCATTATTATTGTGTGGGAGTTTAAGTCCCTTTGTAGGTCACTGAGGACTTGCTTTATGAATCTGGGTGCTCCTGTGTTGGGTGCATATATATTTAGGATAGTTAGCTCTTCTTGTTGAATTGATCCCTTTACCATTATGTAATGGCCTTCTTTGTCTCTTTTGATCTTTGTTGGTTTAAAGTCTATTTTATCAGAGACTAGGATTGCAACCCCTGCCTTTTTTTGTTTTCCAGTTGCTTGATAGATCTTCCTCCATCCCTTTATTTTGAGTCTATGTGTGTCTCTGCATGTGAGATGGGTTTCCTGAATACAGCACACTGATGGGTCCTGACTCCTTATCCAGTTTGCCAGTCTGTGTCTTTTGATTGGAGCATTTAGCCCATTTACATTTAACGTTAATATTGTTATGTGTGAATCTGATCCTGTCATTATGATGTTAGTTGGTTATTTTGCTTGTTAGTTGCTGTAGTTTCTTCCTAGCCTCGATGGTCTTTACAATTTGGCATGTTTTTGCAGTGGCTGGTACCGGTTGTTCCTTTCCATGTTTAGTGCTTCCTTCAGGAGCACTTTTAGGGCAGGCCTGGTGGTGACAAAATCACTCAGCGTTTGCTTGTCTGTAAAGTATTTTATTTCTCCTTCACTTATGAAGCTTAGTTTGGTGGGGTAGGAAATTCTGGGTTGAAAATTCTTTTCTTTAAGAATGTTGAATATCGGCCCCCACTCTCTTCTGGCTTGTAGAGTTTCTGCTGAGAGATCAGCTGTTAGTCTGATGGGCTTCCCTTTGTGGGTAACGTGACCTTTCTCTCTGGCTGCCCTTAACATTTTTTCCTTCATTTCAACTTTGGTGAATCTGACAATTATGTGTCTTGGAGTTGCCCTTCTCGAGGAGTATCTTTGTGGCGTTCTCTGTACTTCCTGAATCTGAATGCTGGCCTGCCTTGCTAGATTGGGGAAGTTCTCCTGGATAATATCTTGCAGAGTGTTTTCCAACTTGGTTCCATTCTCCCCATCATTTTCAGGTACACCAATCAGACGTAGGTTTGGTCTTTTCACATAGTCCCAAATTTCTTGGAGGCTTTGTTCATTTCTTTTTATTCTTTTTTCTCTAAACTTCCCTTCTCTCTTCATTTCATTCATTTCATCTTCCATCATTGATACCCTTTCTTCCAGTTGATCGCATCTGCTACTGAGGCTTCTGCAATCTTCGCGTAGTTCTCGAAACTTGGCTTTCAGCTCCATCAGCTCCTTTAAGCCCTTCTCTCCATTGGTTATTCTAGTTATCCATTCTTCTAATATTTTTTCAAAGTTTTTAACTTCTTTGCTATTGTTTTGAATTTCCTCTCGTAGCTCAGAGTAGTTTGATCGTCTGAAGCCTTCTTCTCTCAACTCATCAAAGTCATCCTCCATCCAGCTTTGTTCCATTGCTGGTGAGGAACTGCGTTCCTTTGGAGGAGGAGAGGTGCTCTGCTTTTTAGAGTTTCCAGTTTTTTTGCTCTGTTTTTTCCCCATCTTTGTGGTTTTATCTACTTTTTGTCTTTGATGACGGTGATGTACAGATGGGTTTTTGGTGTGGATGTCCTTTCTGTTTGTTAGTTTTCCTTCTACCAGACAGGACCCTCAGCTGCAGGTCTGTTGGAGTTTGCTAGAGGTCCACTCCAGACCCTGTTTGGGTGGGTGTCAGCAGCGGTGGCTGCAGAACAGCGGATTTTCTTGAGACCACAAATTCAGCTGTCTGATAGTTCCTCTGAAAGTTTTGTCTCAGAGGAGTACCCGGTTGAATGAGGTGTCAGTCTGTCCCTACTGGGGGGTGCCTCCCAGTTAGGCTGCTCAGGGGTGAGGGACCCACTTTAGGAGGCAGTCTGTCCATTCTCAGATCTCCAGCTGCGTGCTGGGAGAACCACTACTCTCTTCAAAGCTGTCAGTCAGACAGGGACATTTAAGTCTGCAGAGGTTCCTGCTGACTTTTTGTTTGTCTGTGCCCTGCCCCCAGAGGTGGAGCCTACAGAGGCAGGTAGGCCTCCTTGAGCTGTGGTGGGCTCCACCCAGTTCGAGCTTCCTGGCTGCTTTGTTTACCTAAGCAAGCCTGGGCAATGGCGGGCGCCCCTCCCCCGGCCTTGCTGCCGCCTTGCAGCTTGATCTCAGACTGCTGTGCTAGCAATCAGCGAGACTCCGTGGGCACAGGACCCTCCGAGCCAGGTGCGGGACACAATCTCCTAGTGTGCCGTTTTCCAGGCCCGTTGGAAAAGCGCAGTATTAGGATGGGACTGACCCGATATTCCAGGTGCCGTCTGTTTCCCCTTTCTTTGACTAGGAAAGGGAACTCCCTGACCCCTTGCGCTTCCCGAGTGAGGCAATGCCTCGCCTTGCTTCGGCTCGCGCACAGTGTGCTTCACCGACTGTCCTGCACCCACTGTTAGGCACTCCCTAGTGAGATGAAACCGGTACCTCAAGCAGAAATGCAGAAATCACCCCTCTTCTGTGTCGCTGGGGCTGGGAGCTGGAGACCGGAGCTGTTCCTATTCGGCCATCTTGGCTCCACCTCCCAGAATTCTTTCAACTTCTCCATATGCTTGAACATTTTTATAATACAAAGTAAGGTAAAAACAAAAACACATGATCACATTGGCTACAACTGAGCAACTGTTGTACAAGCCTGTCAGGACCGTTGAGGAGTTTTCTGAAATCTACTTCAGAACCTAACACCTGGGTGGTGGAGGGGAAAACATTTATCTGTTGGCTTCTTTCTCCTTGTGTCAATGCTTAAAGCCCTCTTGCAAGTGCCCTGCACCTTAGAGAATTCCCAGGGTAGGGAGCTAGAGTACACAGCATGCATGGGCTGATGTAGGATGCTTCAGATTGCACCTGCGTGTAGCTGGTCAAAGCCTATGCAGAACCAAGAGTCAAACAAGAGGATGGAAAGTGCTCCAGAAGTATTGTATTAGTTACCCATCACTGCATAACAGATTACGCTCCAAACTTAGTGTCTTACAACAAACAAACAGCTATTCTCCACAATTCCTGTGGGTCAGAAATTCAGGAGTCACTTAGCTGGCTGGTTCTAGCTCAGGGTCTGCCATGACATTATATTCAATATTTCAAGCCAGGGCTGCATTTATCTGAAAACTTGATTGGGGCTGAAAGATCCACTTTCAAGGTGGTGCATTACATGGCCCTTGGCAGGAGGCTCCAGTGTCCCTGCCACATGGACCTCACAATACATCTGAGTGTCCTTGTAACATCCCCCAGAGTGAGTGATTATGGGTGGAGGAAAAAGTCACAATGTCTTTTATGACCTAGTCTTGGAAATCACATGCTGTCACTTCCACCACCTTTTATTACTTAGAAGTGAATCACTAGGTACATTTCACACTCAAGGAGAAGGGAATTAGGCTCCCCCCCTTTTTTTTTGAGACAGAGTCTCGCTCTGTTGCCCAGGCTGGAGTGCAGTGGCACATTCTTGGCTCACTGCAACCTCCACCTCCCAGGTTCAAGCAATTCTTCTGCCTCAGCCTCCCAAGTAGCTGGGACTACAGGCCTGCGCCACCACGCCTGGCTAATTTTTGTATTTTTAGTAGAGACGGGGTTTCACCATATTGGCCAGGCTGGTCTTGAAATCCTGACCTCGTGATCCACCTGCCTCGGCCTCCCAAAATGCTAGGTTTACAGGTGTGAGCTACCACTTCCAGCCAAGCCTTCACTTTTTGAAGGAAGGAACATCAAAGAAGTTGAGAACGTGTTTGGAAACCACAACAGATTTCCATTACGTTTCACCTTTGCACTTCTTAGGACTTTTTTGCTCTGCGTTAAGTCCAGTCTGCCCAGAGTCTTCTAGATAGTGGCTAGCTCCAAATCTTACAAACACTAAATACGGGAAGGTGAATAGATGCAACAGGTTCCAAATCCATAAATGGTACTTGTCATCTCCGTTTTCCGCCATTTGCTCTAGATTTCCCTTAACCTTAGCCAATTATTTGGCTGACGTAGGTTGCTTTCCTGATGGCTGACTCAAAACTTTATCTCTGAGGGATCTGAACCTTTAGTTGACCTTGTAAAGTCATGATCACTGCGATTGCCCATCCACCATCACCAGTCATGGAATCATCAATAGATGTCCCTGTAAATCTTCTATGTCCTAGACACAGTCCTTCCTGCACACATAATGTAACAGCAGCCTTAGGGCTCTTCATGGTAATTAGAGTCGATTACTCTTTTCAGCATAGGAACACCTCTTTTTTCTTGCTGGTCTACTGCCATGAGGAACCCCAAATTCAAAAACAATAATCATACTTTAAGGTGAATGGAAGCGCTATCATTTCTGCTAGTGCGTATATTCGCCCACCTGAAAGTGGGACAATTAATTCAGCAGAACCTAAGCTCATTTGATGGGAAATGCACAACACTTTTAAGTGGATCATGAGAAGTGTTGGTGAGGGGGGCAATCCTACTTCCACCTCATGTTTCCTGGACCAATGTTGTTAGACACTGGGGACACAGCACCATGTATCAGCTATTGTTTTAGGACATATACACAATATTTTGGAGGACAGTGTCATTACCAACAGGGTGTTCTACCTGAACCTGGGCTGACACTAAAAATCATTTTCAAGAACTTCTGCTTTCAACCATGAAGGAGTAAACCAGCCTGCAATTACATTTTGAAAGTAAGCAACTAGAAAACTAAAGAAAATGTAGGAAAAAACTATTTTAAGTCAGTGGATAAGAGTCCAACGAGATTGTGATCCCCATGAAAAGGAAAACAAAAGGGGCAAAATACACCCTGGAGTAGGCTTTCTGCCTGTAGGTAGCTCCAAGATTGTGATTCAGGGAGATGAAATTATACAGAGTGTTGTCATTGAATTAAACAGAGATTATAGTTCAAGAAGACCAACCTAGCTTTGATTTATAAGGCAGAGCACCTAAGTCCATTTTCTGTTGTTATAACCAAATACCTGAAACTACATAGTTTATAATGAAGAGAAATCTATTTCTCACAGTTCTGAAGGCTGAAAGTCCAAGGTTGAAGGGGTGCATCTGGAGGGCCTTCCTATTGGTAGGGAATCTCTGCAGAGTCCCGAGGTGGTGTAGGGCATAGAGAAGGAGCTAAGTATGCTAGCTTATGAAGTTTAGTCCTTTATACGAAGCCTCTTCCAAAGCTACTCATGTCCCACACTCATCACTTTATCTCATTCTAATGACCTCCAAAGGTGCCGCCTCTCAAATACTATAGTTGAAATTCCCCTCCTCTTAATATTGTTACAGTGGGGATTAAGTTTCAACATGAGTTTCAGAGGGGACAAACATTCAAACCATAGCATTGCTTGAGAGGAGAGCTCTCAAGAAATCTTTGGCTCGGTGCAGTGGCTCACAGCTGTAATCCCAGCAGTTTGGGAGGCTGAGGTGGGTGGATCGCTTGAGCCCAGGAATTTGAGACCAGCCTGGGTAACATGGTGACATCCTGTCTTTACAAAAAATACAAAAAATTAGCTGGGTGCGGTGCTGCACACCTGTGGTCCCAGCTACTTGGGAGGTTGAGGGGAAGGATCACCTGAGCCTGGGGAGGCAGAGGTTGCAGTGAGCCATCATGGTGCCACTGCACTCCAGCCTGGGCAACAGTGAGACTCTTGACTCTTTGCCTGAACACCAAACTAGTCAGGAATAGGATGAAATCCCACAGGACTGGAAAAGAACAACTTTCAAGGAAAGAATAGTTCTGTGTAAGCTGTAAGACAAATAACCAATAACCAGGGTCTCTCCATGTTACCTAGGTGGTATTGAACTCCTGAGCTCGAGCAATCCTATCTGCCTTGGCCTCCAAAAATGTTGGGATTACAGGCGTGAGCCACGGCACCCGGCCCTACAAACTTTTAAGAAGATAAATGCTTGTAGAAATTTAATTACATTTTGCCTCTATGAATTCCTGATGAAAACTTTCTGAAATCTGTCATAAATACATAATCAAAAGAAAAAAATAAATATCTTTAATATTTTCACATCCCTGAGCTTTCTGACTCCTTCCTTAGTGCTATGGCAAGCTCCAGTCCAGGCAAGTTCCAGCCTCTGGACTTTATTTATTATAGGACACTATTTTGTCCAAGCCTCAAGAAATCACTCTTGCAGTGTATTGCTACAGCTATCCTTGCCAGGACACTAAGTTTCCTGATCAAGGAAGGGTGCTCCCAGGTCAATAAATTCACGGTTTTCCAGCTTTCTATTCCACTCACCCACCCTAGTCCAACATCCTCAAGATTCACTTTCACAAGCTTATCCAGGTTCCTGCCTGTATACATTACCCAGGTGAATGGTTTGGCCCTGTGTCCCCACCCAAATCTCATCTCGAATTGTAATCCCCATGTGCTGAGGGTGGGGCCTGTAATCCCCATGTGTTGAGGGAGGGAGGTGATTGGATTATGGGGGAGGTTCCCCCATGCTGTTCTTGTGATAATGAGTGGGTTCTCACGAGATCTGATGATTTTATAAGCATCTAGCATTTCCCTTGCTTACACTTCTCACTCCCACCACCCTGTGAAGGTCTTTGCTTCCTCTTTGCCTTCCACCATGATTGTAAGCTTCCTGAGGCCTTTGCAGCTATGCAGAACTATGAGTCAGTTAAACCTCTTTCTTTTATAAATTACCCAGTCTTAGTTATTTCTTTATAGCAGTGTGAGAACAGTCTAATACCTCAGGTCCTTCAGTTTCTTTAGTAAACTATTTCCTGCTGCAGCAGGGATACATTTCCCCACCTGCTTGAGCCAAAACCTGACTCCAGTTATCATGGAGTCAGTGAGTTGGAGATGGAAGGAGACCTTGAGGAAGACAGACATCACTTTGCAAAGCAAGATTCAGGTGAGGTATTTTCAGGGTCTCCTGGCAAGATGAGGCTGATGTCCCCAGCAAGGAGAAGAAGGCTGGCTTTGCTCGCCTAGAGGATGAAAATTAATCTAGTGACTCAATATTCTTAGACTTGTCTATCCTATCACAGCTCTTAAGATCTTAAGCTTTTCCTATCAGGGTTCTAACTTTGAAATAGGAGACCTGTGAAGCCTTGGCGTTCTGTCTCCTCTATGACTCTGTCACCTGTTGTCTTAATCTTCAAGAGAGTATTCCCTGTGCCTGCAGGAGATCAAGTTCTTTTAACCATTGCTCTATTCACCGTGGGCTTGAGTTGATAGTTGGCTAACATGACCCTGTCATTTTCTTATTTTGAGACTTTCAAAGCAGTTAACAAAAGCCACTGAATTCCCTATTCCTTTACAATTATCATTGCCTCCATATTGTTCAAGTACCATAGCTACCACTTGACCCAGAGCCTCTCCCTTCCACCTGTACCTCATCCCAATCCACCACAGGTGAGAGCCTTAATTGTGTTGCTGCTGGATCTGCACTTACCACTCAAGCTGTGACGGGAGTGATGAGAAAAACGTTCTTCTCTTACAGTGACCATCCTGGCTACCTGCAAAGTATGCTTAGAATTCTAGATTCCTTTGAAGCCTGGGTGAAGATCTCCCAAGGGCTGGCTGATGGGGACATGGGGATTCTTAATCCTGTTCACCTACAACATCCCATCCAAAGGGAACCTCAGAAGTATTAATTGCCCACCTTTATGGGTTGTGCATGCATGACTGCCGAGCAGCTTTCCATAGGCATCACAGACTTTGGTGTTAGACAAACCTTGGAGCAAAAGCTACAGATCCAGTGTCTGGACTGAGGCAAGGTCAGGTTATGCCTCTGTGGAACTGCTTGGCTGCATCAGTGACTGGGGTAAGTGGCCAGGCCAAAAGGATGGGAAATGGTGCTCAAGAGTTCTGGTCCCCTGGAGGCCCTGACTGGAGCCAAGTGTCAGCACACCAAACATCATCAGCTCATTCTGGAGCATTTGCTTTAACCCAAGTATTAATAAATAAGTTGGAAGTCAATTTGTAGATGCACTGGACCAGAACTAGGTCAAAGTCTATTTGCCTAATCAATGCCCTGGCTACCCTTTTTTCTGTGTGGTTGTACGGGGTTTGGTTTGAGTCTGAGGACCATGATCACAAGTCCATTTCTCGGTGGACTAAACAAGAAACCAGGCTAAAGATTCCCAAACTTACTAACATCCTTCCCTTTACCCAGATATTAGCCTGATGACAATTTCATTCATCAACTTAGCTTTGAGCATAGTTTTCAGTGTCCAAATTCTTTCTGGATAGTTTATTTCTCTCTTCAGTTATTAGGTCTATAATCTTTTATATGATCTGTGTCCACATAAAAAATTACCAACATTTTCCCAACTAGTTTAGTAATGAAAGTACCATCGAATTAAAAAAAAATCTTCAGTGTGGGGGAAAACGAGGACAGATGTGATTATTAGACTGTCATCATGGGTCTCTACTTGTTTTAAAAAGTTATAGCTACCTGAGGATTTTTTCAAAAGATTTTATTATGAAAATTTTAAACATCCACAAAGTAGAAATAATAAAATAATAAATCCCCATGTACCCATCAGCCAGCCCTTGGGAGATCTTTACCAAGACTCCAAAGGAATCCAGAATTCTAAGCATACTTTGTAGGTAGCCAGGATGGTCACTGTAAGAGAACAGTTTTTCTCATCATTCCCGTCACATATTGAATGGGTGATCACATTTCTACCTTAGAAATGGATTATTTCCCCTCTGGTGGGTTTATTTGCTCAGGTTCCCTTTAACCAGAGGGTATCAGGGCCGGGGCCAGGCATGAGGCAAGATCTAGCTGTGCCCACTGGAGGGGGCAGTGTCCTCCTGTTTCATTTGCTGTGGATTGGCCCTGATACTTGTCAGAGTTTTATTTAGCTCTGTTCTTCTCCTTCTGTTGGAATATCATTCATTTTTCTTGGACTGTGGGATGCGGTCCATGACCTTCACACTAGCTCTTGCATTACTGTCTGCGGTGTTTCGCAGTAAATGAATTGGCATAACGTCACCCACCCTACCTCTACGCTGTTTGACTCTCACATTTCCATCAGTCTAGGCTGCTCACTGTTTTCCATCTCAGTTCTGGGAAGCCAGAAAAAAATTGGTTTGAAATTGAATTTTTAAAGTATGTTTTTCTAATGCAACTCCTAGATGGCCTTGATTGCGTCTCCAGATCTCCTCTCATCTCGCTTCTGTTTTCACACAGAGATGAAGTTGTTTTTCATAGTCTGGAGCATAGAAAAAATGTGGACTGCACTCTGTGCTGATCAGAACCTATATAGACCTCTGGGTTTTATTTTGGGCACTGCATTTGAAAGGATATAATGGCAAACTGGAGTGGGGCCGGGGGTGAGAGAGGGGAACTAACAGATAGGTCGGAGCAATATCTGATGAACAATTAACCATGTAGAAAAGAAGGCCCTGGAGAGGCAGAGTAGCTATCTGCAAAGTTGTGTTGAAATGTAGCTGTGATTGGTGTGGGGAAGTTAGAGAAAGCAAATTTCAGCTTATTATAAGGTTAGATTAGAAACATCCAATAGTTAAACTAGACTGACTCATAAAGAAGTGAGTTTTCCTTCCTAGGAGTCAGATAAATGCCAGGTAACATCTTTCAGGAATATACTTTGGGGTGGGGAGGGGAGTTCTTCATAATAGAAAACCCGTCTAGAACACTTATTTTCTTCCAAGTACTCTTCTAAGCACCTTTCCTTTATTATTTATTTAACCCTCATGACAACCTTATGAAATAGGCACTTCAGATCCACAGCTTTTATCTGAAAACCTTAAGACCAAAATTCTTAATTTTCTGGATTTTAGAAAGGTATATGGCACATACACCTTATGGTAGAAAATACCCCCATGGGGCTGTTCTCCATGATCAAATACATTAATATTTATACAGTGAGGCATGTGAATTTTTGCATTAAATGGAATACTTTTACATGAGTTGGGTTACGTTTTGTTGCCAAATGAGTTCAGATCATCTCTTCCCACCAAAAAATTTTGAAATAATTTTAGGTTTTTGCATTCTGAATTGTAGAAAAGAGATTATGGACACATATTGCTATTCCTGGTTTACTCATGAAGAAACTGAGGCAGAGAGATTAAGTAGCTTACTCAAAGTCATATGGCTTCCACCCAGGCAGAAACCGGGTTTGAGCCCTGCTCTTAAGCACTATGTGGACTGCCTCTCCCTGTGCTCTGCCTCCTCTCTTTGAGGGGTTGGGCTTAGTTACCTGAAATGTCTCTAACCTTGAGCCTTCGATTCCCTGACCTCTGACTTCAGCCAGCCTCACACTGGTTCCAGAGCGATACTCAGAGCTGTTCTCAGATACTAGACTGGAATAAATGAGAGACATCTGGAGAAAGGAGACCTCTTCCTATCCCAACAGGACTGTGTTTCACAGGAGGCATTTTAGTGTTGTTGTTCCCCAATGGCTAGGCAGAGGCAGACAAAGAGAACATTGTGTATCATCATAATTTGTCTTCAGTGACCTTTCTTTTTGTGTCATTCACCACCACCTGTTCCTCAAAACACCACCACGTGAACCCCAAGCCCAGTGGCTCAGGTTTGCCCTCTTTCCACCCACGTTCCAGGATGGATTTTTCCAGGAACAGGACTAATGACTCTTAATTTTTCTTCTACCATCTAGAGGTGGATTATAAGGTAGCAACCCAAGAATATGGGTTTGGACATTCAAATACTTGAGTTTAAGTCCAGATGTGCAAACTTGGGCAAAGCCATTTAACCTCATTCATCAACTTGTCAAATAGGACAGATAATACTTACCCGGGATGAATTCCAGTTTTGATGAGCCTGACATTTTCACTATTTGTTGGAGCCTTCTTAAACAAAAGAATAAAAATTTATGATATGAATTGGTTACAAAATTGTGTGTTTATTTAGAAACAATTCTCATGTTCACATAAGGGGAAATATGATGCATTAGGAGTTGAAGTGATCTTAACAAAAGGCTTTTTTTGCGTATAATTTACAAAATTATACAACCATGTAAACATATTGATAGGGCCCCTTTCCAGAGTTAGAAAGGGGTCCATTCAGCAAACAGTCCTGCAACTTAGAATTCATTAACAGCAAGGTAAATTTGCTTCTGTATCAAACTCACAGAGTTGTAAGAATTGAATCACAAGATTAAATATATGCAAATGTGTTTTGTAATCATCAAACACTGTGCATAATTATTTTGATGCCTACAACTAAGCAAAAATATTTATACCTACAACAAAGCAAAAATATTTATTCAATAAATCATAAAATAGATGAAATTTGCTCTCACCAAAGTAGTCTACAAGCTAATTGTATTACATTTCCCTAGGTCTGAAAACATTTATCAGAGTGATATATGTACATATTTTTATACAACAGTCCAATATTGATAAAAGATTTGCAACCGAATAGAACAACCCCATGTCCCACCCCTCATATTTTCTAATTCCACTTTCCAGACTCACTACGTTTCCTGCATATTGCTAACTAATATGTGCTATATTGTTTTTCCTGATTTATCAACCTCGAATATTGTCTGGTGACTTTCTATTATGGCATTATTCACTTTCTTCTTCCCATTCTCTCAATATAGTTATAGGACAGTTCTTATAATATGAAATATTGTTTATGGCTGAACAAAATAGTGGACTATGATTTTACTTCCTTCCGCATACCTCTAAATAACTGTGTTATTTTTCATTTGCTTAGTTTTCCATTGTACCTATACTTGGGTTTTCCCACTGTCTACAATAGCATTTTATATATCTTTCCAGGCAGTCAAATTCCCCACACTGCAGAGGGCCATGGAGCCCTCTATCCCTCTGCTCCAGACTAGTCTTTCTGTTTTCTGTCCAACAATACAGAACTTCATGTGCTATCATGCTGGAAATTTCCATCATCTCTCTCCTAAATTGGATTTCCTATGTTTTCTATCTTCCTCTGTTTTGGTTGCGTCTTTTTGGTGGTTCTTATTCTCCAGTAGCTTCTAAGGAAAGGTCTATGGGAGGTACATTAACTGAGACTCTACATGTGCATGTCTCAAAATATCTTTATTCTAGCCTTATAATTAACTGATAGTTTAGGCGGATATGGAATTCTAGGTTTAAAACAATTTCACTCAGAGTTTGGAAGGCATTTCATTGTCTTCTAGCTTCTGATATTGCTCTAGAGAAGTTCTGCCATTCTCATTCACAATCCTTTGTATCTGATGACTTTTCCTCTTTGGAGATGACCTATGATTCCACAATAACATGTGGTAGGTTAGATTATTATTCAAAAGATTCACTTTTCTCCCTCTCCCTGACTTACTTTGGCTAGTGGGATATTAGCAAGTATGTTGCAAGCAGTGGCTTGAAAACCACTTGTGTGGTTGGGCTTGTTTTCTTAGCCTTATGCCATCAGAAGCACAGAACAGGCTGATGACTAGCCCACTGGTTCTAGAAGGAGGATGAGTAACACATGGAGCAAAGCCAAACCCTCCTAGCCAAGCTCAGCCTGAATCAGCAGAGCTGCACAGTGGAGCCCAGCTTGGATCTGCCAACACTCAGCTGATTCATAGATCAATGACAATAAACGACTGTTATTTTAAGCCACTGAATTTTTGGATGTTTGTCATATAATATTTTGTGGCAATAGCTTTTGGTATCAGAAATTAGTATCTAAATTGGTATTAGAAATTGGTATTTGTAGTGGGGTATAGGCACAAGAAAACAAAAAAATAAGTGGCATTGGTTTGGAGGCTGGATGATGGGCACAAGAAAACTGTTATAGGAGGCTGGAAAGAAAATGGTAATCTGTGTTTTGCAGGGATGAGACATTTTCTAAAACTGTCACCTTTGGTAACTTGGAAGTTAGCATATGTACCTAAAAATATTTGGATTTGTGCTGAGAAGTCTTCAGGCACAATGATAAAAGTGTGAGCTAGTTGTATTTAGCTGCATATAATAGGTACTAGAGATGAGTTCAGAAAAGAACCAGCCAGGTTTCAAGGAACATGTAGGTGGAATACAGAGAGCCCAAGAATTCTGGGACTTGCTGAGTTGGAAAATAAACTTTTGCATCTCCAATATAGTTGGCAAGTCAGCTACGTTGGGCCTTCTGTCCTGGAAGGTTCCACAGTTCATCCTCACAGGGTTAGATACCTCTCCTGCCTTTAGATTTGCCTTTCCTTGCCACAGAACTTCAGCAAGCCCCACTACCTGGGGCTGATCTGTAGTCATGGAAGCACACACAGCATAATATTGACCAGAGGATCACTTCATAGCAAAGGAGGCTTGGGAATAGGACAATGACCATGGGATCCACTGGTCATATCAGATACTACATCACCTAGATGGAGCCAGCCTCATAAAGCATTGGAATGGTTACTAAAGGCACAGCTGAAGCTCCAGCTGGAGGCAAAGCTCTGAAAGAACAGGGTACCATCCTGCAGGATGCACTGTATACATTAAACTGGGGTTCTCCATATGGTGCTATATCCTCAACAGGAAGAATACATGGGTCTGAGAACCAAGGAGTGGAAGCAGGAGTGGACCCACTTATCATTTCCAGTGACCTCCTGGGGAACTTTGTGCTTCTTGTCTCTACAACTCTGGGCTCTATGAGATTAGAGGTCTTGGTCCTCAAATGAGGTGCAGCTTGGCAGGAGACACAGCAAGTGTCCCATTGAACTATATACTATGGCTGCCACCAGGGCATTTTGGACTCTTTCTATGAAGACACCAGCAAGTGGAAAGAAGAGATAATTGACTTCCATCATCAGGAAGAGATGAGGCTGCCTGTACACAATGGGACAGGGAGGAAGGAATGTGTATGGATCCCAGGTGATCCCTGTGGTCAAGTTTTTCTGTAGTCTTGCCCAATCTGTGATGTGATTGCCAACAGCTAAGACCTTCTGGAATAAAGATAATGAAGATAATGAAGATAATAAAGAGGGGGAGGGGAATTTAGATTGGATAGTGCAGGTAGGAGAAGATGACTATGGGTTGCAATCTCAAGACAAATGGCGGCACTAGGGGCTATAGTTCCTCCCATTAACTTCTCTCTTCTAAGTATTTCTTCAAGAAGAGGGCCCACAGGAGCCATGGAGAACTGGATCTATGGAGGACAAGAAATGGACTGTGGCAGTCCTGGAGGTACACTGCTTAGATGTCCTTTTAAGATAGTCGGCCATGGAAAGCATAGCTGAGTGACAGCTACATAGAGGCCATACTTCCCTTCGACTGCTCCCAGCTGATCACTGAATAAGATGAGGATAGTAGAGCCACTTGTGCCCACCTGATGTGAGCTACTCTAATGAACAGCCTTTGCCTCAGACACTAACACTCCTTTGTTCTGGCTGGACACAGTGTCACAGTTTCTCAGAACTGCGCTGTGGCCTGAAGCTTTTCCTAGGCAGGACTTTCTTTCCTCTCTTCTTTCCCAGGTAGCAGACCTGCATTATATTCTTCTGCTTTCCATTCCTTTATCCTTCACAGGCATTTCTCCCAATAAATCTCTTGACTACCTAATCTCATCTTGACATCTAAGAGGATCCAAAGTGACGTAAATGCCATAGCATTTCTAACTGAAATAGTAATACACTTGGGAGACCCTTTCAGTTGAGGGACTCAAGACTTTCAGCCAGAGGAATTTTTTTTTTTTTTTTTTTTTTTTTGAGACAGAGTCTTGCTGTGGCCCAGGCTGGAGTGCAGTGGCACAATCTTGGCTCATTGCAACCTCCACCTCCAGGGTTCAAGCAATTCTCCTGCCTCAGTCTCCTGAGCAGCTGGGATTACAGGCACGTGCCACCATGCCCAGCTAATTTTTGTGTTTTTAGTAGAGATGGGATTTCACCATGTTGGTCGGGCTTGTCTGGAGCTCCTGACCTCGTGATCCATCTGCCTCAGCCTCCCAAAGTGTTGGGATTACAGGCATGAGCCACCATGCCTGGCTGGAATTTTTTTTTAAATAGAGACAGGGTCTTGCTATGTTGAATAGGCTGGTCTTGAACTTTTGGCCTGCAGTGATCCCTCACCCCCACCTCAGCCTCTCAAAGTGCTGGGAAAACAGGCATGAGCATTGGCATATTTGAGGTGATGGCCTCAAATTTCTCTTTCCGGAACTCCTATTAGTTGGATGTTGACCCCCAGGATCAAGCTTCTAATTTTCTTATCTTTTCTCCTGTATTGCCCATATCTTTGTCTTTTAGTTCTGTTTTCTAAAAGACTTCCTCAACTTTATCATTCAACTTTTCTAGCAACTTTCAAAACTTCAGCTTTCTTACTCTTAATTTCCAAGAGCTCTTTCTTATTTTTCAGTTACTTGTTTTCTATATTATTCTGTTTTCCTTTCATGAATGCATTTTCTCTTCTTATCTAAGGACGTTATTTCTAGTTTTGTCTTTGAAGTGTTTATTCCCTACCTTGTCTCTACTTCCTCTAAGTAGCCTTTTCTGTTTTGTTTTGTTTGGTTTGACTTTTGTGTCTGTCTTTCATGTAAGGAAACTTTTTCAAATGTCTGCTGATTCTTGACTATCTGTTCTTATTTTGGAGTGAAGCACTAGCCAGCTAAATGACAAATCTGTGGGCTTGGGAGGGTTTTAAAAGCACTTATCTAAACATCTAGTAATACAGGTCCAAGGACATTTATAAAGAAAAGGAGACTGAATATTTAAAATAGGTACCATCCTTGGAAATTTTGAGTCTGGGGGTGACCTCTCCTCAGCCTCCTCTTGTCCTGAAAACTGTCACCCTCCTTGGTTCCACTGCAGTGTGTATGGCAGTAAGCTGGCTTTGTCAATAGGAGAAACTCAGATGTCAATATCTGTTAGAATTCTCTCTGGAGAATTGATGTCTGGAGAGAAGAATCTTCCAGTCTCCTTCATGAGGGGTATAAGCCTAGCTGCTGGCATTTTTGCAGCTGAGATGAGGAGAACATTTGCATCCTTCAATATTTTTACTCTGGATTCTAACCCCTATCATATACTAGAAACCTCTGGTTCAGTTTTTCCTTCAAAATATTTGTAAGGAAGGGTTTTCATCACTTTTTTTGGGCTATGGGTGAGGACTAAATGTTTATTAAATAGATTTTGAACAAATCTCTCTATTTTTATCAGTTGCCTCACCCCAACTAGTGCTCAAAGCCTGGGCACTAGTTTGAGAGTTCGTACAGGACAAAATCAGTTTGCTTCTTGGTGATTTCATTCTCTGCAGGTTCTTATATTTCACCTTTCTCTATTCCGCTAAGGCCAGAGTCCTCTAGTTGCTTTCTGTCATCATGTATTGTGATGTGTGCTTCTGTTTCTCATCTTTTTTGTTGACAGGGGAAAGGAGAGATAAGGTCTTTTCTCCATCATCTTAAGCTGAAAGTCTTCCAGGTTATTTTCATGTTAAAAGAGAGCATGCCTAATTCATAGCTAGCTTGTGCAGAACACCCCAGGAGAGCCTGGCCTAGCAGGGCTGGGAGGACCCACAGGGGTGAACAAATGCAGCTGGATTGAAAGACAAGAGCAGAAAGCATGATTGAGCTGGGAAAGGGCTCTTTTCCAAATGGCCTATTCAAAAATGGGATGGGAACTGCAGTTGGGTTGAGGTGCACTCAGCTATAGAAGAAGAAACAGATATGAGATGCTCTGGCCAAGGCAGAGTCAAGGTGGATGCAGTTTATTTGAACTCCTGTCCAAGCTATTCTAGTGGCCATGTCAGATCTGCCTTGTTGCCATCTGTTCTCAGTGTCTTCACGCAAAGTAAGAAGCACAAGCAGTTGAATTCCAGTGTCAGCAAGTGGCCCTCTGTGTACCCTGCAGAAAAAGGCTCCCTACGGAAACTTAAAGTCACACCTTTGCTCCAGCTAAGAGCTCCACTTTGCCCTCATATTTTGTGGATCTTGTCCAACTTAAGCATTTTTCACCTGAAGGATTAAAATAGGGTGTGGTTTATGTGGGGGTAAAATGGCTACAGATTGATCATCATTAAAGCCAAGGAGAGACTTTTTTTCATTAAAGCAAAGGGGAGACTTCAAAGTCTGAGAAAGGCAAGGAGGACACCAAATCTACAGACTAACCATAGCAAAAGCACAGACATGCTGCCCACCCAGAAGCACTGGAAATAAACATGGTTGCCAAGGTAGCTGGAAAGACCCTTTCTATTAGGTTGGTGCAAAAGTAATTGCGTTTTTTTGCTATTAAAAGTAATACATTAAAAAAAGTAATACTTCCCTACTCTCCTTGGACTTCCCATGATAATAGTGACACAATTTTAAAACTATTTATCTGAACATCTAGTAATACAAGTCCAAGGGCATTTATGAGGACGAGGAGATGACTGAATATTTGAAATAGGTATCATCCTTGGAAATTTGGAGTCTGGGGGTGGCCTCTCTTCAGCCCCCTCCCACTCTGAAGCCATATAGATGGTTTCTTGTCCCCACCTTTCCCTACACCTTCCGTCTGGCCCTACTTTTAGGTCTTAAATGGATTCAATTTTTGGGACAGGTGACACTTTTCCCTCTTGTCCCTCAGGGTGGTTTTTCTGTTGTTTTTGTTTTTGCTTTCCCCCATAGCTTGTATATTTTGAATAGAACAATTATGTGAGGATGATCAGCCTGGAAGCCCTTTCCAGAGCTGAGTATTTCCAGAACAGAAGTAAGCAGGCTTCTTTCATTCTAAAGTCTACGGTGATTTTTAACAGGATTTCCTTATTTCCTATCAGTTTGTTTATCAAAGACTCTAGCATGGAGTTTATTTAGGAAAAACAAATGACTTTCTAGGTTCCACTACTTGGCTGAGAGGAATTCATGTTTTAGGAAGCCCCAGATGGGTAAACCTTGTTGTTTTCTTCTTTTAAATGACCTGTATTTTCAATTTTTTTCTACTTGCTTTTATTTCCCACAATCCAGACTTGCCTTTTCTACTTTGCCTATCCAACAATCTAAAACACTATGTAAAGATACAGATAAGTCTTGTTGATTCTTTTAAACATTAGCCATAATCCAAAAAAGAAAAAAGTCTTAGGACTATAGTCCCAACAGCACAAATTTTAACCCTGACCAAAGCAATTTCTATTTTAATTTAGATTATTTGAGCTGAATTTGCAGGGCGAAGTGGTCATGGGTAAAACTAACCATTAGTTACTTCAAGCTTGCAACAATGGCAAAGAAATGTCAAGCCATTAATTAAAATGACTCCCACTGCCCCTCCTGGAATCAAGTCCTTCCCAGTTAGTCAACATCTGTCACAATCTGTGTAAAAGGGCAGAACACACTATACCCAGCACATTAAGTTAGAACACAGAGGTTTTGGGTCACTGCCAGAGTAACTTGTCTGTGGCATAATAGTTGCTAAGTGAAACAGAGCATTCTCTGCAGGGAGCCCTCCTGGACTGAGGCTCCTTCTCTTCCCCTTTATTTCTTGCTAGGCCAGCAGGAGCCAGGCCGTGGCCTGCTGACTGCATCTGCCAGATGACTACAAATGGGTGAGTAAACCCATTCTCAAGACCAAGAGAACCTCTCAGCTGAACCAGGCCCAAGTTGTTCACCCACTGAACTGCCAGTTAAATAAATGGTGGTTGTTTTAATCCACTAAACGCTGGGATGGTTTGTTATGCAGCAGTAGGTATCAATACAGTGTACTTGTCAATCTAGGAATTCCTGTCTTGTCAAATCTGAGAAAATTCTCCAGTCACTATCACTTCAGATATTACTTCTTTCCCATTTTCTATTCACTCATTCCAAAACTCCTAGTGGATGTCTTTTCTGTCATTTCTGGTTCTGTCTTTTGTGATCTTAAACTTTCATTCATTTTTTTTTCCATTTTTACTTCTGTGTTACATTTTGAGTCATTTCCTTAGTTCCAGTTTGCTTATTTTCTATTCAACCATTAAATATTTCTATTTAGTTTTGAGTTTCAGTGGCCATGAGTTTCATTTATAAAAGAACGATTTGGTTATTTTCTAAATCTGCATTTTGTTTTTACATGTTTTTCTGTTTTTTAAATTTGTATTTTCTTTTGCCCTTGTAAATCATTTAAAATGTACTTATTTTATAATTATCTATGGCTTGATCTATTTCTTTACTTCTTGGGCATTACTTTTTCTGTTAATTTCATGATCTGACCCTCAAGGTGGTTTCCTCCTATTGTTTGTGATTTTTATTATGAGCTTATTTTCAGTAGGGATTTCTCCCCTCTGGTGAAGATCTGTATTCCTTGGGTTATGTGATTGTCACTTCACTGTGCCCGCAAGTTTGCTTCTGATGGAGTCCTACCAATATCACCAACTCTCAACCAGCTCTAATGTTTCTTGGTATTTCTGCCCACAGTGAAAATTCAGAGCTCATTTCAATGTATGGCATGGGCTTGGCTTCAAGTTTTTCTGTATGAACTTTTTGTAAATTTATTTTTATTTTTTTAAACCTATAGCCCAAGGACACGGGAGCTTTTTTTCCTGATTTGTTTTTGCCAACACTGCAGCCCTCAGGAACTCAGATTTTGCAGAGTGCTCAATTCCAGTTGCCTTCCTTACTCACACCAGAGACAACATTTTATTGGCCTGCAAGGGTGTTAAAATCCCAAGGGTGTTAAAATCCCCGGATCTCCGGGGCCTATCACTGGTCCAAACCCTGCAGAGGCTGCAGTGACATTAGCCCCTACTTACTGCCCAGCCTCTGAGCTCCCTCTTTGTTTCTGGAATCTGGAGATTTCCCTTTCTCTCTGTCTATAGATTGCTGTGCTGGACCCCTATTGACTCCAATAGGAATGGCACCAGGTTCAAGAGGCCAAAGAAGAGACCTGGAGCCAGCAAATGAGACGTAAGATTTGATTTGGGGGAACTTCTGTACAGGGATGGACTAGTGGCAGTGGGCTGGATAGGAGAACCACAACTGCTTTCCAAAAGCCTGCAGTTTATACAGCACCTTCACTTAGCACCCTCTCTCCAGCAACATCCACATGGCAACCCCCATTTCCTAGGCTAAGTTATTGCTGTCAGATGTGTTTGCCATACAGGCTGCTGTACAGAGTATGCTTAAGTTATTGCTGTCAGGTACATCCACCATATATATACATACACATGTACGTATATATACACATACATGTATGTGTGTGTGTACATATTTCTACTCATATACATGTATATATATGGATATATAAAAAACTTTTTCTCTGTGTTTCTCTGTAATAGTAACTGAAAAGGGAATTCTTCTATATAATCTTAGTCCACTATATTGCTGGAAGTTCTCTCCTCCATACTTTTGAGATATGAATTTTACCTTTCAATATTCTAAAATTATAACAAAGCTATAAATTTGGGGAATTGGTATATGTTTGTTTTTAGAAAAATTGTTAGCAACATAATAGCAATGGGATGCTTTAATGTACTACCTTGAATCTTTACCAAATCAAGAGAGTAAAAATTAAGCACAAAAGAGGGATCTAATACTATAAACAAGTAGATTTAATACATATGTGTCAAACATAGTAAGCTAGAAGCAGTGAATATACATTTTCTGGTGCTCATTTAACATTAACGACCTTCAAGAAGGCTTTAAACAGCAACAGATAGAGTTGAGTTGCTTTGGCCTATTGCTAAAGGCATCTAACCCACCTGCTTTGTGGGAGGTCATCTGCTTTGAATCTCAACTGTATCCAAGTCAGATTTAAACTCTATGGGCCATTGGAATTGTCCTCTGAATCATCTCCAACTCTGCAGGATACATAATAGCGCCACCTTGTTGTTCTGGAATTTAAAGACAGGGTCTTATTCAACTTTGGCTATTTTTGTGCAGTCCATGGATCCTTGAAACAGGACATTCTACTTTACCATATATGACTCATAGAAGACCTATCTATATACCTACCGGGTGGCTACTACCTAGTAACTCCTACCACCAATACATGACATTTGTTTTGAAAACCTTAGCTTATTGCAATATTGCTTACAATGATGAAACATTAGAAACAACTGAAATGCCTATCAAAGAGAGAATTTATAAATAAAATGTAACATATTCACATTCTATTTTGATATGAATTACCATAATATTCTATTAGGATATGAATTGTTATAATGGCCATTAGAAGGAATGGATTGTTCCCATATATAACATAATATATCCATGTATAAAGTATCTATATAATACCAACACATAACATAATGTAAAGAAAAGAGATTCATGGAATAAAATGTGCATGTCATTGATATAAATTTTAAAAACACAGAAATAATACATTATATTGTTTAAGACTATATATGCCTGTAAAATCATTACCAGTGGACTGATTTGGATATACACTAAATTCATGCTACTTGCTTCTGGAGGTTGCAGTAAAGAACTGGAACTGTGTCTGGGGACGTCACTTTTATCTGTTTTATTTAGTTCATTTTTTATAAACAATCTTGAGGCAAATATGAGAAGCTGTTAATAAGTGTCAATTAGTCTTTTTGTATATTGGTTGCATTTCTCTTTTTTTACGACTTTATTGAGTATAATTGATGTACACTAAACTGCACATATTTAAAGTACACAATGTGATAAGTTTTGACAAGTGTATGTACCATGGAACCTTTACCACAATCAAGACAATGGACATTTGTTTCCTCCGACAGTTTTCTCAGGCCCTTTTGTAATCCATTTTTTCCTTAAACAATTTGCTTTCCATCACTATAGATTAGTTTTATATAAATGGCATCCTACAGTATGTACTCTTCTGGTGGCGGGGGGATGTGTATCTGCCTTAATTCAGTAATTTCTCAAGATAAAAACAATTTTAAAAATCTTGGAACTGCTGAAAACAATCTGGGGCATATAATCTGTGATTCAGAAAGGGGGAAAGGAGGGAATCTGTGGAAAGCAGGTACCATTTGGGATAGATTCCCAAGCAGGAAGAATAAGCACACTTATTATAATGGCTTCCACATTCCCCAAATTATTCCCTTCATGTAATCTTTTTTTTTTTTTTTAATTTTGTGGCAGTGCCTGAAACTGCACAGATGAGAGTCTTTTGGATAAGTAAGCTACCCATTTAAAAACAGACGCTTTGCTCAGAATTTACTCAATGGCAGCTGGTTCAAGGAGAAGCTTGTCATCCTAACCCTCTCCCAAACTTAGCTTCATTAAGGAAATGTGTGTTTGGATCATAAGAGAGAGGAGCTAAGATGTATTGAGGCATGGAGAGTTGGGGACTGTAGGAAGACCTGAGTGAGGCGGCACCCTAGGAGACTTCGGGGAACCCTAGGATATCGGGAACCAGGACCCAAGGAGGTGGGGAGGGCCCGAAAAGAATGTGAGAAGACACCCAAAGTTAATAGCCATCCCTTTCCTAATGTTCCCTATGGGCGGCTCCCTGATGAGAAACTGGAGGAGGAGATTCCCATCTTCTTGCATCTTCTATTCTCAACATCAGAGAACTCCTGTTCTTAAAATTCAACCTGATATCATTACTGCTCGGTGGATTAAACTGGCTCTTGTTTGCTAGGCTCAGAGTCCAAATACAAGATATAACATTGTTTTTATGGAAAAATGTGCCCAAATGCCAAATAATTGATCTACAAAGAAAGTTTTGAAATGTAACCTGTTATACACCAGGGATTTCTTACATGTGTAAATCTTTGTAACAATGAGCTATGTTATAATGGAAATATTTTCACAGATATAATTCTTAATCTATAGCCAATATCAGTCATTAAAACATACTGTTCAGTCTTGGGGCCCATAAGTGGAAGATGTTATGGAGAAATTGGAAAGGAGCCAGGGGAGACAAAGTAACTGATGAAAGGTTTTGAAAAATAGCCCTTTAGGGAAATGTCTACATTCATTCAGAGGAGAGAGGTGTATCAGTCTTCAAACTATAAAACCATGTTACATTATTGACATCAAGTCTTTTTTCTTCTTGTCCACAGAGGGCAATATTAGAGGAAATGAGTTTAAACTGCAGCAGAGAGGATTTAGGCCGGTCAGTTGTCCCCAGCTTGAAGATGAGAGGTGCATTCTCCAGCTCCCAAGCCTCAATCTCATAAGGGAGTGGTCCTTCTTGAGGGATTTTTGTTTGTTTGTTTGTTTGTTTTTTAGCGCTCTGATCAGTGGCAGGCCAAGTTCACATAGCCCTGGTCTGCTTGAAGTTGTTTGCATACATCAGTATTTGGGAAACTAAGTTCTGTCCAAGAACAGAAAATGTTTCATGGCTACATGGAGGGTAAAGCAAACGTGAAGTTGCCTCATACGAGAAGAATCCAGACATGAGAAATCTCAGCCTTTGGTCCATTATTTTGTAAATCTGCTCAAAAGAGCATGGATTCACAAGAGAAGTATCCAGGAGGAGGGTGGTGTCAGCCCCACTGCTCTGTGGGGCAGTAGGACCACATCTCAGGCACTGGGTCGAGGTCTTGGCAGTCAGGATATCTCCAGGGGCTTCCAAAAGGCCCTATTATTTGAGAAATTGGAGTGCCTCCAGAGGGGAGCAATGGGGACAGAAGAATCTGGAAACTGGGTCAAAGAAGGAGCAGTTGAATGAACAACGTGTGTTGGCCTGAAGAAGATAAGTTGCAGCGGGGACAAGAAGCTGTTTTCAAAGATTTGAAGTGCTATCAGGTGGAAGAGCAGTGAAAATTGTGTGGCTCCAAGCGGTAAATATAGGACCAATGAGTACGGGTCACAGGGACGGTTTCTGCTGAAAAGAAGGAAGCATTTTATAATCATTAAAGATGTTCAAAGTAGATGGTGGTACTTGGTTATATAGGAAATGTTTGTATGAAGACTAGATATCTATATCTATCTATCTATCTATCTATATCTCTATATATCTATATATCTATCTATCTATTTATCTATCTATATCTATCTATATATATATCTATATATATATCTATATATATATAAAAATGTTGGAGGAAGAATTTTTGAGCTTTTTTTTTTTTGTCTCACCAAGCAAATGAAACTTTTTGGAGAGAGATGACCTAGCAAAAGATTTTTTCTCTTGGTGATCAGGAAAGGCAGTCTTTGCAGACCGGACCACTAGAGGGAGTCAGGGCAGCAGCGTTGCAAGGCCGCCGTCCATTCTCTTCACCGAAGCAGCAACTGATACCCAGGCCTGGCTCTCAGGTTCTAAGTTCCCCTGATTTCAATATCACCCCCATGAGTCTTTCTGGAATGTTTACATCTGGTTAAATTCTTCAATGTCTGAGAGGCCTCTGTGTGTAGAGAGGCACAATCACTGCTATTTGTAGTCTGCTTACATCTTTATTAATTATATAATAAACAGTATTCTCTAAAAACTCAAATACTCCCTAAATGACTAAAAATAAAAACTTATACATTTAACAAATGTGACATTTTCCAAATATTTAAATATTAGTTTATAAACTAATTGATTATCCTAAATATATGTAATATATAGTATATAATATATATACTTCTAAAATCACAAATATCCTGTATCTAAGTCTTTTAAATGCTACAAATGCCTTAGAAGCAGAAACACACAAATGAATCATCACAATGATACATATACAAAGTGATACATATACAAAGTGATGAAATATAGCTAAAAAGATTTCCAAGCAAAGTGTTGAAGATACCACCTGGTTTCTTCTTGGTGCTTGTAGTAAAATTCAAGAGGAGAGCGATAAATCGAGGGAAGAACTGTTAAACAAAAAGGAATCAAGGATGATTCTGAAAATTCTCAGTCTCTCCAGATGGCAAAAGATGTTAAAATTAAGAAATCACTTTTGAGCATGTGGCATAGAGATAAGTCCTGGCCTAGAGAAAAAGCTAAGTAGTGATTGTACAAGCTTCTGTTAAAATCTCAGGAAGATTAAGGGATCAGAGTAGTATTCAGTCATACGAAGGGCCCTCTCCAGAGATTAATGGTGTATCTCACAGAACCCCTCAAGTAATAGGGCCTTTTGGAAGCTTCATTGAGTTATCTTTCAACCATCTCAGCAGGAACTCAAGGTAGAAGAGGGCCTAGCTCAAAAAGAACCTTGGATGTGGCCTTTGTGTAAAGGGAAATTTACTGGAAACCCACAAAGTATTTAAGAAAAGTATTTCAGCAAAAACACTGCCAACTTAAACTGAAAGGGACAGAAAGAGTACAAAATGAAAGGAGGCTGTTAGATCTCCAAAATTCTACTGGCAGGAAGCAGAATGATAAAACTACTCAGCTGCAAACATGTGCTACTTTTCATGAAAAAAGGAAAGATGACTCAGAGGGTGGAACCAAGAGCTATGGTGAATTATTCCCAGCCCTTGAAATCTAATCAAAGAATTCTGACTGAAGTTTGCTAGGCTGGATTTTAAAACTACTTTGGACTGTAACTCCTTTTTATCTTCCATTGCCCACCTCTCCTTCTCTTTTTAACTAGAAATGTCTATAACTACTTTACTATATTCAATCCTTCATTGTGCATTAGGAGCAAGATGATTTGTCTTTAGTTTTATAGATTGAGAGGAACTACGCTCAAGGAGCCTCATGCATACCTGGACCTTATTTAAATGATGAGATGCTGGACTTCAAGCAGATGCTGTAATGATATGAGGTTCTCAGGGACCTTGGGAAATAATAAATGTATTTTGCGTGTGAGAGGGACACAAATCATTGGAGGCCAAAAGGGTGAACTGAGGACAGATGCTAGGGTACCTCCCACAATCCCCACCTCCTGGTTTCACCCTTGTGGGATCTCTCCATGAGTGTGGATGGAACCTGTGATTTGCTTCTAACTAGTAGAATTTGGCAAAAAATGATGAGATATATGTGATTATGTTTACATGATTATATTATATAAGATTCTGAGTACATTGAGCTGCATAGAGAGAGCATGGGGGCAAGTGAGAGCCAGGTGGGCACTGGACAACTCTGTGCCTCACTGAGGAAAAATAACTAAACATGGGCAAAAGAGATCCATGGAATCTGAGAGGCAAAGTGTTATTATATGCATTCTTTGGCAAACTTGTCAGGAGGCGCATAAGAAGAAGCACCCAGATGGTTCAGTCAACTTCTCAGTTTTCTAGGAAGTGCTCAGAGAGGTGCAAGACCATGTCTGCTAAAGAGAAAGGGAAATTTGTAGACATGGCAAAGGCAAACAAGGCTCGTTATGAAAGACAAATGAAAACCTATATCCCTCCTAAAGATCCCCTTTAGGACAAAAAAGTAGTTCAAGGATCCCAATGCACCCAAGAGGCATTCTTTTGCTGTTTTCTTGTTCTGTTCTGAGTATTGCCTGAAAATCAAAGGAGAACATCCTGGCCTATCCACTGGTGAGTTGTAAAGAAATTGGAAGAGATGTGGAAGGGCACTGGCTCAGATGATAAGCAGCCTTATGAAAAGAAGGCTGTGAAGCTGAAGGAAAAATATGAAAAGGATATTGCTGCATACTGAGCTAAAGGAAAGCCTGATGCAGCAAAAAAGGGAGTTGTCAAGGCTGAAAAAAGCAAAAAAAGGAAGAAGAGGAAGATGAAGATGATGATGATGATAATGAGTAAGTTGGTTCTAGCACAGTTTTTTTTCTTGTCTAGAAAGCATTTAAACCCCATGTTTACAACTCCTTTTAAAGAAAGACATTGAGATGTAAGGCTGTGTAACATTTGTTTTTAAACTGCACAGTGTCTTTTTTGTATAGTTAACACACTACTGAATGTGGCTTTAGATAGCCCTGTCCTGGTGTATTTTCAATAGGCACTAACCTTGCCTGATACAGTATGGGGGTTGTAAACTGGCAAGGAAATTTAAAGCAAGTTCTTCTTAGTGCACAGCACAAATTAGTTATACATGGGGATGGTAGATTTTTTACTTTCACTTGTCTCTGATGCAGCTTATATGAAATAATTGTTGTTTTGTTAACTGAATACCACTCTGTAATTGCAAAAAAAAAAAGTGGCAGCTGTTTTGTTGACATTCTGAATTCTGAATGCTTCTAAGTGAATACGATTTTTTTATTAGTAAAAAAATGTTCTAATCCATCTTTCCAGGAGATTCTCTCTCCCTTGCTGGCTTTGAAAAAGCAAGTTGCCATGTGAAGAGAGCCATATAGCATAGGAGCTGAAGGCAGCCTCCAACTGACAGCAAGAAAATGAGGTCCTCAATCTGACAACCTGCAAGAAACTGAATGCTCTAAAAGCACATGAGCTTGGGAGCAGATCTGACCCCAGCCAAATCTCTGAAGTCCACAGGCGGGAAATGAAGATCAGAAAAAGGCTATTGTCTCATGAATATGAGCCAGACTCCACAAAAGCTGGAGTCCTTCATTATGGAGCTAAACACATACACCTGGCTTAGGAGTCAGAAAAACTGAAAGAGAATTCAGGGAAGTAGAGAAATTGCAAGCCCAGATGCTGCTTCATACCAAAGAAGCAAGTCAGCAGATCAGCAACAATGTGTATCAGTTCCAAAATGACTTACACAGGTACCAAGACAAGACATTATATACACTTATATAGTCAAATACTTTAAAACTGTTAACAAACTTGCTACAATTGTCTCATTTGTCTTTTAACCTTAATATCACAGATCAAGTTTGTAATCTCAAAAGTTCACCCTGGCTGCTGTGTGGAGTATTCTCTTATCTGCTCATATTACATTGTGCTTATTCATTCATCAGTTAATGGAAATTTGGGTTGTTTCCTGATTTTGACTGTCATGAATAATGTTGCTGTAAACATTCATGTGCAGTTTTGTGTGGACATGCTTTTCTTTCTCTTGGGTAGGTTCCTATGAGTGGAATCACTAGATTGTATGGTAAATGTATGTTTAACTTTTAAAGAAACTGTCAAACTGTTTTCTAACATGAACGGGCCATTTTACATTCTTATCAACAATATATGATGGTTTCAATTTTTCCACATCCTCACCAATATTTGGTATTGTCTCTCTTTTACATCATAACTATTTTAGTGGGGATGTAGTGATATCTTATTGTGGTTTTAATTTGTGTCTCCCTAATGACTAATGATATTGTGCATCTTTCCATATGCTTGTTAGCCATTTATGTACATTATTTAGTGAAATGGCTATTCAAATCTTTTGCCCACTTAAAAATCAAGTTGTTTTTCTTATTATTCAGTTGTAAGAGTTTTTTTCTTTATTCTGTGCAAAAGTCCTTTATCAAGTCTATGATTTTTGAATATTTTCTCAGCCTAGAGCTTGTTTTTAAACATTTTTTTCTTAATGATCTTTTGAAGTGCAAAAGTTTAATTTTGATGAAGTCTAATGTATCACTTCTTCCTTTAACTGTCATGATTTTTGTGTCATATCTAAGAACTCTTTACCCAACTCAAAGTTACCATGGTATTTTCTTCCAGAAGTTTTGTGGTTTTAACTCTTCTATATAGGCCTGTGATCCATTTTTAATTCATTTTTTGCATATGATGTGAGAGAAGGGCCTAAGTTCATATTCGTACATGTGGATGTGCAATAGTTCCAGGATCACTTGCTGAGAAAAGACTATCCTTTCCCCATTGATTTTTTTGGCACCTTTGTCAAAAATCAATTGACCATAAATGCAAGGGTTTATATCTGAACTCTCAGTTCTTCTCCATTCATCTCTAAGGATATGTCTATGCTTACATCAATATCACAATGTATTCACGTGGCTTTGTAGTAAATTTTGAAATTGGGTGATAGAAGTCTTTCAATTTTGTTCTTAGTTTTCAAAATAGTTTTGGCTATACTTTGCATTTTGATATAAATTTTAGGATCTGTGTGTGAAGTTTTACAAAAATGCTTGCTGGAATTTTGATATGAATTGTGTTGAATCTATAGATCTATTTGAGGAGGGAATTGCCATCTTGACAAGCTTGAGTCTTCCAATCCATGGACAGGGAATGTCTCCATTTATTTAAATCTTCATTAATTTTTGTTAGTAATGTCTCACAATTTTTAGTGTACAAGTCTTAAACTTTTATTACATTTATTCCTGTTTATTCTTTTTGATGCTTTGTGAATAGAATTTTTTTTAATTTTTTTTTTTGGGCTTGACATTGCTGATATATACAAATACAATAGATTTTTAAAATACTGATCTTAGATCCTGCAGCTTTGCTAAACTCTTCGATTAGTTCTAGATATTTTCTGTATAGATTCCTTAGTGTTTTCTATACACAAGATTATGCCATCTGCAAATAGAAGCAGTTTTAATTCTTCCTTTACTTTCAGTCTGCTTTTAATGAGCTATTACGTCTTCTGTTCTGCATTGGTCAAACCCTCACCTGGATCACAGTATTTATTACTGACCATCACAGTTTCCTTGAGGAAATGAAACAAATTAAAAAGATAGAGTAATTATTACCATAATCCCTACATTCAGACACAATATTTATGAGCATATGGGGTAAATTCTTCCAGACACTCTTGCTAGAGGCTGTGTAGCAGAGCTTATGATGCACTGAGCCATATCCTCCAGCCACCAGATTCCAACGTAGCTGTGGTGAACATTGCCTTGCACTTTACCAGTGTCCATATAAGCTCACATCACAGTGTCTTTCTGTTTTGCTTTCTGGAGGTCAGGAAAGCCTGCTGAGCTATATGTAGACCCAACCCATATTTTCAAGGTAATACTCCTTAGTTGATAGAAGCCCTCAGTCGATGGGAACAGGATTTCATGGATTAATGCCCCAGCTCCCCCATCCTGCAGGACATAGAATGTGTGACTATCCAAGATGCTTGCAGCATGGTTTCTCAGAGTTCCCAATGGAATTGAATCCCAGCTGCATACAACTCTAACCCACTCAGTTATTAACTTTTCTCCCTTCCTCTTTCCCTTCACTTCTGTTTCCTAAGACTACTTCCCTCTAAATGATTTGCACCCAAGTCCTTGTCTCAAGGTCTTCTAGAGAAACCCAAACTAAGGCAGTTTGTCAAGGGACAAACTAGGGTACATCCTTGAAACAGCCATTAGGAGAGGGAGAGGTCCTGCAATGATTTAATATAAAAATAGTGAAAATAGCTGAGAAAACTAGAAAAAGAGAAAACCTATGGAAATAATCATAGTCATCTTTAAATACCTGCAAAGCAATCAGATATAAGAGGACCAGAGGAGACACTGGTTTTAACTGAGCACCTTCCACATTATATACTAGCTACTATGCAGTGTGTTTATTCCATCCTTACAGCAACCCAGAGGCAATGAGAACTACCCTTATTTTTCAAATAAGAAAACTGAGGCACAGATGATTAAGGAATTTGCCAAGGTCCAAAGCTAGCAGGTATTGGAACTAGGATTCAAATCCAAGCCTGTCTGCCCCCCTAACCTGTGTCTTGCTGCTGTGTGTGTTGCTTTGAAGGGCAAAACAGAGACCAGCAGGTAGACATTCTAAATCCATAGAATTGTGTTTATATGAATGCAGTGTGTGGCAGAGATTGTCTAGATGTTCATCAATGCTGTTTTCTCTGTTCTGTTTCTGGACATATAAGAACACTTCATGTCCTAGCCTCCTTTATAAGTAGATTGGGGCCATGTAACAGGGTTCTGGCAAATGGGAATGTGCAGATGTGATATGTGATGCTCCTGATTCATTCATTCTGTCCCTTTCTCTCTCTCCCTCTCAGCTAGCTGAAAGCAGAGAACCCAGCAGAGGATTCTGGGAAGGTCCTGGGGGATGGCAGAGCCAGCAGAGAGAGGGTATGGATCCACCAGGCATAGGGTGGAACACAGCACTATTGACCACAGTGAACTGGGGCATGGGCAATCAATAAACATATATTAGATGAAGCTACTGAGACTCGGGGATTTTTATACAACTGACATTCCCTAAGAAGCCATGAGCTTCCTGTCTCAGGAGGTGCACAAGCAGTGGTTGAATGTTCAACAGTCAAGAATGTTATAAAAAGAGGTTCCTGGAAGAGTGGACCTGATGGCCAGCAAAAATCATAGCTCACATTTATTGAGTTATTATGGATCAGGCATGTGCACATATTCTTTTATTTAAATCTACAATATGCTTTATCATGCTCATTTTATACATGAGGAACATAAGGCATGGAGAGGTTAGATAACGTGCCTAAGATCATGAAGCAAGCAAGGGGGAGAAAAGATACCCTTCTCACTCCTTCCAGACACCTCACTTCACCACCACTCCCCACTGTCTCTAAAGCAAAAGTTATTTGAAGGCTTGGGGACTGGTTTGGTATTTATCCATGCAGGGCAGTCTGTTTTGTTTTTCTTTTAAAATTTCAGCCTATGCTTAAAAGATTTCACGTAAAAATTCTATTTTCTAGTTTCTCTTGAAAATTAAGAAGATCTGGTAAAACTGGGCTTGAAGACCATTATGGTAACAGGCAGCTGAAGCTGAGAAGAGGGCCCCTTCAGATGGGCATAAGCACTTCTCCCCCTCCCCAACCCCGCCTTTTAGGTTACTATCAGGCTCTGGAAGCTTCTGAATGTGTGAACCCTGAAAGAGTCCTTCTAAAGCTAAGTTCTCCCCAGGGGAGAAGCCCAATGCTGGGCATACAATAGGGACTCAATGGATATTTATCAAATGAATGAATACAGGTGGAATTCAGATCCTCTTGGCCTCTCTTTTCTGTGACTGGGGACCACTGAACCTGAGTCCCTAAGTGATAACTCACAACACAAATTTTCTTTTTGTTCCAAGCAGCCAGGACCCAGGTTCTAGGTATCTAAAAATGCTGTGCCTGACTTGAGTTCACAATGGCATTTTTTATCAACTGAAAATGTTTACTTCTATGCAACCAGCCAAAGCTGGGGGTAAGCAGCCCAGCGGTGTGCGTTGATTCTATCTTAGATTACGCTGTGCACAATGGACTCTTTATAAAGTCCTTATGGCAGGGAGTGGCCAGGCAGGCATCTCCTGCACCCAGCTTTGGAGACTCACTTGCCACAATGCTTAAGAAGGATGGAGCAGTTTTAATCTACCTGGCTTAGAAAAGCCACAGACTGTTGGACTTACATGTGGGTGTATAAGCCCCGCAGAGAAGCAGCTTTTTCTCCAGCATTGTTAACAAAGCTCATTTGGAGGAATGCAGCTCTGGGGCATGGCCTGGATGGGCAGCATGACGCACACACCACGTAAGCTCCAGACGCTCACTGATCCCCTTCACAGAGGCTGAGCCTGCCCACCCAACCCTGCCCTCACCCTCACCTCTGCAGCCAGACCTGGGATAGCACTGCTTTTCCTGAGAGGACTGAGTCTTAGCATTGAGGATGGGAAGGGGAATGTAAGGGCTGTTCCAGGAGAGAATGTCCTGCTTATTTGCATGGAGGAAGAAGGGAGCCTTTCCAAGTGCCTACATGTCTGAGTCCCAATTGTGAGAGAAAATGAATTGCTTAAAGTTACAGTTCTCAACCAGAGGTGATTCCCCTCCCAGGGGATATTTGCAACACTTGGAGGGATTTTTCATGGTAATGACTTGGGAGGGGAATAAGAGAGGCGGTGCTATGGGCACCTGGTGAGCGGAGGCCAGGGATGCTGCTGAGCATCCTACAAAGTATCGGACAGCCCCTCATGGCAAAGCATTACTCACCCCAAATGTCAATGTGCCAAGGCGGAGAAACCGTGGCTTAAAGGAGGGCTTTTATTACCTTTTAAGCTTAAGAATTATAAAAGGCAATTTATTGTTTTATAATTTAAAAAAGGGTTACTTTAAATATGGACAAATATGTTGAACTTCCCGAGTATCACCTTCTTTCATTATTTGTGATAACAGTCTTGGCACATAGCAAGTGCTCCATACCTATTTGTGCAATGAATGAATGTCATACTGTAATAGTGTCTTTTACTTAATTTATTGTAACATGGTCACTTCCTTCATTGAAGCAGTACACAGGTTCTAGGGGGAGGGCTGGGGATAGGTATTAGACAGTTTATTTACTTTTCTGCTTCTGGCTTTAGCACGTGGGCCCCTGACTCTAGCGGTACTCTTTTTTTTTTTTTTTGGAGACAGAGTCTCACTCTGTCACCCAGGCTGGAGTGCAGTGGTGTGATCTCAGCTCACTGCAACCTCCGCCTCCCAGATTCAATTGATTCTCCTGCCTCAGCCTCTGGAGTAGCTGGGATTACAGGTGCCTGCCACCATGCCTGGCTAATTTTTATATTTTTAGTAGAAATGGGATTTCACCATGTTGGCCAGGCTGGTCTTGAACTCCTGACCTCAAGTGATCCACCTGCCTCAGCCTCCCAAAGTGTTGGGATTACAGGCATGGGCCACCATGCCCAGCCCAGCTTTACTTTTAAAAAAGTGTTGTCCGATTTGCTAATAAGCTTGGCCTCTCTCTTTTCTCAATCATTGTGCTATTGTTTGGGTGGATTTGACTTGATAAAATTTCCAACCCATCTGTGTAAGAACCACATTTGATATTGATATGGATTGTAGCCATAAAGCTTTTTTCGCTAAGGAAGAAACATTTCGTAATTGAAAAATTGAATTGTTACATATATCCCTTGAGTTACAAAACCCCAAAGAATTTCATATTGTTCAAAATGGGAGGCCAAGTGAAATTCTGACTCATTTCTGGTACTTCTTGCCTCTCACCCAAATTGCTGATGGCCCTGTAGCCACATTGACTGCTTTTCTCATATGGCTGATGGTTTCTTTATGGGATTATCAGTATCTGAAATTCTATCAGATATTATTAGCTCGTTTTCCTGTCTTTCCTTTTCTACATGTGAGTTCTCTAAGGGCAAATACCTTGTTCTTGCTCATTCACTGCTTTATCCTCATTGCCTAGCATGGCGCTTGGCACAGGGAAGACATTTAATAAATATTTGTTGCATGAATGAATGGCAGGGCAGAGAGGCCAGAGACTGAGTGACCTACCTAAGATCATGCAGAGGCCCATCAGGAGAATCGGTCATGAAACTGGGAACCAGGTTAAGGTCCTCTGCATTTGGCCTGCCCATATCCCCTTCATATATACTGTGGGGTGGGGATACTAGGCATGCCATCCTTGTACCACAGGAGTTGCCCAGTGAGACTCAGGACTACTAGGATGCAGTATAGCATCATCATCTCCCAGATGGGAGGGGCCACCTTAGAGGTGACCTTTTGACGTGACACATAGGTCAACTAACCTGGTTTTCCTGGGACTGAGGAATTTCCTGGGGTGCAGGACTTTACATCTGAAAAGGGGAAAGTCCCAGTTAAACTGGGATGAATTGGTCACCCTATGTGACAGAAACATTCAGTAAAAATCTATGGTGCCCTGCAGTGGATTCTCCCTTTGGAAACTCTGTTAAGTTGTCAAAGAATCATGGACTCTTAGTGGTGGCAGGGAGAGACCTTAGTGATCATTGAGTCTGGATGTCACAGACTTAAATGTCTGCACAAGTGTGAGAAATGGGGACTGTGGCAAATTGGGGCATATTTGCCTCTTGTAAAAGGAGGTGGCCTTGGCTCAATGTTGCCCGTGGGAATAACAACCCATGTGGCCAGATGGGCCTGTTTTCAAGAAAAGCTTGAAATCTCCCTCCCTCTCTCTCCCTCCTCTCTCTCTCTCTCTTCCTCTCTTCTCTCTATGTCTGTGCCCACACATGTTCACCCACGAGTATGTGTGGAGAGAGAGAGAAAAATGAGAAGGGAGAAATAGAGGGAAATCTGATTTTTAACACTGCAACTACTTTTTAAAATGTAAACACTGTGTAACGCAACACAATGTAGCTGCAGCCAGGTCCACCCCATAGGCCACCGATTGACAGCTGCTGTCGTCTGACATTTCAGATAGGCAAATATTAAAACAGAGAGCAGTAAATGCAGAGCTAGGAGTGTAGGATCCAGGCCTCTTGACCAGAGAGCTTTGTTAAAAGACTCGTTTCTATAAAGATCAGTTACTACACCCAATTTTCACAATATCCCTTTGAGCAAGTTACTTGATCTCTCTGTCTGTTTCCTTATGTGCAAAGAATAATAGTGTGTATTTCCTGAGGTTGTGGTAAAGATGAAAGGAATGAATTCGTGTGAAGCAGTTAGAACCATGGAGTAAGCGTGTGTTGGCTTTCGTCATCACTGAGGTAGGTGCTGTCATCATCCTCATTTTACATGTGGAGAAACTGATTTCTCAGAGGTTACCTAACTTGCTGATGATGGCACAGCAATAAATCAGAACCAAGAGTTGAACCCTGGCTGTCTGACTCTGGTAACAGGGGTATTTTTCTCTGTACCTTCTTGCTATACCACTAGGCTGGTATTATAAATTCAAGATAAGAAAAACAACAGCCAGGTATTTTTCCCCTGGTAATTATTGTATAGATAGATTATCAAGGCCAGAAGTTAAGTCCTGTGTTATTTCTCTCTGCTGTCAGCTAAGTATCATCTGTAATGATGGAAGGGAAAATGTTACATAGATAATAAAAAATGGTGGATAATAAAAATAATTTCTGCTTGGGCATTCATTATGCAATTTGGGGGGCAGCTAATTTATCTTCCTAATTATATTTTGCTTAAGCGGATTTTAAAATTAGTTTGTTTACCCTGAGCACACACCGATTAACAGCAGAGAGAGGTGGCCCAGAAACATCTTGGGTGGTAGAGAGAACATATTCTGAGATTCAGGGGAATTTCCATGGATAATTTTCATGTAGCTATGGGAAGGTAGAAGGTTGATAGGTTGATGGTGCTCTGAGTATAATTAACTATTGTGATTTGTTGTTGGGAGAATTTAAATATAAGGCCCTAGATTGCAGATTCAGAGAGGTGAGTGAACCCCAAGCTCCTTCTTGTTTATTCTTCAGTGCTGAGGAGAGCTCAGACTGTTAAGGTAGGTAGATTGAAAAAGGAGATGGAGGAGAACTAGCTGGAGGTGACCCCAGGAATTTCCTTTCAATCAATACCCAAGGACGATTAAATGCCTATTACATACTGATGCCTATTACGTACTGTGAATTATGCCCGGAGCTGAGGATGCCAAGATGAATAAGGCCATTGTCTTACCCTGTGGAACTCCACAATCTAGTAAGGAACAGCCTTGTAAACAGAGAGATCACAGCCCAGTAGAATCAGTGTTATCAAGAAAACAGGATCACAGTGAGAGCAGAGAAGAGAGAAGAGAGGGTAGCTATCACCATAGGGGAGGCAGGAAAGGAAGGAGCTCCGCCCCTCACTCTTCCTCTGTTCACCCACTTTCTGGGGAGTTGGGGGAGGCAGGAATGCGGGGGAGGTAAGGGATGGGGTGTAGAAACCCCTTCAGTGTCAGCTGGCTTCTGGCTGTTTCAGCCAGTGGGAGGTGCTGGGACAGGCTGGAGGATGGGAGAAGGGGAAAGCCAGGGTAGCTCTCTCCTTTCTGTGCCTTGAGTGGCATCTTCAGAATCTTAAAAGCATCTGGTCTCTCCCATGAGTCCATTTCCCACTAGACAGGTCCACTGGGGTCCAGCTTCAGCAGGGTGATCATGGCTTCTGAGCTCTGGTGACTTTCTTCAATCGCCCCTCCAGCCTCTGGGTGGTAACAGTTTTTTACTGGTGCTAAAAAACTGTCTCACTGTCTCCTGGCTGGTGACTCCATGTTTCCATCCTCTGGAAAATCAATCCCATGCATTAAATTCACTCTATTTAAATATAGTGGGTGGCTCTGATGGATATGAAAGGCTTCCCAGGGTAACTTATACTTGAACTGTTTTTTAAAGAATAAAAAGATATTTGCTAGGTTGAGACCCAGGAAGATTGTGTCTGAAATATACTTGGAAGTGTGAAACACTGGAGTGTGGGGACCCAGAAGGGACAGACATCCGAGCAGTGGAGAGCCACTAAAAGATTAGAAAGGAAATACATTGTTCAAGTATTTTAGAAAACTCATTTGGCCAGCTCTGCTCTGTATAGATTAGCAAAGAAAACATGAGGGTGGCTGTGAAGACTAGTTAAGAGACAATCACAACGATTCAGGCTATAAGTCATGAGGCGAACTATATATGCACATAGAGGCGTGATGGATAGATGTGGACAGACGGATAGATGTGGATAGAGGACACACTCTAGCTATTATTCTGTTAACTATATCCAAGGAGAAAATATCTCATTTTCCTGGCATAAAATAGGTGCTCAATAAATGCTTGCTGAATGAATTAGTAATATTCTAATAACTTAGTTTGTGTTATGAAACCTCAGTTCCCCACATTTCTTTCCCTTAACCAAAACTCTGACCTGTCCCATGGAGTCTGTTGCCCAAGGTCGCCAGGTTTCTGCCTCCCCGTTTAGGACAGCATGGGGTCCTCCCACGGGTGCTCTGGCTTCCCAGCCCTTCTCTAGAGCATCCGTCTCTCTAGTTACTGACTGCCCCTCCTCCATCAGAGCCATTCAATCAGCAGGTACTTACAGACACTTATATACTAATAGCTGGCACTGTGTGGGACACTTGCCACTCGTTTATCTCCATCCTTGCAACCGCCCAGTGAAGGGGCTACCTTTATCCTCATTTTATAGACAAAGAAGACAGATAGAGGCTGAAACTTGTCCTGGGTCATGCAGCTAGTAAGTGGCAGAGCTGGAACTCATACCCAGGTGTATGACTCTCAAGCCCAGGTTCTGAGCCACTAGGCCAGATTGCCCGGTACTGGGTGCTGTATTTAGCTGGAGATATAAAGAAATGGAAGACAACGTGTGGGGAGAGAAAGTGTGAATGCACAAAGAATTAACTTTGATGCTAAAAATATGTAGTGATTCAGGTCTACAAGTGAAAAGCTGCCACAAAGCAGAATGATGACTGCCAGTATAAACAGTAGGGCTAAGGGGAAAGAGAGATCATCCTAGGCTGGGGTAATCAAGGAAGGCTTAAGGAAGTAGGTAGGATTTAACCTGTGGCTTTCCTGCTAGTTAAGGAGACATGCTGCATTCTTCTAAAACAATGCAAGAACAACTGGGAGGTCACTAGCAGGCCAATGCAAATTGCAGCAGGAAATTAAAGAAGGGAGAGATTTGTATAAACTGGAGAAGGACATCTGGTTGATTCTGGAGCTCTGAGTGCCTGTGGATGGAGGCTGGGTGGGTGGCCTGTGGGTGGAATACCTTCTACCAACTTTGCACAACCACCTGTAGCTGACTCATTTCATACATGCACGTTCCTAGGTTGAAATAGGCTCCTTCCAGGACTCCAGGTTTTCCTTTGGGTGTGGCCTGTCCCCAGTCTTTCTTCTCACACATCACCTGTGATCCCACAGCAGGGAAGACAGAGCCCACTGCACCTGAGAAAGAGGGACCATCTCTTCCAGTTCTTGGGGATAATAGAATGACAAGCAACACATGAGACTCAACATCAAGTGTATTTACTTGATGGTATACTCCTTAGGTAACACAGGGAAATGGCCTGGTGACTCCAGGAGGGAGGCAGGGAGCCTGAGCATGAAGGTAAGAGAGTGCCTACTTGCCCTCTGTGGTAACATCTGTATCTTTTAAGCATATACATCATTCCTTCCCTTGTGGGGACTCCTGCCCTACTCTATGTGGTCTAAATGGGACTTGATTGAATACGTCGTGCTCTACCATAGGGGCAAGGATATAACCCAGCTGGCCAATCAGACTACTCCATCCTCCTGGCCACAGCGATTGAGCCAAGCCTGTTGAACAGGTAGAGTGATGGTTAATACTGAGTGTCAATTTAATTGGCTTGAAGGATACAAGTATTGATTCTGGGTGTGTCTGTGAGGGTTTTGCCGAAAGAGATTACAATTTGAGTCAGTGGGCTGCAGAAGGCAGATCCACCCTTAATCTGGTGGGCACAATCTAATCAGCTGCCAGCAGATATAAAGCAGGCAGAAAAAACATGAAAAGGAGAGACAGGCCTAGCCTCCGAGCCTACATCCTTCTCCCATGCTGGATGCTTCCTGCCTTTGAACCTTGGACTCCAAGTTCTTCAGTTTTGGGACTCAGACTGGCTCTCCTTACTCATTAGCTTACAGACAGCCTGTTGTGGGACCTTGTGATCACGTAAGTTAATATGTAATCAACTCCCCTTCATATATGTATTTGGGTTGGGGATTGGTGCGTTTGTATATAGCCTATTAGTTCTGTCTCTTTAAGAGAAGCTTGACTAATACAGGTAGACCCTGCTCTCCAGCAGTGCTAGTCTTGAGCTGCAGGAGAGCACCACTTAACAATGCCAGGGCCCCATGTGAGCCCACGCTGGCTAATGCGCTGCAGTTGTTCGGGATTTAGCCTGGAGCCTGCCTAGAATATGAAGGGTTGGTCTCCTCTGGTCTTTTAAAGGGTACATATCCAGAGACTCTCAGTTGATAGTTGGTTGCTTTGGAGATTTGGGGTCTTCTCAGTGCTAGACTGGTTTACCTTGATTAAGATTAAATTTTACGGCCGGGCGCAGTGGCTCACGCCGGTAATCCCAGCACTTTGGGAGGCCGAGGGGGGGAACACGAGGTCAGGAGATCGAGACCATCCTGGCTAACACGGTGAAACCCCGTCTCTACTAAAAATACAAAAAAATTAGCCGGGTGAGGTGGCGGGCGCCTGTAGTCCCAGCTACGCGCGCGCGCGAGGCTGAGGCAGGAGAATGGCGTGAACCCCGGGGGGGCGGAGCCTGCAATGAGCCGAGATCGCTCCACTGTACTCCAGCCTGGGTGAAAGAGCGAGACTCCGTCTCAAAAAAAAAAAAAAGATTAAATTTTACTTCCCAGGAACGAAGCACATAATGGTTACATTTAAAGTTAAGGTTATATTTTGCTTTCTGGAACACACATAACAGAGGCATAAACTTATGGATCTTTGCGCCAGAGGTGATTTGAAGAGGGAATGCAGCCATGCCCACTCCTAGCCCCTACATCTAGGCATCCTGTTAAAGCAAAAGGAGTTTGCATATATACTGACAAGTTTTCTTCCAAGAATATTGTACCAATTTACATTCCTACTAAAGAGCTGAAAGTGCCTTTTTCTCTCTGCCTTCCCAAAACACCAAGCCCAGGTGTTTAAGTTTAAAAAAAAAATCAATTTGATAAATAATAAATTATAGTAACCTCTCAGCATGCATTGGAGATTGGTTTCAGGATGCCTGCTATACCAAAATCTGCACATACTCAAGTCCCACAATCGACCCTGCAGAACCCACAGACAGGAAAATTTGGCTCTTAGGTTTCGCATCCCGTGAATACTGTATTTTCAATCTGTGGTTGAAAAAAATCCACGTATGAGTGGAACTGCACAGTCCAAACCCGTGCTGTTCAAGGGTTAACTGTATATTGTCATATACTAATTTGTATTTCCTTGATTTCTAAAGAGTTGGAGTCTTTTTCATATTTATTGTCTGTTTATATGTCTTCTTTTATGAATTACTCCTTTGGGTGTTTTACAATTATTTATTGGTATGTATATCTTTTTCTTTTTAATTTAGTTTAGTTTTGAGACAGTGTCTTGCTCTGTTGCCCAGGCTGAGTGCAGTGGTGTGATTATGGCTCACTGCAGCCTCAACCTCCTAGGCTCAAGCGATCCTCCCACCTCAGCCTCCCAAGTAGCTGGGACTACAGAAGTGGGCCACCATGCCTGGATTTTTTTTTAATCTTTTAATAGAGACGGGGGTCTCCCTATGTTGCCCAGGCTGGTCTCAAACTTCTAGTCTCAAGTGATCCTATCGCCTCAGCCTCCCAAAGTGCTAGGATTACAGGCATGAGCCACCATGTCTGGCCTTTTATTGTTTTTTAAGTGTTCTTTGCATATTACAAACTTATCTGCCTTATGTGTTGCAAATCTTCTCAGTTTGTCATTTTCTTTGGATGTTTATTATGAATTTTTTCAATGTAATTGCAGTGTAATTTATATAATTTACATATAATAAAATGCATCCATTTAAGGTATATAATTCAGTGAGTTTTGATAAATGTATAACAACATAACCATGACCACAAGCAAGATAAAGAATATTTCTGTCACCTCCAAAAGTTCTCTCGTGCCATTTTATATGGATCTAATTTCCATAATTTTAGGTTACTTTTTTCCTATTCTTGGATTTCATATAAATGAAATAATATAATACATACTTTTCCACAAAGCATGTTTTTGAGGCTCATCCATGCTGTCGTATTAGTAGTTTGTTCCTTTTTATCATTGTACAGTTTTCCATTGCATGACTATTCCACAATTTGATTATCCATTCACCTATTGATGAACAGGAGGTTTTTCAGTTTTGGTCTCATGAGTAAGGCTGATACGGACTTCTGAGTACAAATCCTTTTGTGGACATACATTTTCATTTCTCTTGGGTGAATATCTAGAAGCAGAATTGCTAGGTCATACATAAATATGTATGTATACATATACACATAAGCATATACATAATTTTATAAGACACTGGCAAACTCTTAAAAGAAATAGTATCATTTTGTGCTCCCACCAACATTGATGAGCATTTCAGTTGCTCCAAAGCTCTATCAACATTTAGTACTATAGTATGTTTAATATTCGCCATTCTAGCAGACTTTTTTTTTGGTATTTTCCTGTCAGTTTAATTTCCCTGATGACTAATGTCATTAAACATCTTTTTATGTGCTTATTGGGTATTTATAGATCTTCTTTTGTTAGGTGTCCTTTCAAATATTTTGATCTTGTTTAAAATTTTTTTCTTTTTTTTTTAGTTTCAAGATATTTTTATGTGAGGAAAATATAATCATGTATGTAGTACATTCCCTAAAAATAAATTAATAAACTCTCCTGGAACTAACAAGTAAATTTAGCAAGGTTGGAGGATACAAGGCCAATGTACGAGAATCAATTGTTTTTCTATGTATCAGCAACAAAAAATTGGAAAATAAAAATTTTTAAATGATTGTATCTTTAAAAATCTAAATTACTTAGGGATAAAATAAAATAAAATATATCTAAGGCTTATACACTGAAAATTTATAAAATACTACTGAGATAAATTAAAATATATACATCAATGGAGGAATAAATCATGTCCGTGTATTGAATTTAATATTGATAAGATATCAGTTTCCCCTAAGTTCATCTGTAGATTTGACCAATCCCAATCAAAACCCCTACAGGCTATTTTGTAGAAATTGACAAGCTGACCTTAAAATTTATATTGAAGTAAAAAGCACCTAGAATTGCTGGAAAAAATAAATTGAAAAAGAAGAACAGAGTTGGAACAGTCATACTGATTTCAAGACTTAGAATAAAGCTATAGTAATTAAATAAATGTGGTACTAGGGAAAAACTAGACATATAGATAAATGGAACGAAATAGACCTGCACATATACAACCAGTTGATTTTTGACCAAATAATCTTGATGTTATGTTTGGGTTAATGAGAGTATTCTTCATTTTAATATTGAAATCATGTTAACTTAGTGAGAGAATGCAGAAATATGGTATTAAAGCTAATGGCAAGCTAGCCCATTACAGTCTAATAATCAGTGGCCCTGATTTACCAATGGGCAGAGAGAAAAGGAACCACTTTTGCAAATCACAGAGATCTAATTTGTAAATTGGCTTTCCCAGGGTACAAGTCTGTAGGTGGCTCCCAAAGAATTATTAACTATTCACAATAGTTCTTAGTAGTAATTGACTTATTTGAACAAACAATTGGTTCCCATATTTGCTTTAACCATACTTAAGGACTAAATATACTTGACTTCAAATATAGAAGACAGGTTAAAAGGGAGCACTTATCTTACGCTTGGGAAAGCGACATTAAAATGATTTGTGTCTTATTTCTCAAAGTAGCCATTTGCCATTGATTTTATCCATGAGGCGGGCATATAAACACCAAAAGAAAGAACAAACAGTACCTTCTGAATTCAATTTTGTGCTAGAAATGAGGGTCAGAAATAAAATTGTGAGAACCTTTGGGGAACAGAGCAATACAGGATGAGAGGGAGTTGGAGAAATGGCTTGCATGGTAATCCCTGCCCTCTCTGAGTAATGTCTCCCTCCACATTTCTTTTGTCTTTCAGAAGATTTTGCTTTCATTTATTTAAGGGTAGGGTTCTTATATGTGGTGTTCACATGAATCAGTTGAAGTAGTAGACAAGAACACTTTGCAAAGGTTGACATGCCTTATAAATTTAAGGTGTTATTATTGCACTTCTGAAAGTATAATGAAGACTGAAAAAAGGTGGTTATCTACTGAAAATCCTTTGGTGATAGCAGGACTTTAAAAAAATCATCATTTCCCATCAAATAACCACTATGAACAGTTTGGTACAAATTTTTCCCATCACAGCTTATAAAACAAAAACCCTCATTACAGGGATATAATAAGGAGTTTCTTTTCCCCAGTTCTTTGGGTCTGGCCCAAGGACTGGGTCGGCAGCTGTTTTGCAAAAGCTGACCCAACTCTCCTTCCCCCTTTTCATAGTCTCTGCCCAGTTGGCCAGCAAATTAATAAGGCTTCATGTCATCCAGTGTTTTAGCTAGAAATTAACAAAGTAAAGTCTTATAAAAATTGTTTAGGAGTTGATGGTATGTAGAGTCACAGTTTAAGAACTCCATATTCTTTACAAGCAGAATTTCTTCACTATTTCTAGCTTTCCCCACTGATCAGTTAAACATGGCCTTGTGACCCCATGGCCTTGTTGTCTTCTTCTTTGTACTCTGCTGTCCCTGTTAAGGACATTGAAGGCCAACCTCTAATCTTACTTTCTGGTAAATAAATGGTGCACATGACCAGGATGAAATTCTAAATACCTCAATGCTATGGAATCAAGTGCCAAGCTAACGGGAGAGTCCTTGGAGGAAGAAGAGGGAGTGAATAGCACAGGGGTTGACTTGGTTGACTTGAGATTAAAATAATTGGCATCACATGCTTCCTGCCCTTGTAAGGCATGGCATATTTAAAAACCAATTGGCATTGTGCAACCTATCCTAGCTCTTTTACAAACTAGCCAAGTGGGCAATGGTAGATTAGGTAGCTTCTGAATTGGGGGCTCCCTTCATTCATCATGGGGATAGTAATGTGTGTATTGTACCTATCTCTTGGTGTTATTCTAAAAATTGTATGCGATAATAAATGTGATGGGGTTTTATAAAATATAAAACACTAAGAATTCTTTTAAGGATGATACCTTTTGACTCAGTCACTCTGCAGAAGAAAAAAAAGCCAAGTGTTTTCAAAAGCAGAGGTCAAAGCTATAGGTTTACTTCTACTTGCTCAGTCTTTTACTCAACTCGTTCAGCATGTGTCTGTCAAGATCTACAGAACCGTTTTGATTTGCATTTCTCTGATGGCCAGTGATGATGAGCATTTTTTCATGTGTTTTTTGGCTGCATAAATGTCTTCTTTTGAGAAGTGTCTGTTCATGTCCTTTGCACACTTTTTGATGGGGTTGTTTGTTTTTTTCTTGTAAATTTGTTTGAGTTCATTGTAGATTCTGGATATTAGCCCTTTGTCAGATGAGTAGGTTGCAAAAATTTTCTCCCATTCTGTAGGTTGCCTGTTCACTCTGATGGTAGTTTCTTTTGCTGTGCAGAAGCTCTTTAGTTTAATGAGATCCCATTGGTCAATTTTGGCTTTTGTTGCCATTGCTTTTGGTGTTTTAGACATGAAGTCCTTGCCCA